>NC_090337.1:63497559-63832919 GCF_035084215.1 Heptranchias perlo | reverse complement strand
GGATGTCCTGAAGTTGTGAAAGGCACTGTACAAACACAAGTTCTTTCTTTTCTTTTTCACCCTCACACACTAAGCTTGACAAAGTTCGGCTGCTTCAAGTAGCCACTCATCTGTCTCTGCTCAACCTTTACACTAAAAGCTAATCCATGTCGCTTTCTTCCCTTTCAGGTCAACAAAATGTAGAGCGCCAGGAGGATGAGGAACTGTCAGAAAGTATTACAGAAGGTGGCAGTGCATCACTTGACGTTACGTTAGCAAGCACCAGCTCGGAGACTGGCACTGTACAACTGCTAGAGTGTAGGCTATAGGGGTCTGCACTGGGAGACTCAACAAGCACTAGCACGCAGGAGCGTGGGCAGGGGGATGGGACAGTCCAGGAAGCAGCGAGCCAGAGGAACGGCTCGCACCTTAGCCTTGCTGCAGATAGTGGAGATGAAGCCGCTGAGGGCACAGCCTACATTCAAAGACTGATCACTATACACCAGAACTTTATAAGTGTACTGGGCAGCCTGTCAGGGAGATTGGGCACACTGGTACAGAGCATGAAGGAGTCCAGCTCTAGCTTGTGTGGAGTCATCCAGCAAGGCATGCAGTCAACCATAGAGTAAGTGGTCAGCTCCATAACACTGCAATGATGGAGCCTCTGGTGACAGCTCTGACAGCTTCGCTGGGAACTGCTGAACTGGGAACTGGGAGCTGCTATCGTGGCTCTGGGGCCTAGCATCTCCTCAGGCTTTGAATCCATGAAGGAGAGCGTGGATGGGAGTGGTGGAGAGTGTGGACGGAAGTGGCGGACAGTGTGGTTAGGAGTGCGGAGAGCGTGGATAGGAGTGGCGGAGAGCGTGGATAGGAGTGGCGGAGAGCGTGGATAGGAGTGGCGGAGAGTGTGGATGGGAGTGGCGGAGAGCGTGGATAGGAGTGGCGGAGAACGTGGATAGGAGTGGCGGAGAGCGTGGATAGGAGTGGCGGAGAGCGTGGATAGGAGTGGCGGAGAGCGTGGATAGGAGTGGCGGAGAGTGTGGATAGGAGTGCGGAGAGCGTGGATAGGAGTGGCGGAGAGCGTGGATAGGAGTGGCGGAGAGCGTGGATAGGAGTGGCGGAGAGCGTGGATGGGAGTGGCGGAGAGCGTGGATAGGAGTGGCGGAGAGCGTGGATGGGAGTGGCGGAGAACGTGGATGGGAGTGGCGGAGAACGTGGATGGGAGTGGCGGAGAGCGTGGATGGGAGTGGCGGAGAACGTGGATGGGAGTGGCGGAGAGCGTGGATAGGAGTGGCGGAGAACGTGGATAGGAGTGGCGGAGAGCGTGGATAGGAGTGGCGGAGAACGTGGATGGGAGTGGCGGAGAGCGTGGATGGGAGTGGCGGAGAGCGTGGATAGGAGTGGCGGAGAGCGTGGATAGGAGTGGCGGAGAGCGTGGATGGGAGTGGCGGAGAGCGTGGATAGGAGTGGCGGAGAGCGTGGATGGGAGTGGCGGAGAGCGTGGATGGGAGTGGCGGAGAGCGTGGATAGGAGTGGCGGAGAGCGTGGATAGGAGTGGCGGAGAGCGTGGATAGGAGTGGCGGAGAGCGTGGATGGGAGTGGCGGAGAGCGTGGATGGGAGTGGCGGAGAGCGTGGATAGGAGTGGCGGAGAGCGTGGATGGGAGTGGCGGAGAGCGTGGATAGGAGTGGCGGAGAGCGTGGATGGGAGTGGCGGAGAACGTGGATGGGAGTGGCGGAGAACGTGGATGGGAGTGGCGGAGAGCGTGGATGGGAGTGGCGGAGAACGTGGATGGGAGTGGCGGAGAGCGTGGATAGGAGTGGCGGAGAACGTGGATAGGAGTGGCGGAGAGCGTGGATAGGAGTGGCGGAGAACGTGGATGGGAGTGGCGGAGAGCGTGGATAGGAGTGGCGGAGAACGTGGATGGGATGTGGTGGAGAGCGTGGATAGGAGTGGCGGAGAGCGTGGATGGGAGTGGCGGAGAGCGTGGATGGGAGTGGTGGAGAGCGTGGATAGGAGTGGCGGAGAGTGTGGATAGGAGTGCGGAGAGCGTGGATGGGAGTGGCGGAGAGCGTGGATGGGAGTGGCGGAGAGCGTGGATGGGAGTGGCGGAGAGCGTGGATGGGATGTGGTGGAGAGCGTGGATAGGAGTGGCGGAGAGTGTGGATGGGAGTGCGGAGAACGTGGATAGGAGTGGCGGAGAGTGTGGATGGGAGTGGCGGAGAGTATGGATGGGAGTGGCGGAGAGTGTGGATAGGAGTGGCGGAGAGCGTGGATGGGAGTGGTGGAGAGCGTGGATAGGAGTGGCGGAGAGTGTGGATGGGAGTGGCGGAGAGTATGGATGGGAGTGGCGGAGAGTGTGGATAGGAGTGGCGGAGAGCGTGGATAGGATGTGGTGGAGAGCGTGGATGGGAGTGGCGGAGAGCGTGGATAGGATGTGGCGGAGAGCGTGGATGGGAGTGGCGGAGAACGTGGATGAGAGTGGCGGAGAGCGTGGATAGGAGTGGCGGAGAGCGTGGATAGGAGTGGCGGAGAGCGTGGATAGGAGTGGCGGAGAGCGTGGATGGGAGTGGCGGAGAGCGTGGATGGGAGTGGCGGAGAGCGTGGATAGGAGTGGCGGAGAGCGTGGATGGGAGTGCGGAGAGCGTGGATGGGAGTGGCGGAGAACGTGGATGGGAGTGGCGGAGAGCGTGGAAAGGAGTGGCGGAGAGCGTGGATAGGAGTGGCGGAGAGCGTGGATAGGAGTGGCGGAGAGCGTGGATAGGATGTGGTGGAGAGCGTGGATGGGAGTGGCGGAGAGCGTGGATGGGAGTGGCGGAGAGCGTGGATAGGAGTGGCGGAGAGTGTGGATGGGAGTGGTGGAGAGCGTGGATAGGATGTGGTGGAGAGCGTGGATGGGAGTGGCGGAGAGCGTGGATGGGAGTGGCGGAGAGTGTGGATGGGAGTGCGGAGAGCGTGGATAGGAGTGGCGGAGAGTGTGGATGGGAGTGGTGGAGAGCGTGGATAGGAGTGGCGGAGAGCGTGGATAGGAGTGCGGAGAGCGTGGATAGGAGTGGCGGAGAGCGTGGATAGGAGTGGCGGAGAGCGTGGATAGGAGTGGCGGAGAGCGTGGATAGGAGTGGCGGAGAGCGTGGATGGGAGTGGCGGAGAGTGTGGATGGGAGTGGCGGAGAGTGTGGATAGGAGTGGCGGAGAGTGTGGATAGGAGTGGCGGAGAGCGTGGATAGGATGTGGCGGAGAGCGTGGATGGGAGTGGCGGAGAGCGTGGATAGGATGTGGCGGAGAGTGTGGATGGGAGTGGTGGAGAGCGTGGATAGGATGTGGTGGAGAGCGTGGATGGGAGTGGCGGAGAGTGTGGATGGGAGTGGCGGAGAGCGTGGATGGGAGTGGCGGAGAGCGTGGATAGGAGTGGCGGAGAGTGTGGATGGGAGTGGTGGAGAGCGTGGATAGGATGTGGTGGAGAGCGTGGATGGGAGTGGCGGAGAGTGTGGATGGGAGTGCGGAGAGCGTGGATAGGAGTGGCGGAGAGTGTGGATGGGAGTGGTGGAGAGCGTGGATAGGAGTGGCGGAGAGCGTGGATAGGAGTGCGGAGAGCGTGGATAGGAGTGGCGGAGAGCGTGGATAGGAGTGGCGGAGAGCGTGGATAGGAGTGGCGGAGAGTGTGGATAGGAGTGGCGGAGAGTGTGGATAGGAGTGGCGGAGAGCGTGGATGGGAGTGGCGGAGAGTGTGGATAGGAGTGGCGGAGAGTGTGGATAGGAGTGGCGGAGAGCGTGGATAGGATGTGGCGGAGAGCGTGGATGGGAGTGGCGGAGAGCGTGGATAGGATGTGGCGGAGAGCGTGGATAGGAGTGGTGGAGAGCGTGGATAGGAGTGCGGAGAGCGTGGATCGGAGTGGCGGAGAGCGTGGATGGGAGTGGCGGAGAGCGTGGATCGGAGTGCGGAGAACGTGGATAGGAGTGCGGAGAACGTGGATAGGAGTGCGGAGAGCGTGGATAGGATGTGGCGGAGAACGTGGATAGGAGTGCGGAGAACGTGGATGGGAGTGGCGGAGA
Organism: Heptranchias perlo; assembly: GCF_035084215.1. NCBI lineage: Eukaryota > Metazoa > Chordata > Chondrichthyes > Hexanchiformes > Hexanchidae > Heptranchias > Heptranchias perlo. The sequence goes on along the minus strand of NC_090337.1, from coordinate 63,828,889 downwards.
GCGTGGATAGGATGTGGCGGAGAGCGTGGATAGGAGTGGCGGAGAGCGTGGATAGGAGTGCGGAGAGCGTGGATCGGAGTGGCGGAGAGCGTGGATGGGAGTGGCGGAGAGCGTGGATCGGAGTGCGGAGAACGTGGATAGGAGTGCGGAGAACGTGGATAGGAGTGCGGAGAGCGTGGATGGGAGTGGCGGAGAGCGTGGATGGGAGTGCGGAGAACGTGGATCGGAGTGCGGAGAACGTGGATCGGAGTGCGGAGAGCGTGGATAGGAGTGCGGAGAACGTGGATAGGAGTGCGGAGAACGTGGATCGGAGTGCGGAGAGCGTGGATAGGAGTGCGGAGAGCGTGGATGGGAGTGGCGGAGAGCGTGGATGGGAGTGGCGGAGAGCGTGGATCGGAGTGGCGGAGAGTGTGGATGGGAGTGGCGGAGAACGTGGATGGGAGTGCGGAGAACGTGGATCGGAGTGCGGAGAGCGTGGATAGGAGTGCGGAGAACGTGGATGGGAGTGGCGGAGAGCGTGGATGGGAGTGGCGGAGAGCGTGGATGGGAGTGGCGGAGAGCGTGGATAGGAGTGCGGAGAACGTGGATGGGAGTGGCGGAGAACGTGGATGGGAGTGCGGAGAACGTGGATCGGAGTGCGGAGAGCGTGGATAGGAGTGCGGAGAACGTGGATGGGAGTGGCGGAGAGCGTGGATGGGAGTGGCGGAGAGCGTGGATGGGAGTGGCGGAGAGCGTGGATAGGAGTGCGGAGAACGTGGATGGGAGTGCGGAGAGCGTGGATGGGAGTGCGGAGAACGTGGATGGGAGTGGCGGAGAACGTGGATAGGAGTGCGGAGAGCGTGGATGGGAGTGGCGGAGAGCGTGGATAGGAGTGCGGAGAGCGTGGATAGGAGTGCGGAGAGCGTGGATGGGAGTGGCGGAGAACGTGGATAGGAGTGCGGAGAGCGTGGATGGGAGTGCGGAGAGCGTGGATAGGAGTGCGGAGAGCGTGGATAGGAGTGCGGAGAGCGTGGATGGGAGTGGCGGAGAGCGTGGATAGGATGTGGCGGAGAGCGTGGATAGGAGTACGGAGAGCGTGGATGGGAGTGGCGGAGAGCGTGGATAGGAGTGCGGAGAACGTGGATAGGAGTGCGGAGAGCGTGGATGGGAGTGCGGAGAGCGTGGATGGGAGTGGCGGAGAGCGTGGATGGGAGTGGCGGAGAGCGTGGATAGGAGTGGCGGAGAGCGTGGATGGGAGTGCGGAGAGCGTGGATGGGAGTGGCGGAGAGCGTGGATAGGAGTGCGGAGAGCGTGGATGGGAGTGGCGGAGAGCGTGGATAGGAGTGCGGAGAGCGTGGATAGGAGTGGCGGAGAGCGTGGATAGGAGTGCGGAGAACGTGGATGGGAGTGCGGAGAACGTGGATAGGAGTGGCGGAGAACGTGGATGGGAGTGCGGAGAGCGTGGATGGGAGTGCGGAGAGCGTGGATGGAAGTGGCGGAGAGCGTGGATCGGAGTGGCGGAGAGCGTGGATGGGAGTGGCGGAGAGCGTGGATGGGAGTGGCGGAGAGCGTGGATGGGAGTGGCGGAGAACGTGGATCGGAGTGCGGAGAACGTGGATCGGAGTGGCGGAGAGCGTGGATGGGAGTGCGGAGAGCGTGGATAGGAGTGCGGAGAACGTGGATAGGAGTGGCGGAGAGCGTGGATGGGAGTGGCGGAGAACGTGGATAGGAGTGCGGAGAACGTGGATAGGAGTGGCGGAGAGCGTGGATAGGAGTGCGGAGAACGTTGATCGGAGTGCGGAGAGCGTGGATGGGAGTGGCGGAGAGCGTGGATGGGAGTGGCGGAGAACGTGGATAGGAGTGCGGAGAGCGTGGATAGGAGTGCGGAGAACGTGGATCGGAGTGCGGAGAGCGTGGATGGGAGTGCGGAGAGCGTGGATGGGAGTGCGGAGAGCGTGGATAGGAGTGCGGAGAACGTGGATCGGAGTGCGGAGAGCGTGGATAGGAGTGCGGAGAGCGTGGATGGGAGTGCGGAGAGCGTGGATGGGAGTGCGGAGAGCGTGGATAGGAGTGCGGAGAACGTGGATCGGAGTGCGGAGAGCGTGGATAGGAGTGCGGAGAACGTGGATAGGAGTGGCGGAGAGTGTGGATGGGAGTGGCGGAGAACGTGGATAGGAGTGCGGAGAGCGTGGATAGGAGTGCGGAGAGCGTGGATGGGAGTGGCGGAGAACGTGGATGGGAGTGCGGAGAGCGTGGATAGGAGTGCGGAGAGCGTGGATGGGAGTGGCGGAGAACGTGGATGGGAGTGCGGAGAGCGTGGATAGGAGTGCGGAGAGCGTGGATGGGAGTGCGGAGAGCGTGGATGGGAGTGCGGAGAGCGTGGATAGGAGTGCGGAGAACGTGGATGGGAGTGCGGAGAGCGTGGATGGGAGTGCGGAGAGCGTGGATAGGAGTGCGGAGAGCGTGGATGGGAGTGCGGAGAGCGTGGATGGGAGTGCGGAGAGCGTGGATAGGAGTGCGGAGAACGTGGATCGGAGTGCGGAGAGCGTGGATAGGAGTGGCGGAGAGTGTGGATGGGAGTGGCGGAGAACGTGGATAGGAGTGCGGAGAGCGTGGATAGGAGTGCGGAGAGCGTGGATGGGAGTGGCGGAGAACGTGGATGGGAGTGCGGAGAGCGTGGATGGGAGTGGCGGAGAGCGTGGATAGGAGTGGCGGAGAGCGTGGATAGGAGTGGCGGAGAACGTGGTTAGGAGTGGTGGAGAGCGTGGATAGGAGTGGCGGAGAACGTGGATAGGAGTGCGGAGAGCGTGGATAGGAGTGGCGGAGAACGTGGATAGGAGTGCGGAGAGCGTGGATGGGAGTGGCGGAGAACGTGGATAGGAGTGGCGGAGAACGTGGATGGGAGTGCGGAGAGCGTCGATAGGAGTGCGGAGAGCGTGGATGGAAGTGGCGGAGAACGTGGATGGGAGTGGCGGAGAACGTGGATGGGAGTGCGGAGAGTGTGGATAGGAGTGGCGGAGAGCGTGGATCGGAGTGCGGAGAGCGTGGATAGGAGTGCGGAGAGCGTGGATGGAAGTGGCGGAGAACGTGGATGGGAGTGCGGAGAGCGTGGATGGGAGTGGTGGAGAGCGTGGATAGGAGTGGTGGAGAGCGTGGATAGGAGTGGCGGAGAGCGTGGATAGGAGTGGCGGAGAGCGTGGATGGGAGTGCGGAGAGCGTGGATGGGAGTGGCGGAGAGCGTGGATGGGAGTGGCGGAGAGCGTGGATAGGAGTGGTGGAGAGCGTGGATAGGAGTGGCGGAGAACGTGGATAGGAGTGGTGGAGAGCGTGGATAGGAGTGGCGGAGAGCGTGGATAGGAGTGGCGGAGAGCGTGGATGGGAGTGCGGAGAGCGTGGATGGGAGTGGCGGAGAGCGTGGATGGGAGTGCGGAGAGCGTGGATGGGAGTGGCGGAGAGCGTGGATGGGAGTGCGGAGAGCGTGGATGGGAGTGGCGGAGAGCGTGGATGGGAGTGGCGGAGAGCGTGGATGGGAGTGCGGAGAGCGTGGATCGGAGTGCGGAGAGCGTGGATGGGAGTGCGGAGAGCGTGGATAGGAGTGGCGGAGAGCGTGGATAGGAGTGCGGAGAGCGTGGATAGGAGTGCGGAGAGCGTGGATAGGAGTGCGGAGAGCGTGGATGGGAGTGCGGAGAGCGTGGATGGGAGTGCGGAGAGCGTGGATGGGAGTGCGGAGAGCGTGGATAGGAGTGCGGAGAGCGTGGATGGGAGTGCGGAGAGCGTGGATGGGAGTGGTGGAGAGCGTGGATGGGAGTGCGGAGAGCGTGGATAGGAGTGCGGAGAGCGTGGATGGGAGTGCGGAGAGCGTGGATAGGAGTGCGGAGAGCGTGGATGGGAGTGCGGAGAGCGTGGATAGGAGTGCGGAGAGCGTGGATAGGAGTGGCGGAGAGCGTGGATGGGAGTGGCGGAGAGCGTGGATAGGAGTGCGGAGAACGTGGATGGGAGTGCGGAGAACGTGGATCGGAGTGCGGAGAGCGTGGATGGGAGTGCGGAGAGCGTGGATGGGAGTGCGGAGAGCGTGGATAGGAGTGGCGGAGAGCGGGGATAGGAGTGCGGAGAACGTGGATAGGAGTGCGGACAGCGTGGATGGGAGTGCGGAGAGCGTGGATGGGAGTGCGGAGAGCGTGGATGGGAGTGCGGAGAGCGTGGATGGGAGTGCGGAGAGCGTGGATGGGAGTGCGGAGAGCGTGGATAGGAGTGCGGAGAGCGTGGATAGGAGTGCGGAGAGCGTGGATGGGAGTGCGGAGAGCGTGGATAGGAGTGGCGGAGAGCGTGGATAGGAGTGCGGAGAGCGTGGATGGGAGTGCGGAGAGCGTGGATAGGAGTGCGGAGAGCGTGGATGGGAGTGGCGGAGAGCGTGGATAGGAGTGCGGAGAGCGTGGATGGGAGTGGCGGAGAGCGTGGATGGGAGTGCGGAGAGCGTGGATGGGAGTGCGGAGAGCGTGGATGGGAGTGCGGAGAGCGTGGATGGGAGTGGCGGAGAACGTGGATGGGAGTGGCGGAGAACGTGGATGGGAGTGCGGAGAGCGTGGATGGGAGTGGTGGAGAGCGTGGATAGGAGTGCGGAGAGCGTGGATGGGAGTGGCGGAGAACGTGGATGGGAGTGGAGGAGAGCGTGGATAGGAGTGGCGGAGAACGTGGATAGGAGTGGCGGAGAGCGTGGATGGGAGTGGCGGAGAGCGTGGATAGGAGTGGCGGAGAGCGTGGATAGGAGTGGCGGAGAGCGTGGATAGGAGTGCGGAGAACGTGGATTGGAGTGGTGGAGAGTGTGGATGGGAGTGGCGGAGAGTGTGGATGGGAGTGGCGGAGAGCGTGGATAGGAGTGGCGGAGAGCGTGGATAGGAGTGGCGGAGAGCGTGGATAGGAGTGGCGGAGAGCGTGGATGGGAGTGGCGGAGAGCGTGGATGGGAGTGGCGGAGAGCGTGGATGGGAGTGGCGGAGAGCGTGGATAGGAGTGGCGGAGAGCGTGGATGGGAGTGGCGGAGAACGTGGATGGGAGTGGCGGAGAGCGTGGATAGGAGTGGCGGAGAACGTGGATGGGAGTGGCGGAGAGCGTGGATGGGAGTGGCGGAGAGCGTGGATGGGAGTGCGGAGAACGTGGATGGGAGTGCGGAGAGCGTGGATAGGAGTGGCGGAGAACGTGGATAGGAGTGGCGGAGAGCGTGGATAGGAGTGGCGGAGAGCGTGGATCGGAGTGCGGAGAGCGTGGATGGGAGTGCGGAGAGCGTGGATGGGAGTGGCGGAGAGCGTGGATAGGAGTGGCGGAGAGCGTGGATGGGAGTGGCGGAGAGCGTGGATGGGAGTGGCGGAGAGCGTGGATGGGAGTGGCGGAGAGCGTGGATGGGAGTGCGGAGAGCGTGGATGGGAGTGGCGGAGAGCGTGGATGGGAGTGCGGAGAGCGTGGATGGGAGTGGCGGAGAGCGTGGATAGGAGTGGCGGAGAACGTGGATAGGAGTGGCGGAGAGCGTGGATGGGAGTGCGGAGAGCGTGGATGGGAGTGCGGAGAGTGTGGATAGGAGTGGTGGAGAGCGTGGATAGGAGTGGCGGAGAACGTGGATAGGAGTGGCGGAGAGCGTGGATAGGAGTGGCGGAGAGCGGAGAGCGTGGATGGGAGTGGCGGAGAGCGTGGATAGGAGTGGCGGAGAGCGTGGATGGGAGTGCGGAGAGCGTGGATAGGAGTGGCGGAGAGCGTGGATGGGAGTGCGGAGAGCGTGGATAGGAGTGGCGGAGAGCGTGGATGGGAGTGCGGAGAGCGTGGATGGGAGTGGCGGAGAGCGTGGATGGGAGTGCGGAGAGCGTGGATAGGAGTGCGGAGAGCGTGGATAGGAGTGGTGGAGAGCGTGGATAGGAGTGCGGAGAACGTGGATGGGAGTGGCGGAGAGCGTGGATAGGAGTGCGGAGAGCGTGGATGGGAGTGCGGAGAACGTGGATGGGAGTGGCGGAGAGCGTGGATAGGAGTGGCGGAGAGCGTGGATGGGAGTGGCGGAGAGTGTGGATGGGAGTGCGGAGAGCGTGGATAGGAGTGGCGGAGAGCGTGGATGGGAGTGCGGAGAGCGTGGATAGGAGTGCGGAGAACGTGGATGGGAGTGGCGGAGAGCGTGGATGGGAGTGCGGAGAGCGTGGATGGGAGTGCGGAGAGCGTGGATGGGAGTGCGGAGAGCGTGGATGGGAGTGCGGAGAGCGTGGATAGGAGTGCGGAGAGCGTGGATGGGAGTGCGGAGAGCGTGGATGGGAGTGCGGAGAGCGTGGATGGGAGTGCGGAGAACGTGGATCGGAGTGCGGAGAGCGTGGATAGGAGTGCGGAGAACGTGGATAGGAGTGGCGGAGAGTGTGGATGGGAGTGGCGGAGAACGTGGATAGGAGTGCGGAGAGCGTGGATAGGAGTGCGGAGAGCGTGGATGGGAGTGGCGGAGAACGTGGATGGGAGTGCGGAGAGCGTGGATGGGAGTGGCGGAGAGCGTGGATAGGAGTGGCGGAGAGCGTGGTTAGGAGTGGTGGAGAGCGTGGATAGGAGTGGCGGAGAACGTGGATAGGAGTGGCGGAGAGCGTGGATAGGAGTGCGGAGAACGTGGATAGGAGTGGCGGAGAGCGTGGATGGGAGTGGCGGAGAACGTGGATAGGAGTGGCGGAGAACGTGGATAGGAGTGGCGGAGAGTGTGGATAGGAGTGGCGGAGAACGTGGATGGGAGTGCGGAGAGCGTGGATAGGAGTGCGGAGAGCGTGGATGGAAGTGGCGGAGAGCGTGGATGGAAGTGGCGGAGAACGTGGATGGGAGTGCGGAGAGCGTGGATGGGAGTGGCGGAGAACGTGGATGGGAGTGCGGAGAGCGTGGATAGGAGTGGCGGAGAGCGTGGATCGGAGTGCGGAGAGCGTGGATAGGAGTGCGGAGAGCGTGGATGGAAGTGGCGGAGAACGTGGATGGGAGTGCGGAGAGCGTGGATGGGAGTGGTGGAGAGCGTGGATAGGAGTGGCGGAGAACGTGGATAGGAGTGGCGGAGAGCGTGGATAGGAGTGGCGGAGAGCGTGGATAGGAGTGGCGGAGAGCGTGGATAGGAGTGGCGGAGAGCGTGGATGGGAGTGCGGAGAGCGTGGATGGGAGTGGCGGAGAGCGTGGATGGGAGTGCGGAGAGCGTGGATGGGAGTGGCGGAGAGCGTGGATGGGAGTGCGGAGAGCGTGGATGGGAGTGGCGGAGAGCGTGGATGGGAGTGCGGAGAGCGTGGATGGGAGTGGCGGAGAGCGTGGATGGGAGTGGCGGAGAGCGTGGATGGGAGTGCGGAGAGCGTGGATCGGAGTGCGGAGAGCGTGGATAGGAGTGGCGGAGAGCGTGGATAGGAGTGCGGAGAGCGTGGATAGGAGTGCGGAGAGCGTGGATGGGAGTGCGGAGAGCGTGGATGGGAGTGCGGAGAGCGTGGATGGGAGTGCGGAGAGCGTGGATGGGAGTGGCGGAGAGCGTGGATAGGAGTGCGGAGAGCGTGGATAGGAGTGCGGAGAGCGTGGATAGGAGTGCGGAGAGCGTGGATAGGAGTGCGGAGAGCGTGGATGGGAGTGCGGAGAGCGTGGATGGGAGTGGTGGAGAGCGTGGATGGGAGTGCGGAGAGCGTGGATAGGAGTGCGGAGAGCGTGGATAGGAGTGCGGAGAGCGTGGATGGGAGTGCGGAGAGCGTGGATAGGAGTGCGGAGAGCGTGGATGGGAGTGCGGAGAGCGTGGATAGGAGTGCGGAGAGCGTGGATAGGAGTGGCGGAGAGCGTGGATGGGAGTGGCGGAGAGCGTGGATAGGAGTGCGGAGAACGTGGATGGGAGTGCGGAGAACGTGGATCGGAGTGCGGAGAGCGTGGATGGGAGTGCGGAGAGCGTGGATGGGAGTGCGGAGAGCGTGGATGGGAGTGCGGAGAGCGTGGATGGGAGTGGTGGAGAGCGTGGATAGGAGTGCGGAGAGCGTGGATGGGAGTGCGGACAGCGTGGATGGGAGTGCGGAGAGCGTGGATGGGAGTGCGGAGAGCGTGGATGGGAGTGCGGAGAGCGTGGATGGGAGTGCGGAGAGCGTGGATGGGAGTGCGGAGAGCGTGGATGGGAGTGCGGAGAGCGTGGATGGGAGTGCGGAGAGCGTGGATAGGAGTGCGGAGAACGTGGATAGGAGTGCGGACAGCGTGGATGGGAGTGCGGAGAGCGTGGATGGGAGTGCGGAGAGCGTGGATGGGAGTGCGGAGAGCGTGGATGGGAGTGCGGAGAGCGTGGATGGGAGTGCGGAGAGCGTGGATAGGAGTGCGGAGAGCGTGGATAGGAGTGCGGAGAGCGTGGATGGGAGTGCGGAGAGCGTGGATAGGAGTGGCGGAGAGCGTGGATAGGAGTGCGGAGAGCGTGGATGGGAGTGCGGAGAGCGTGGATGGGAGTGCGGAGAGCGTGGATGGGAGTGGCGGAGAGCGTGGATAGGAGTGCGGAGAGCGTGGATGGGAGTGGCGGAGAACGTGGATGGGAGTGCGGAGAGCGTGGATGGGAGTGCGGAGAGCGTGGATGGGAGTGCGGAGAGCGTGGATGGGAGTGCGGAGAGCGTGGATGGGAGTGGCGGAGAGCGTGGATGGGAGTGGCGGAGAACGTGGATGGGAGTGCGGAGAGCGTGGATGGGAGTGGTGGAGAGCGTGGATAGGAGTGCGGAGAGCGTGGATGGGAGTGGCGGAGAACGTGGATGGGAGTGGCGGAGAGCGTGGATAGGAGTGGCGGAGAGCGTGGATGGGAGTGGCGGAGAGCGTGGATAGGAGTGGCGGAGAGCGTGGATAGGAGTGGCGGAGAGCGTGGATAGGAGTGCGGAGAACGTGGATTGGAGTGGTGGAGAGTGTGGATGGGAGTGGCGGAGAGTGTGGATGGGAGTGGCGGAGAGCGTGGATAGGAGTGGCGGAGAGCGTGGATAGGAGTGGCGGAGAGCGTGGATAGGAGTGGCGGAGAGCGTGGATAGGAGTGGCGGAGAACGTGGATAGGAGTGGCGGAGAGCGTGGATGGGAGTGGCGGAGAGCGTGGATGGGAGTGGCGGAGAGCGTGGATGGGAGTGGCGGAGAGCGTGGATAGGAGTGGCGGAGAGCGTGGATGGGAGTGGCGGAGAACGTGGATGGGAGTGGCGGAGAGCGTGGATAGGAGTGGCGGAGAACGTGGATGGGAGTGGCGGAGAGCGTGGATGGGAGTGGCGGAGAGCGTGGATGGGAGTGCGGAGAACGTGGATGGGAGTGCGGAGAGCGTGGATAGGAGTGGCGGAGAACGTGGATAGGAGTGGCGGAGAGCGTGGATAGGAGTGGCGGAGAGCGTGGATGGGAGTGCGGAGAGCGTGGATGGGAGTGGCGGAGAGCGTGGATAGGAGTGCGGAGAGCGTGGATGGGAGTGGCGGAGAGCGTGGATGGGAGTGGCGGAGAACGTGGATGGGAGTGCGGAGAGCGTGGATGGGAGTGGTGGAGAGCGTGGATAGGAGTGCGGAGAGCGTGGATGGGAGTGGCGGAGAACGTGGATGGGAGTGGCGGAGAGCGTGGATAGGAGTGGCGGAGAGCGTGGATGGGAGTGGCGGAGAGCGTGGATAGGAGTGGCGGAGAGCGTGGATAGGAGTGGCGGAGAGCGTGGATAGGAGTGCGGAGAACGTGGATTGGAGTGGTGGAGAGTGTGGATGGGAGTGGCGGAGAGTGTGGATGGGAGTGGCGGAGAGCGTGGATAGGAGTGGCGGAGAGCGTGGATAGGAGTGGCGGAGAGCGTGGATAGGAGTGGCGGAGAGCGTGGATAGGAGTGGCGGAGAACGTGGATAGGAGTGGCGGAGAGCGTGGATGGGAGTGGCGGAGAGCGTGGATGGGAGTGGCGGAGAGCGTGGATGGGAGTGGCGGAGAGCGTGGATAGGAGTGGCGGAGAGCGTGGATGGGAGTGGCGGAGAACGTGGATGGGAGTGGCGGAGAGCGTGGATAGGAGTGGCGGAGAACGTGGATGGGAGTGGCGGAGAGCGTGGATGGGAGTGGCGGAGAGCGTGGATGGGAGTGCGGAGAACGTGGATGGGAGTGCGGAGAGCGTGGATAGGAGTGGCGGAGAACGTGGATAGGAGTGGCGGAGAGCGTGGATAGGAGTGGCGGAGAGCGTGGATGGGAGTGCGGAGAGCGTGGATGGGAGTGGCGGAGAGCGTGGATAGGAGTGGCGGAGAGCGTGGATGGGAGTGGCGGAGAGCGTGGATGGGAGTGGCGGAGAGCGTGGATGGGAGTGGCGGAGAGCGTGGATGGGAGTGCGGAGAGCGTGGATGGGAGTGGCGGAGAGCGTGGATGGGAGTGCGGAGAGCGTGGATAGGAGTGGCGGAGAGCGTGGATAGGAGTGGCGGAGAACGTGGATAGGAGTGGCGGAGAGCGTGGATGGGAGTGCGGAGAGCGTGGATGGGAGTGGTGGAGAGCGTGGATAGGAGTGGCGGAGAACGTGGATAGGAGTGGCGGAGAGCGTGGATGGGAGTGCGGAGAGCGTGGATGGGAGTGGCGGAGAGCGTGGATAGGAGTGGCGGAGAGCGTGGATGGGAGTGCGGAGAGCGTGGATAGGAGTGGCGGAGAGCGTGGATGGGAGTGCGGAGAGCGTGGATAGGAGTGGCGGAGAGCGTGGATGGGAGTGCGGAGAGCGTGGATGGGAGTGGCGGAGAGCGTGGATGGGAGTGCGGAGAGCGTGGATGGGAGTGGCGGAGAGCGTGGATGGGAGTGCGGAGAGCGTGGATGGGAGTGGCGGAGAGCGTGGATGGGAGTGCGGAGAGCGTGGATAGGAGTGCGGAGAGCGTGGATAGGAGTGGTGGAGAGCGTGGATAGGAGTGCGGAGAACGTGGATGGGAGTGGCGGAGAGCGTGGATAGGAGTGCGGAGAGCGTGGATGGGAGTGCGGAGAACGTGGATGGGAGTGGCGGAGAGCGTGGATAGGAGTGGCGGAGAGCGTGGATGGGAGTGGCGGAGAGTGTGGATGGGAGTGCGGAGAGCGTGGATAGGAGTGGCGGAGAGCGTGGATGGGAGTGCGGAGAGCGTGGATAGGAGTGCGGAGAACGTGGATGGGAGTGGCGGAGAGCGTGGATAGGAGTGCGGAGAGCGTGGATGGGAGTGCGGAGAACGTGGATGGGAGTGGCGGAGAGCGTGGATAGGAGTGGCGGAGAGCGTGGATGGGAGTGGCGGAGAGTGTGGATGGAAGTGCGGAGAGCGTGGATAGGAGTGGCGGAGAACGTGGATGGGAGTGGCGGAGAGCGTGGATAGGACTGGCGGAGAGCGTGGATGGGAGTGGCGGAGAGCGTGGATAGGAGTGGCGGAGAGCGTGGATAGGAGTGCGGAGAACGTGGATGGGAGTGGCGGAGAGCGTGGATAGGAGTGGCGGAGAGCGTGGATGGGAGTGGCGGAGAACGTGGATGGGAGTGCGGAGAGCGTGGATAGGATGTGGCGGAGAGCGTGGATGGGAGTGGCGGAGAGCGTGGATAGGAGTGCGGAGAGCGTGGATGGGAGTGCGGAGAGCGTGGATGGGAGTGCGGAGAGCGTGGATAGGAGTGGCGGAGAGCGTGGATGGGAGTGGCGGAGAGCGTGGATGGGAGTGGCGGAGAGCGTGGATAGGAGTGGCGGAGAACGTGGATGGGAGTGGCGGAGAGCGTGGATGGGAGTGGCGGAGAGCGTGGATAGGAGTGGCGGAGAGTGTGGATGGGATGTGGCGGAGAGCGTGGATGGGAGTGGCGGAGAGCGTGGATGGGAGTGGCGGAGAGCGTGGATGGGAGTGGCGGAGAGCGTGGATAGGAGTGGCGGAGAGTGTGGATGGGATGTGGCGGAGAGCGTGGATGGGAGTGGCGGAGAGCGTGGATAGGAGTGGCGGAGAGCGTGGATAGGAGTGGCGGAGAACGTGGATGGGAGTGGCGGAGAGCGTGGATAGGAGTGCGGAGAGCGTGGATGGGAGTGGCGGAGAGCGTGGATGGGAGTGGCGGAGAGCGTGGATCGGAGTGCGGAGAGCGTGGATGGGAGTGGCGGAGAGCGTGGATGGGAGTGCGGAGAGCGTGGATAGGATGTGGCGGAGAGCGTGGATGGGAGTGGCGGAGAGCGTGGATGGGAGTGGCGGAGAGCGTGGATAGGAGTGGCGGAGAGCGTGGATGGGAGTGGCGGAGAACGTGGATAGGAGTGGTGGAGAGTGTGGATGGGAGTGGCGGAGAGCGTGGATAGGAGTGGCGGAGAGCGTGGATGGGAGTGGCGGAGAGCGTGGATAGGAGTGGCGGAGAACGTGGATGGGAGTGGCGGAGAGCGTGGATAGGAGTGGCGGAGAGCGTGGATAGGAGTGGCGGAGAGCGTGGATAGGAGTGGCGGAGAGCGTGGATAGGAGTGGCGGAGAGCGTGGATAGGAGTGGCGGAGAGCGTGGATGGGAGTGGCGGAGAGCGTGGATAGGAGTGGCGGAGAGCGTGGATAGGAGTGGCGGAGAGCGTGGATAGGAGTGGCGGAGAGCGTGGATGGGAGTGGCGGAGAGCGTGGATAGGAGTGGCGGAGAGCGTGGATAGGAGTGGCGGAGAGCGTGGATAGGAGTGGCGGAGAGCGTGGATAGGAGTGGCGGAGAGCGTGGATGGGAGTGCGGAGAACGTGGATAGGAGTGGCGGAGAGCGTGGATAGGAGTGGCGGAGAGCGTGGATCGGAGTGGCGGAGAGCGTGGATGGGAGTGGCGGAGAGCGTGGATGGGAGTGGCGGAGAGCGTGGATCGGAGTGGCGGAGAGCGTGGATGGGAGTGCGGAGAGCGTGGATGGGAGTGGCGGAGAGCGTGGATGGGAGTGCGGAGAGCGTGGATCGGAGTGGATAGGGGTTTCCAGAGAATCACTACCCTCCTTCACTCTGTTCTCACGCAGAGCAGAGGGAGTATAGAGACACAGCCTGAAGACAGTGGCAGTGGCTGTATGGGAGAGGCTCCTGCTGTTCGCTCTCAGGTGGACAGCAGCCTGCTCCCCTGCCAGCTTCAGACCCAGTGCCCTTTTTGATCCCACACAGCTAGCTGGACCAGACTGCCCCGGCCGACACCGAGACACAGCAGCCTGCAGCCGGGCCCTCAAGGCCCAGAGAAGCTCGAGGTCACCCACCACGGCCATCTGAAGTGTCCTCAGTAGATGATCGTCAGTCTCCCACCTCCCAGGCTCCCGCAACGGGGGCAACACTTTGAAGGAGCATTAGAATAGGTAAACAAGCATAGAGGCCAGGCACTAAGGATTACACTCGGGTTACACGCAGTTAAATATTAAGAGAAGCAAAAAGCTGTATAATCCACAGTGTGCCCGATGTGAAGGAAAGAGGTTATAATTGACCTGGATTTGCGGTGAGTAGCGAATGAACGGTGCCTGCCGCTCGTTAGATTTAAACTTATCCACAAACGATCCACGGCCTTTTGGGCCCCAACTTGCTGCGATGGGGAGCTGAAAAAAGTGCAGCGTCTTCTCCCGGGCATCTGGGAGCAGTGTGAGCGGAGCAAGGAACTGCCTGTTCCCTCAAACAATCAGATTGAAGCATCCTTAACAAGCCACGCAGAATCAGAACCAGGAAATGTTAGTTAGAATAGTAAATTCAATGTAAATTCAGTTACAGAAGGCGAAATAAAGAAAGAGAGGGTAAGAAATATACAAATTAAAAAGACAGAAAGAAAAAGTAAAAAAATAAAAATTAAAGAATGTTTTTTTAAATGTCCAACAATTACATTTTGAAGGAATGAGACTCCACCCTTGTAAAAGTAAATTTTCAGTGCCAGAGAGGTTGTTTGGCACTAATTAAGACTTACCACGCCGTTAAAAGTTTGCTTGACTGACAAAACTGGACGTACCTCTTTCTGGCAAAAATAATTTGTTTCCAGCTGGGCAGGAGAGCAACTTTGCGCCGTTGCAGCCATTTGACCGGGGGATCCAGCCAGCGAGATCTCCTTCCCGCGAAGCTTCTGGAGGAGCAGGGCATCTGGTTGAGGAACTTCCAGATTTCCTTGTTTGACTGTGCATGTGCACTCTCCGGAAGTTGCTCTTTCATTTGCCCTGAAATGACGGTCAGCCCTGTCAGCCTCGGCGTTATTTTCGGAGCAAATTGCGGGCCATAGGTTTGGCATTGACGTTGTCCTTCGTGTTTGTAGTGATGTAAGAGGAAGACCAATGAGGTCATGGTGTTGGAGGATGATGGGTGGGAAGAGTGGGTCAAATGGTGGGACTGTTGGTGCGCTGGGGGGAGGGTTTGCTTCGGAGAATCTCTCCTTAATAATTTGTTGTCTGGCAGCACTGTTCGGCTTTGGTCTTCTTCATCGTCCTCATCTTTCTTGTCCTCTTCTTCGACTTGCTCCTGCACTTCTTCCTCCCGAGGCGGCTGCAAGGCTTGGCCCTCCGAATGGCACAGTTGTGTAGCATGCAGCAAACCACCACAAATCTGGAGACTCGCTCAGGTCCATACTGCAAGATCTACCGGATCGATTGGTGAGGCACCGGAACCTTTGCTTGAGGACGCCTATGGTTTGCTCAATGAGAGCTCTGGTATGCGAGCGTGTCTCTTGTTGTATTGCTGCTCCGCGCCTGTGCCCGGGTTCCTGGCAGGAGTCAGGAGCCAGGTGTAGAGGGGATACCCACTGTCTTCAAGGAGCCAGCCTGCCATCCGCTGGTCTGGGTTGAAGACAGGGGTGATGGAGGACTGGTGCACGTGAAGGCAGAATGGCTACTGCCAGGATACTGGCACAGACTTGCATTATTCGCTGTGGGTGGTCACAGGTAGTGCCGTGTGTGCCCTGGTGATTGGCTCCAATTCCTGCTGCAACAGGTGCCAGAGGTCAGTGACGTCCGGCCTGCTGAAATTCTGCCTCCTCACACGCCACTCCTCTGCCATGTCAAGGTGCGATATCCTGTTCTGGAAGGCCCGCGTGCTGTAACCCTCCTTGGCCCTTGCCTCCTTCGCCCTCTGCTCTGACCCTCGGCTCTGTTGCCTCTGCTGTTGTGGCAACCTCAATGACAATCCCAGCAACATTCCCACCTTTCCCGGTACTCCTGCAGTCAATGAAGTCAAACAGTGCCTCTGCAGCCAATAGTCAGCACTGAACCAACATCTCTATACTCTCAAAACCTGCCAAAGCTCAGTCCAAACCGCCAAAAAAAAATTGCTCCAAAATTCCCAGTAGCCAAAAACATCTTTCCAGAGACTTACCTTAACAGAGGAGAGGATCCCTTTAAATATCGTTGCTTCAGCCAGATCCCTAAGTGTTGGTGCCATGAATGAGTGAGTGAAACGCTCCCAGGCACCAGTTTCCAGAATGGAGCCCAATTCAAGCGCAGGGCCCCCATCTCACATATTTTAAAAAGGCCAGCGTTTATTTTAGGCGACAGCCAGTGCGGCTAACTCGTGCCTTAAGCAATATGGTGGCTGGTGCATCTTGTGCGCACTTCCAGCGTGGGACGTTCCAGCGCCCGATCGGTAAGTGGAACACTGATTTCGCGCTTCTAAACCCGGCGAAACGCAAAGGAATTTCTACCGCACAATCTTGTGAGTTCAGGACCTTATTGACCACAGACAAGGGTGTTCCCAGTATAACTATTTCTCTGGGTGAAATAGGGGCAGGCAATTTATAAAGGAAGGTGGAGGCAACTATTGAACTTTATAATGTCGTCTACCCTTCAAAGGGACTGTTTTGCCTGTTGTAGCTTGCAAACTGCAGTCGAAGGGGAAAGGTGTTTTGTGTGCTAGTTTAAATCTTTTCCTAAACTGGTACTTTACCAGTAGGTTTACAATTTTGCTATACCTAACGCACAGGGATCTTGCTCTCTGGTTTGCCATCCTTTCATGCTAAATTCTGCACAGATAAGGAGAGTGAGGCCTGATGCAGTATTTCTAGTGTTTACCCAGTTGGGTAATAGTCTGGGCTGCGTGCCATCACTAACAGGACAGTATAATCTAGTGAAATAAATCAGTAGTCGATAGTAAAATCAGTCCCTGACATTTGGCTGCCTTTGAGCTCACTGCTCCTGGAGTTCCAGCCCACGGATATAACAAGTGCCAGCAATGCCATTTCACTTGTGGCATCCGGCTTTCTGGGGATCTGAATCCATCAAGCACCCCATCAAATGTCTAATGATGCATCTTTATCACGTTATGACTCACCTTAAAGGACTCAAGCAATATAAATCCTGCAGTAAGGTGTATAAATCCTGCAGTGGTAGCTCTCTCTCGCCTCTGAGGTAGAAGGTGGTGGGTTCATCGTCCCACTCCAGAGACTTCAGCACAATATCTAGGCTGACACTCCCAATGCAGTGCTGAGGGAGTGCTGCACTGTCAGGGGTGCCGTCTTTCAGATGAGATATTTCAGGTAATCACAAGCCCCTTAAGTGGGCGAGGCTGATTGGCTGAAATTCACTTACAGGTGGGAAAAGGCTACCAATCGGCAACAACCACAAAATAAACCAATCACCACTTTCAGAACCAACCAATCACCACTTCCATTTACTGGACAGGTAGGAAACAGCTACCAATCAACAACCATAAAACCATCAAATCAAATCACACTTTTTCAAGTTTTTCAATTCACTCAACTACATGCAACTAAAAATTAAATTTATAACATAATAAGTATGTAAAAATTACATAATTCTGATTTTAAAAAATAAATTTGCCAATAGCCTTACCCTACACTGACTTTCCCTCACGAGGCCTTGTCCTACCTCTGAAGCCTAGAGTTTGAGTTCTTCTATGTCTGAGAATTAGCAGAATTCTATTTAGCTTGCCTATATTTTTCCTGGGCTCTGCACATGCGTCAGCTCAGTGCCCCATAATAACTCTTTCGGGGCCTCTGCGTGCGCACAGACCTTTAGTGAAATTCATAGTTTCCTGTTACCATTCTCTAAGAGAGTCGAAGCCTGCAGCGATTCCATCTTGGAATTTGGACTTCACCATTACCATGGCAACGGCATTCATGGGATGATGCTTCTACTATAGCTATGGCCTCATGGTCATATTGTGGTCCTCACCGTTAATGCTACCAATGTTGCCCACTGCTTAATCACAGACAACCACTCCTCATGTGGAAGGTGACAATACATATTTGAGTGTTGCACTCCTTCAATTTGTCCAGAATACTTTCCATTATCGTGTGCAAAGAGCTAATTGATTGCTCAGTATACTCCCTTCTTCAATAGAGGCCATAACTCCAACTTCAAAGATACTCTCTTGGCCGGCTTCAATATGCTTACAGGACGAATAAGTATATAAGAACATAAGAAATAGGAGCAGGAGTAGGCCATCCGGCCCCTCGAGCCTGCTCCGCCATTCAACAAGATCATGGCTGATCTTCTACCTGAACGCCATTTTCCTGCACTATCCCCATATTCCTCGATGCCTTTAAAATCTTGAAATCTATCGATCTCGGTTTTGAATGTACTCAATGACTGAGCCTCCACAGCCCTCTGGGGTAGAGAATTCCAAAGATCCACCACTCTCTGAGTGAAGAAATTTCTCCTCATCTCAGTCCTAATTGGCCTATCCCTTATTCTGAGACTGTGACCCCTGGTTCTAGATTCCCCAGCCAAGAGAAACATCCTCCTTGCATCTACCCTGTCGAGCCCCGTAAGAATTTTGTATGTTTCAATGAGATCACCTCTCAGTCTTCTAAACTCTAGAGAATACAGACTCAGTCTACTCAATCTCTCCTCATACGACAATCCCGTCATCCCAGGAATCAGTCTGGTGAACCTTCGTTGCACTCCCTCTATGGCAAGTATATCCTTTCTTAGGTAAGGAGACCAAAATTTTACACAATACTCCAGGTGCGGTCTCACCAAGACCCTGTATAATTGCAGTAAGACATCTTTATTCCTGTACTCAAATCCTCTTGTAATAAAGGCCAACATACCATTTACCTTCCTAATTGTTTGAACATCAACATTTCCCAATCTCTCACCATTTAAAAAATACTCTGCATTTCTGTCTTTCCTACCAAAGTGGGTAACTTCACATTTTTCCACATTATATTCCATCTGCCATGTTCTTGCCCACTCACTTAGCCTGTCTATATCCCTTTGAAGCCTCTTTGCATCCTCCTCACAACTCACATTCCCACCTAGTTTTGTGTCATTAGCAAACTTGGAAATATTACATTTGGTCCCCTCATCCAAATCATTGATATAGATTGTGAATAGCTGGGGCTCAAGCACCAATCCCTGCGGTACTCCACTAGTCACAATCTGCCAACCTGAGAAAGACCCGTTTATTCCTACTCTCTGTTTTCTGTCTGCTAACCAATTCTCAATCCATGCCAGTTTATTACCCCCAATTCCATGTTCACCAACCTGTGTGGGACCTTATCGAAAGCCTTCTGAAAATCTAAATACACCGCATCCACTGGTTCTCCCTTATCTATTCTACCAGTTACATCCTCAAAAAACTCCAATAGGTTTGTCAAACATGATTTCCCTTTCATAAATCCATGTTGACTCTGCCAAATCCTATTATTATTTTCTAAGTGTCCTGTGATTGACGATCCGGATTCTTTCCCCTCAGTCTGGTTCAGTAATAACTGAAGTCGAATACATTTTAAAGTTCAACACATCTTTAATAGCAGGGTTCTTAGTCTGCAGCATTGATTTGGACTCCTGATAGAGTCCCTCTATGCTGGCAGAGCAAGAACAAAAACATACAGAAATCCACACGTTTTTATACAAATCAATAGGGTTGGAACATACTTAACGAGGGTCAACACCAATCATAAGCCGGGCATAGGTTGCCATGCGAGGTTACATTATTTCCGGCCAATCATAAATCGTCCATGTGCTGATCATGCTGCTGTTAGACATCAAAGGGGATAACTTCCTCACTTTCCAACTTAGAATGTTCTTCCCTGTTCCTTCTGTTCCTTATCTCCCAACCTGGAATGTCCTTCAACTTTGGCTAAGCTCGTTCCCTATATTGATCTGCCATAAACATGGAGACATTCAGACCAGTCCTTGACTCACATCAAAGACTCTACATTGCTAAGACCATGCAACCCTGCTGACGAAGCAAACATATGGCCCAGCAGGAGGGCCAGGCCACTTGTATAAATCTCAGTTACTAACTAATTAACCCTTTCTAACCATTTTGCATTCTGCTTCTTTGCCACGTAGGCATTTTAATATTTTACCGAAAACTGACCACGTAGGGATTCTCATTCCCCCCTTTTATCATATCATGATAACCAATTATTACGGTGCTCACTGGTTCTGCAGGTTCTGCAGTGCAGCAACATTTAAGTAAGCAATAAACTATAAGAATTATAACAATGAATATGACTAGCCCTTGAACTAGAGAAGTCCCAATAGAACACAGACATGTTTCATCAATACGCCTTTGTACTCTTATCTGTTCTCAGGAACAGACTCCTTCTAAACATCTCTCAAGTAAGCTGCGAATGTCCTTGGTCAGCTAAACCTATTCATGTTAGTTTGAAAAGGCTAACATAGTCAAATATCCTATGGTGCTTTATATTTTGTTTCCAGCCTAACTAGACTGAATGGTACCTTTCAGACCATTTTACACCTGTGAATTGGTGCCCTCCCCATTATATCCCTTAATCCAAATTCTCCCTACAATATCCCGTTCGATGCTGTACCTCATCTTAACCAGGTTCCCTTCGTGTTGGCCACCAGTCCGGGTGGAAGAGAGGCAGAGCATCTGATAATCCTATCGAACTATAATTGTCTTCCCTTTTACATGCACCTTACCCCAGCGGGTGCTACTCCCAGTACCATTAAGATGTGTTCTTAGTTGAAACCACAGAGACAATGGGGACATTCTCACCCAGGCTCTGTTTTACTATCTTTGCCAAACCCTTCATCCTCTGCTTACATTTATTACATGCAATGGAAATCAAGAAGCACATTACAACAAACTGCACTACGACTAATACATATGAAATTAATCTAATCCAAGGATGGATCTGTATATTCAGTCCCAAATTCCAGAGGTCATTTCACCAGGTGGTGACTTTAATTTGGTCAATGTCATGCTTAATGTTGTTATTGTCCTGTTGTAGGTTATAATAAACCTTCTGGGAGAGGCGTATCTCCATTCGCAATGCTTCCAAGTATTTAGGCAACAGGGGTGTCAGATACCCAAATGTGTCCTGATATGCTTTGAAGTCCTTTCTGACATTCTCAGAAACTTGTACGGTGGTGAGGTTATGCCGGTGTATCTCTACCAGTTCCTCGGGTCCAATCCAAACCAGGACTTCAGAAATGGAGTAGAATTCTGGACTTAAAATATCACAAGTTAGATTGGCATATTTAAACGTTTTCAAATTAGTTGTAACACAGTATTCGCCCTCTCCGGCATATACCACTTAAGTGGGTTTTAGATCCACCTCTAGGGCCTCCATGGTACAGTTAATATCCCGATTGGTACCGGTATTATTAAACCCACACTGTGCTTCTAGGCTGTGTCCAACACTATGTGGACACACAGTGACAGCATGTCTAGTAACACATCCCTTTAATTTTGTTCCAGCCAATCAGCTTAAATCTACGTCCTCTAGTTCTTGAACCCTCTGCTAGGGGAAACAGGTACTTCCTGTCTACTTTATCTGGGCCCCTCATAATCTTGTAATTTTGTATCCATCGTGCGGATATCTTCTAAATATTGTTTCTCCCAATTTTATTGTTAACTGATGGGAACCTAACCCTGACTTTTGGAAATCCAAATTACTGTGTCCCTCTTTACTTTAATTTCAGTCCTTTTGATTGATACCAGTGTTTCCTGACTGTTTCATTAATTAGTTGGTTTCTCTATGGACCATGTGTCAGTGCCTTGTTTAAAAGGATTTCTCACTCGCCTGGACCACATTAACCATTTTCCTGTTGTGCTGTTGTCAAGTAACTGAGCCTGTCTGAGACTCATTCTTCAATGTATCTTCTTCATGTATCTCCGCATACTAGCAGCATCTCATAGGAATGAGCTTAGTGTTCTTGGATATTAACTTTCTGCTGGCCAGTCTCTTCTTCCTCATGGTATTTCCGAACATTTTCCATGGCACACATCATATGTCCTGTAGGATTCAGTCCTGTAAAAGCAACTGGTTTGTTTAAAGAGTGGTTGCAATAGCTCACCAGGCCATAGGCCTTTGTAATCATGTTCTTCATCCTGATCTCCATTTCAGATGATGGCAACATACATTTGTATCTTTTATGTCCACTGTAGCCATTCTTAGGTTTTCAGGTTATCTTATCAAAAAGATCAGGGGTATCTAGAGTGCTTATCTCCCCCTGCATGGTCCCGATGTCAGGGTAGTGGCCAGGCTATTGAGTGTATTTTTCTCATTATTCATTATAGGCAAGGACACAAATATCTCCACGAGAAAGCTATCAATTTACTATTCTCAACTACACTTTCCTGACTTCCACTAGATTGTATATTTATGCCAGATTGATTTTTTTATCATGCCCAATTCAATGACTTTAGAGAAATTCCCATATCTCCCCACCTCGAGCATTCTGTCTCGGAAGACAACAAATAGGCTAAAACAAAACAAATAAAAATGTTTTCAAAAGAAGAGAATCAGGTTGATATCACCACGCTGTGACATTTGGTATCCGCTGATGTCTGCAGCTAAAGTCTTAAATCTTTAACACCACTGGATCGTTTCCTGCACCAAATTTCTCCAGCAAAGGTTGCACCGTAACTTTGTAACTACTCTTGGTAATCCTGCACCATCAACACTCACGTGGTCCCAAAAAAAAAACCAGGGTCACCTGTTTTAAAAGAAACACAGAAAATCCATTGCGGCTCTTCTTGAGAGCCCAAGTGATTAATTTGTCAAATCTTCATTTATTATTTATCAATCCAAAGGAATAATCCCTATACCCAAAACAAATTCAGAAAACAAAACAGGAGAGAGAAATTGCCTAGTTCCATTCTCGCTCTCTCTCTGAAGCACGCAGCCTGTCTGAAATAAACACTGTCTCTCCCACATACAGATGTACGCAGGGCTGCAGACTGGAATTTCTAACTCCAAGTCCTAATCTCTGTGTTTTCAAGATGTAACCACATTAAGCAGATATCATTAGCAGCCGCCTGCTAAGATACGTTATATTCCTCTTTTATTAATTTATTAATGGTTTGGGCATGTGTGTTTCTAGCACTGTAGCTATCCTTTGCAAATATATAGTCAGCATTTGATCCTCAGACAATTCCTTATCTATATTTTCATTTATCTTTTAATATATCTTTAATGCGAGACCCTAAATCTCTGACCTTTTGATCTAATGTTGTCAAAGCAATGGTGTTAACAACTGAGGCAAAGGCAGTTGCTATATCACTTATCACAGATCTTTACGTCTCCATATTTGCCTATCTCTTTTTACGATGTCCACCTCCATTCCATGTGGCTCTTTGTTTTAACACTTGAGTTAGGAGGTGTTGATCTAATTGTTGAGTTTTCTTAGCAGTCTCAATGCGAGTTATATAATTTGTCAGGGAAGGTCTCCCCTCTTTGGTCAGATCTTGTATTCTACTATGAATTTCAAATAAAATTGAATAGCCCCAGAACTTGTCAAAACTTCCTTATCATACTGTGGCAGGGTAAAACTGATAGGCGTTTAGTACCCTGTGTCAGTACATAGCTAAAGTAATGGACTTCCTTTTGTCTAACCTATGCTTCCTTTTCATATGATTTGTTTTACATTCCTTTCTTATCAATTTTTCACTGTAGCGTGAAAACTTATATCTCAGTCAATTGTAGCCTTTGGCATTTCCGAGTGATTGGGACAATTTTACTAATATAACCTATACCAATTGTTACCTCATGTTCACCTGTGTTCTGGGCAAGCCTCAGACAGTTCTCAACCGACTGGGTCATTTCTATCAGTTTGAACTGCTCTTGGCATGACAGTCTGGCTTCTTGGGATGGAAGGGGTTAATATTAACTTGCTCTTGTGGTAGGAGTAACTTGATCCTTCTCCCTTTTGAGATTAAGTTCCCACCTTCAAAGTTTCACTTCACACAGGTTTGACTGATTTTTTTACTTCTCACATTTGTGGATTGCTTTATACTACATTTTTGCACACTATTTTTACACATACTTTTAGTGGATGTGATTATAATCAACACTCCGAGCTGTTCCAGCTTTCCGACTTTTCCTATCACAATGATCCTGATAGTTTTTTAATGTATCCCATTAATTTTTAACCTCTTTTTAAACCACAGCCAATCACAAAATAAACATTCAAAATGCCAATTTTTTGAAGATCCCATGTCTGGAATTTAACATGCCCACACTTTATAAGAACCAGAATTTAATAGGTCACTTAACCTCAATAACTCCAATTTTAATTCAGCAGTATCAGAATTAAACACACGACAAGACAGATACATTACACAAAGGAAGAAAACACACAAGACACAGTAAGAAGGGGGTGTAGCCCACAACACCGACAAAAAAAAACACTGATCAAGACAGGCTTTTTAAAGGGACAGTACACTGAAACAACAAAACCTTTCTTTTTCGGGTCTCTGTCTTTTAAACATTTGTCTAGTCACTTAATTCTATCCATATTTTTTACAGTACTGTCTCCATAAAGCAATTAGTTCTTTGGCTGAGGTACCTCTGTTATTTTCCAAATTAATTCCTGAGCCTTTTTTCAGCATCTAAGTTTTATCAATAGTTCCTGTTTATATCCAATCATCAGGAACTTAAACCCTGACTACCCTCAGTGATATTAACCACTGACCTACCGCTTACAAGTTATTCCCTCAGTGATATTCGACCACTGACCTCTTCCTGCTATTTCTGTGTATTCGCCAGACTGACCTGAATCTTGTAAGGACGCACACGAGTGTTAGCGATCGGACGATTCGTCGTCAGACTGACGGATTGGAGGAAAACCGACATAGTAAATTAAGACTACTTACATCGGGGCGCCATTTCCTTCCTCCGTGTCTGAGACAATCCGCCTCTTACTCCGCGAACTCTCGGTGAACGACCGTTAAGATCCCACCGCTGCCACCAAATGACGATCCGGATTCTTTCCCCTCAGTCTGGTTCAGTAATAACTGAAGTCGAATACATTTTAAAGTTCAACACATCTTTAATAGCAGGGTTCTTAGTCTGCAGCATTGATTTGGACTCCTGATAGAGTCCCTCTATGCTGGCAGAGCAAGAACAAAAACATACAGAAATCCACACGTTTTTATACAAATCAATAGGGTTGGAACATACTTAACGAGGGTCAACACCAATCATAAGCCGGGCATAGGTTGCCATGCGAGGTTACATTATTTCCGGCCAATCATAAATCGTCCATGTGCTGATCATGCTGCTGTTAGACATCAAAGGGGATAACTTCCTCACTTTCCAACTTAGAATGTTCTTCCCTGTTCCTTCTGTTCCTTATCTCCCAACCTGGAATGTCCTTCAACTTTGGCTAAGCTCGTTCCCTATATTGATCTGCCATAAACATGGAGACATTCAGACCAGTCCTTGACTCACATCAAAGACTCTACATTGCTAAGACCATGCAACCCTGCTGACGAAGCAAACATATGGCCCAGCAGGAGGGCCAGGCCACTTGTATAAATCTCAGTTACTAACTAATTAACCCTTTCTAACCATTTTGCATTCTGCTTCTTTGCCACGTAGGCATTTTAATATTTTACCGAAAACTGACCACGTAGGGATTCTCATGATCACATCCTTTATAATAGATTCTAGCATTTTCTCTACTACTGATGTGAGGCTAACAGGTCTGTAGTTCCCTGTTTTCTCTCTCCCTCCTTTCTTAAATAGTGGGGCTACATTTGCCACCCTCCAATCTGCAGGAACCATTCCAGAATCTACAGAATTTTGGAAGATGACAACCAATGCATCCACTATTTCTATAGCCACCTCTTTCAAAACCCTGGGATGTAGATCATCAGGTCCTTGGGATTTATCAACTTTTAGTCCCATTAATTTCTCTGGTACTATTTTTTTACTAATACTAATTTCCTTCAGTTCCTCATTCTCGCCAAACCCTTGGTTCTCTAGTATTTCTTGTTTTTTTGTGTCTTCTTCCGTGAAGACAGACACAAAGTATTTGTTTAATTTCTCTGCCATTTCCTTATTCCCCATTATAAATTCTCCCGTCTCTGTCTGTAAGGGACCCACATTTGCCTTCACCAGCCTTTTCCTTTTTACAAACTTATAGAGGTTTTTACAGTCCGTTTTTATGTTTCTCGCTAGTTTACTCTCATATTCTATTTTCCCTTTCTTTATCAATTTCTTGGTCCTCCTTTGCTGAATTCTAAAATGCTCCCAATCCTCAGGCTCACTGCTTTTTCTGGTAACTTTATATGCCTATTCCTTTGATTTAATATTATCTTTAATTTCTCTTGTTAGCCACGGTTGGACCACTTTTCCTGTTGGGTTTTAGTGCCTTAAAGGAATATATACTTGTTGCAAATTATGTATTAATTCTTTAAATGCTAGCCATTGCCTGTCTACCGTCATACCTTTTAATGTAGTTCCCCAATCAACCACAGCCAACTTGCGTCTCATACCTTCGTAGTTTCCTTTGTTTAGATTTAAGACCCTAGTTTCAGATTGAATTACATCACTTTCAAACTTAATGAACAATTTTATCATATTATGGTCACTCTTCCCTAAGGGCTCCTTTACAACAAGATTATTAATTAACCCTTTCTCATTGCACAATAAAGGGGTTTAGAAACCTCAGAGATGGCCAAAGTTCTGCCAGCAAATTGGTGGCCTTATTGAAAAAGTTTTCATTAGCAGGGACGTGC
The DNA here is from genome assembly GCF_035084215.1 of Heptranchias perlo. Classification (NCBI taxonomy): domain Eukaryota; kingdom Metazoa; phylum Chordata; class Chondrichthyes; order Hexanchiformes; family Hexanchidae; genus Heptranchias; species Heptranchias perlo. Next base: position 63,803,115 of record NC_090337.1, on the reverse strand, counting down.
CTACAACCGGCTCGAACTCAAGATGACATTGAATCCGACCCATCAAGCATCTTTGCGTCAGTGACAGTAGATGCGCCAAAAGGTAGGGTGGACCAACCAGCAGCAAGATCACTGGAGGTGACCGACTCAGAAGCAGAGCCATCGAGCGGCAGTCCACACGGGGTGAAAAGGCACCGCAAACCTACCAGTTGCAGTTTTTCTCTGCATCAGATCACCCATCAGCACAGTTGCGTAGTGTGTAGCCTCTGCAATTGGAGATAGGGCAGGTACATGGAGATGCGAGCCAATGAAAAGCAGTGCCGCGCACATAAGGGCCTAAAGACGTCTCCTCATCCCAGGTACTTCACATAACATAACAATGCTGGATTAATATAAGGGGTTGGCGACACAACACAAGTGAAAAGTGAGAGCCTTGGAAAATGATACAAATTCCATTTAAGCACCATTGATGCCCACATTAATTAGCCCAACCAGCCCAATGCTTTCAACATGATAACCCCAACAAGCCCTTCCTCCAATCGATCATTTGGGATGGGTTAAATATGAGCTACTCTGCACTCCTAACGTTACTGAGGTGAACCCATGAGTAGCACAGAGGTTCACTAATAATAACAGGAGTTTCTAAGCTTGTATTTGTTGTCGAGTATTTTTTTGAACTGTGCAGAATTAATCATATGGCCACAAGGGGGAGCCATAGGCACATCTTGAAGTGGTTCAAGTACAGTCGGAGAAAATATTCCATGTAGCCCAGTTAGTGACGAATACTTTGCAAAAGTTTTTCATGAATATACAGTTCACCCACACACAAATCTTATTTTAAAGATTTTTTCATACAGATTCTTAAACTCCTTATAGTATGGAAAGAAATGGAATCACTTTGCCTTTCAATGTTTTAAAAGTTCAACGTCTCTGCAACTTTTTGCATTTCTCCTCCCCTCCTCTCCTCAAGGTACTGGCCTTTGCTTGGCGATGGTCACAGGGGCAGCCCTCTGATACCGCACCCATTCTTTATGTTTAAGCGTAGCCAGTAATCATCTGCAGGCTTTTCGAATGTGGAAGAAATCACAGCCAAGTCCGATGCTGCCTTCACCTGATATCCAAGCATTTGCACTTTTCAAGAATCCTTCCTGACTAGCAATCGGCAACAGGACCATGGCTGATTTTTCACCTTCCTAGCCCAGGCACACTGAGAGCAACTGCAGTCCCACAACTGTGGCTCAGGCACCTTAACTGAAGCCCCCCCCCAAACTATAATCTGCCAACCGTAGCGTCCCAAATGTAACATTCGAACCTGAGCCCACCAGCTTTAGACCCCACTGCCATCCCCACAACTGCAGTGTCCCAAATGTAGGCCCTCCAACTAAAGTGCCTCACCTGTAGACTCTCAGCTGGAGTGTCCCACCTGTACCTCCCTGTATCCCCCTACCTAAAGTGTCCCACCTGTACCTCCCTGTAACCCCCCAACTAAAGTGTCCCTCCTGTACCCTCCCTGTAACCCCCCAACTAAAGTGTCCCTCCTGTACCTCCCTGTAACCCTCCAACTAAAGTGTCCCACCTGTACCCTCCCTGTAACCCCCCAACTAAAGTGTCCCACCTGTACCCTCCCTGTAACCCCCCAACTAAAGTGTCCCACCTGTACCCTCCCTGTAACCCCCCAACTAAAGTGTCCCACCTGTACCCTCCCTGTAACCCCCCAACTAAAGTGTCCCACCTGTAACCTCCCTGTAACCCCCCAACTAAAGTGTCCCACCTGTACCCTCCCTGTAACCCCCCAACTAAAGTGTCCCTCCTGTACCTCCCTGTAACCCTCCAACTAAAGTGTCCCACCTGTACCCTCCCTGTAACCCCCCAACTAAAGTGTCCCACCTGTACCCTCCCTGTAACCCCCCAACTAAAGTGTCCCACCTGTACCCTCCCTGTAACCCCCCAACTAAAGTGTCCCACCTGTACCCTCCCTGTAACCCCCCAACTAAAGTGTCCCACCTGTAACCTCCCTGTAACCCCCCAACTAAAGTGTCCCACCTGTAACCTCCCTGTAACCCCCCAACTAAAGTGTCCCACCTGTACCCTCCCTGTAACCCCCCAACTAAAGTGTCCCACCTGTACCTCCCTGTAACCCCCCAACTAAAGTGTCCCACCTGTAACCTCCCTGTAACCCCCCAACTAAAGTGTCCCACCTGTACCCTCCCTGTAACCCCCCAACTAAAGTGTCCCACCTGTAACCTCCCTGTAACCCCCCAACTAAAGTGTCCCACCTGTAACCTCCCTGTAACCCCCCAACTAAAGTGTCCCACCTGTACCCTCCCTGTAACCCCCCAACTAAAGTGTCCCACCTGTACCCTTCCTGTAACCCCCCAACTAAAGTGTCCCACCTGTAACCTCCCTGTAACCCCCCAACTAAAGTGTCCCACCTGTACCCTCCCTGTAACCCCCCAACTAAAGTGTCCCACCTGTAACCTCCCTGTAACCCCCCAACTAAAGTGTCCCACCTGTAACCTCCCTGTAACCCCCCAACTAAAGTGTCCCACCTGTAACCTCCCTGTAACCCCCCAACTAAAGTGTCCCACCTGTAACCTCCCTGTAACCCCCCAACTAAAGTGTCCCTCCTGTACCCTCCCTGTAACCCCCCAACTAAAGTGTCCCACCTGTACCTCCCTGTAACCCCCCAACTAAAGTGTCCCACCTGTACCTCCCTGTAACCCCCCAACTAAAGTTTCCCTCCTGTACCCTCCCTGTAACCCCCCAACTAAAGTGTCCCACCTGTAACCTCCCTGTAACCCCCCCAACTAAAGTGTCCCACCTGTACCCTCCCTGTAACCCCCCAACTAAAGTGTCCCACCTGTACCTCCCTGTAACCCCCCAACTAAAGTGTCCCACCTGTACCTCCCTGTAACCCCCCAACTAAAGTGTCCCTCCTGTACCTTCCCTGTAACCCCCCAACTAAAGTGTCCCACCTGTAACCTCCCTGTAACCCCCCAACTAAAGTGTCCCACCTGTACCCTCCCTGTAACCCCCCAACTAAAGTGTCCCACCTGTACCTCCCTGTAACCCCCCAACTAAAGTGTCCCACCTGTACCTCCCTGTAACCCCCCAACTAAAGTGTCCCACCTGTACCTCCCTGTAACCCCCCAACTAAAGTGTCCCACCTGTACCTCCCTGTAACCCCCCAACTAAAGTGTCCCTCCTGTACCTTCCCTGTAACCCCCCAACTAAAGTGTCCCACCTGTACCCTCCCTGTAACCCCCCAACTAAAGTGTCCCACCTGTACCCTCCCTGTAACCCCCCAACTAAAGTGTCCCACCTGTACCCTCCCCAGCTGTAGCCCCTTCCAGTGTCGCATGCCAACTGCTCTCTGTATATGAGTAAAAAATTGTCTAATATAAGCCCTCTTTTTAGTGTAATGATTGTTTTTTTATTCAATTAATGAAAGACAAAATATGTTCTCATCAGACATAAACATTTCAGCAAAAAGTATTCCTTTGGTTAAAGGGGCTGTGCCTTTTTATTTATTCATTCTTGGGATGTGGGCGTCACTGGCAAGGCTGGCATTTATTGCCCATCCATAGTCGCCCTTGAGAAGGTGGTGCTGGGCCTCCTTCATGAACTGCTGCTGTCCGTGAGGTGAAGGTTCTCCCACCTTACCTAGAGAAGCTGGCAATGTTGGTCAATAGGAAGAGAAACACAACACAATCAGCTAAATAATGTCAGTGATCTAAATACTGTTAAATCCCCAGTCCATTTAATTCCCTGTTATTCCACTTGCCTCCATCATTGAGTGATTGTCTGCTTTCCTCATTACAGGATGCACTTTGCTATATTTCAATGGTATCCATTCTATCTGCTACTCCAAAAGTTTTACTCTTTTCTCTATTTCTAGCCATTGCCAACCCACTCACTTGCCAATACAACACCGATCTAAACCAGAGTGCCAAAATGTTAGGCTTCACACGTGGTAGGCCAAAGCCCCATCCTGTTTTATAGCTGGGATACACTGCAGGTTCGGTGCCATTGGGAAGCAGTTTTGACTTGGCATCTACCTAGCTTTTAGGTTTAGGAAGTCCATCCGCCTCAGAATCTTTGGGCCTACAACTTTTGAAATCTAGCTCTCATCCTTTTGTCAACCATATGGGAAGACCTTCAATAATCTCTTAATTTTGACCAGTACCTGGTCAGGTAATGACAGTGGGGTTCATAGGTCTAAGATAATTTAGTCATGAGGAGATGCCTAGTCTCATTGAGCCACCCCTTTCCCAAAGTGACATGAAGGGATGGCACCAACCCGTTGGCTTGGGTTCTATATCCATTTTTGTAGCACTTTGCAATGTTGTTGCTGTTTCATAGATCGATGCTGTTCTAGGTGTCCTGGCTCTTGTGAATATTGCACTAAAGGAAGACCATAAAGCTGTCAAAATGCTCAATTGTTGAGCTCCCTTGTGAGGTAAGTGGACTCATTCCAAGAACCTGACAGTTGGAATGATGGCCTTGGTTAAGGTAGGTACAAATCTGTTAGATTGCAATGATATATTTTTGCTTTACACACACACTCAATCCTGCTCTGCATAATCACTTCAGGAGACAGAATTGGCATCATGTATTGTTGGTATAGTTTGTGTGTATCTCTATCATGCTATAAATTCAACAATTGCAACCATTCCAAAAAAAACAAAGACATCAGCAGAATGAATAGCCACCTTACCCCAGTCCTGACCCTGATACAAGATAATGCATGGACCATATGGAAGGGCACAAGTGGGCCCCGCCAAGGTGGGAGGAGATCCAGGCCAGGGAAGTGGCTTGAATTCCTGAAGAACAGGTAGATTTTAAAAAGTATATATATTATTAATATTGGCCCCCTATCTGCCTGCAAAGGTATTTCAGCTGATCGTCAGTGTCCTGTTCCGCCCTTGGCTGTAAGTGGACATGTTGTGTAGGCCTCCCCTTTGAGGACATCGGGAATTTCCTCTCTGCCGATATAATCAATAAATCATTGGTGAACAACATGGGGATTGCGTTTCCAATGGTGAGATACTCAACTGTGCGGACATCACCAGTGTTGAGGGCACGCTGATCACGGCCTAACTCAGATGGAAGGGACAGATCTTGCGAACGAACGGTGGGCCAAAGAAAACACTGTACTCTCAAGTGAAGGAGGGGCAGCGGCTCCCACAGAAGTGTTGAAGTAAAGCTTAAGCAGAGCCTCAAGAAGCAGCGCTGGAATTAATAAGTGGAAAGAGTTGGAACACGATAAGAAAAGATGGTATGTTGCAATGGATCAATGACAACTAACGGAATATGAGAAAAAGGGACAGAGATGAGCAACACACTGGGGGGGGAAACTAGGCTAATGGTTCCAAACCCAATGGGATGACTTGCTAACTTTGGAGTGACACCATCGTACTCATAGAGGTTGGAAACAAAATCAATACAATGAACAAAATAATGTTGGGAGATAACTACGGCCGTGAATCAGACACTTTCTATAGATTGCAACCTCCCCCCTCCAAACCCCGTATGGCATCATAGCCAGGAATTTCCTCAATGCTGCTCCCAATCGTGCGTAAACAGGGTTTCCGTTGCACCCCCGGCAAAGTTACGCCAGCGGAGCGGCAACTTCCGACATTGCTCATCGATATCTCAAGGAATATAAAAGGTGGATTGTGAGCTACAGCCTACATTGATTGTATCGATGGAGGGGAACTTCCTGATGTCACATGAAGGAGGGTTCGCTTCCAGGCTGCCTTGAAGCAGTACTTGCAAAACAAAGTAACAAGGAGTGACTGAGAGTCACTGGTAATTGTACCAAATATCTCCCTTCATAATGTACAGGTGTATACAAAATTATGAGGGGCCTAGATAGAGTAGACAGGAAGTACCTGTTTCCCCTAGCGGAGAGTTCAAGAACTAGAGGACATAGATTTAAGCTGATTGGCGGAAGGATTAGAGGGGACTTGAGGAAAAACTTTTTTACCCAGAGGGTGGTGGGTGTATGGAATTCGCTGCCCGAATTGGTGGTAGAGGCAAGGACCCTCAACTCTTTTAAAAAGTACCTGGACCTGCACCTAAAGTGCTGTAAGCTGCAGGGCTACGGACCGGGTGCTGGAAGGTGGGATTAGAATGGGCACCTGGTTGTTCTTCGAGCCGGTGCGGACACGATGGGCCGAATGGCCCCTTTCTGTGCTGTATCTTTTCTATGGTTCTATGGTTCTATAACATTTGGGATTAGGTTTGCCAGCTGTCTGTTTATGGTCAGTTGTCCCTTTATTATTTCTGATGTAAACTTGGCAGTAAATGTTTACTGGACTTTTTGATCAGTTGTCAGTGATTTTTTTTTTCAGGCAGCATCACAGGGTCTATAGTGTAATATCAAAACCCGAGCTGGTCCCGTTCACCCATCACCCCTGTGCTCGCTGACCACTGTGGCCACAATGGGAAATTCACAGCCACCAACAAGGAGAGGAGCAACCGGTGCGAGAAAGGAAGAAAAAAGGAAGAAGGGAGGGAAGGAAAGAAAGAATGAAAGAAGGCAGGAAGGAAGGAACAACATCAACTTGTATTTATGTACTGCCTTCACAGGAGCGATTATCAAATAAAATTTGACACCGAGCCACGTAAGGAGATGTTAGGACAGGTGACCAAAAGCTTGGTCAAAGAGGTAGGTTTTAAGGAGTGTCTTAAAGGAGGAGGGAGAGGTAGAGAGGTGGAGAGGTTTAGGGAGGGAATTCCAGAGCTTAGGGCCTAGACAGCTGAAGGCACGACCGCCAATGGTGGAGCGATTAAAATCGGGGATGCGCAAGAGGCCAGAATTGGAGGAGCGCAGAGATCTCAGAGGTTGTAGGGCTGGAGGAGGTTACAGAGATAGGGAGGGGCGAGGCCATGGAGGGATCTAAAAACTAGGATGAGAATTTTAAAATCGAGGCATTCCCAGACCGGAAGCCAATGTAGGTCAGCGAGCACAGGGGTGATGGGTTAACGGGACTTGGTGTGAGTTAGGATACAGGCAGCAGAGTTTTGGATGAGCTCAAGTTTATGGAGGGTGGAAGATGAGGTGCCAGCCAGGAGAACATTGGAATAGTCCAGTCGAGAGGTAACAAAGGCATGGATGAGAGTTTCAGTAGTGGATGAGCTGAGGCAGCGGACGGGCGATGATACGGAGGTGGAAGTTGGCGATCTTGGTGATGGAGCGGATATGTGGTCAGAAGCTCATCTCAGGGTCAAATAGGACGCCAAGATTGCTAACGGTCTGGTTCAGCCTCAGACAGTGGCCAAGGAGAGGGATGGAGTTGGTGGCTAAGGATCGGAGTTTGCGGCGGGGACCAAAGACTATGGCTTCGGTCTTCTCGATATTTAGCTGGAGGAAATTTTTGCTCACGGATAAGCAGTGTAACAAATGAGAGACAGTGGAGGGGTCAAGAGAGGTGGTGGTGAGGTAAAGCTGGGTGCCGTCAGGAAAGAAGGAAAGAAAGAGAAAGAAAGAAAGAAAACATTTCTCTAGGATCTTTCACGATCTCAGGATGTCCCAGAGCTGTTCACAGCCAATTTAAGTATTTTTTTGAAGTGTAATCACTGTTGTAATGTAGGGAAACATGGCAGACAATTTGCGCACAGCAAGGTCCCACAAACAAGCAATGAGCTAAATAACCAGATAAACTGTTTTTGGCGGTGTTGATTGAGGGATAAATGTTGCCCAGGACACCAGGACAACATTGCAACTAAATCTGCAGCATCTCAACAAAGAGCTGACAAAGAGACTGAAGCCTGGAATTCCTACAGTAGAGATTCCGAAAGGGTCATTTTGACTTTGGGTGATAATGGAAAACAGGTGATATCGATTCAACCACCCGTTATACATCTCTCCCGAAATATCATTTCCCTGAATTCAGTGGAAAAGAAAATCAGGAGCAATGTATAACGGGACACCAATCCAATATCGTCCATTTCACACTATCAACAAAAGTTAAAATTATCCCCAGAGAGAGAGACGGAGACAGACAGAGAGAAAGAGGGACAGAGGTTTAGAAAGAGACAAATAGAAAAAGAGAGAGAGGAAGATAGATAGATAGATAGAAAGATATATAGATAGATGGATAGATAGACAATAGATACAGAAAGAAAGAGAAATATAGAGAGGCAGAGATATAAAAGATAGATAGGTAGAGGCAGATAGAGAGAAAGAAAGAGATATGGAAAAAGAGATAGAGTGTGAAAGATAGATAGAGAGACAGAGAGAGAGGGAGAAAGAGATATATAAAGAGAGATAGAGTGTGAAAGATAGAAAGAGAGAGAGCGAGGGAGAGAAAATTGAAATGCCCTTCTACCAGTTGTACGTTGAGGCTACATAACAGTGAAAATAATTTCAGTGGAAGGGGAGAGAGAAACCTTCTCCCTCAGTGCTCTCTCCAATATGGATATGTTCTGCTCAGTGCCGTACGTGTACAAACCCTTGCACCAAATTCTTGTCAGGGTTATTTTAACACTGGTGTTAACCTGTTAATTTTAAATGGATCAGTACAGTACAAAGGGCATTCATTTCAGAAAATGCTGATCTGAAAATACATCCAAGAATTTATAATTTTGTTGGGTGTTGATGTTTAGTATTGAGATTTAGAGCATCAGGCGCAATGGGCAAATTGTGAATAATACTGATTTGAAAGGGTTAACGATTAATTCTTTAAGGGACAACCAGTCTGTGGTGAATTGAGATTGAGGCTGATGCCAGTATTGAGCAATATCTGAGCTTGGCTGCTAAGGTTACTGTTCTGTATGGAATTAATGACAGACAGATCAAGATAAGTGCTATGTCCCATTCCTGGTCTATTGTGAGTTAGCTGATCGCAGCCAGCAAGACAGGCAAGGGGAAGAAAATCAGCCAAGGTTTTCAATCCTGGTCTCTGCATCCGGTTATCCCTGCTGCATAGTGTGCTTGTGTGGAAGTTGGAGAAATTATAGGGTCTGGTGAAGCAGTGATGCCCCCACAGTCGATGAGCCTGTTGACACCCAAGCCCAGATTTTCCCCTCAGGTACAATCCCTACCAGAAACAGGGTGCATCATGAATCATGCTCCCCTAATGTGATAACCCCACCATAGTTTATGAGGTCAGCCTCATTTTAATGTTTCAGGTGATCTGCGGGTTGGTGGGGGGGGCGGGAGCGGAGGCGGGGGTGGGGGGGGGTAGGAAATAACGTGCCACTAGATGATTTAAAGGGCTACTGCAGCTTAAAGGGGCAGGCACCATCACAATTGTTATTGGCCCATGGAAAAAACTTGATTATCAAGAATCATAAAATCAGTCATGTCAGCTGGAGGCCAACGAGCCGCTCAGGTCCTTGGATGTAGGTCTAGAAGTGCACCTCGAGGAAGTCAGGCAGGGGATGGGAAACACTGAACAATGCCCAGGGGCATGGAAGGCAATGGCCAGGCCAGCAGGTGTAAATTCAACCAACCTATGCATATCCACTCAGTGCAGAAAAAAGTTCAATGACCTTACCAGGCCAGACAAGGTAAGAGGAGCCAACACCCTTCAACAATGCAAGGTACTGAGCTCCTAAGAAAGAAAGAACTTGCATTTATACAGAACCTTTCAGGACCTCAGGATGTCCCAAAGCACTTTACAGCCAATGAAGTACTTTTGAAGTGCAGGCACTGTTGTAATGTAGGAAACGTGGCAGCCAATTTACGCACAGCAAGGTCCCACAAACAGCAATGTGGTAATGACCAGATTGACCCAAAGGAACATTTCTTCATGCTGGTGACACCAGCAAAGGCATATAATATCAGCCCAACCCTACTATGCAGAATGCGTCTCTAGTGCCCCCAACTGCAATCAGGTCAACAGCTGACCTCTTCCTGAGGCCCGCTGGGTCAGGAAGGGCAGAGGTCACCAGCGGGGCACAGCCATAGGTTGACCCTATGGATTTTCAGATTTCATTAATGAAAATTCTGGCCATCTGAGAGTGGTGTAGAATTGTTGGAAGTATTGGAATGAGGAAGTTGGGGGTCTTTCTGAGCCGAGGGACCAGTGTGGAGGGTTACCATTTTTCAGTCAGTAATTTTATTTTTAATTATTATAAAGGAGAGCCATGCTGTTAGGGACATCGGCCACACAATTAAATTGATTCAGTGCGACTTCACAGTTTGCATTCTGCTGTTAATCTTCTTAATGTCAGGGATGTATTCTGTTAACTTGCCAATGTAATTCATATGTCCCAGACTTTGAAGTAAGCAGAACCCAGAGCAGATAATCTGACAGTGATAGGCATTAGTGAGCCGCATGCATTCAAAATACATAAAAAAAGAAAAGCTGCCTGTAGATTCTAGGCAATATTAAATGAATGCTACAGTACAGGATTCAGTTTGGCAGACATTGAAAGGCAGTCAATTTGTCACCTATTGACCATGTCTTTTAAGATGTTATTTTGCTGGATGTGCTGTAATTTGTTATATTGGTGCAATGTAGAACAAGTGTATATTCCCCTTGAATTCCATGAATGGGAAAGATTCCAGGAGGTAATTTTAACCACACACGCCCGGCTGGGAAACTGACAGGGTCGGATTGTGCGCTTGCTTTACACCTGTCCTGATTTTACTCTGCTTTGAATTCAGTGGAGAGTAAAGTCCAGGCGAGGTGTATAACCGACCCCATCGCTTTCCTGCAGGGTGGATTGAGTTAACGCCCCCTCTGGGTTTCAGGCTGGGAATTTCCTCGGAGCTGCTCCCAGTCCACGGCCGTAACTCCGGCGGGAATCTCGTTCACACCGAGCACTTCCAAGGAGATTCCCGGATTGTAACTCGGAATCTCTCCCATTCCTTATCGAAGTCAGCAATGAGTGTGAACTAGCTGGAATGTGTGAGGTTCCATTCCTCCAGCCTGTCTCAGTCAGGGCAGTAAAAGGAAAGAAAGGCTTGGATTTATACAGCACCTTTCACAACCTCAGGATGACCCAAAGTGCTTTATAGCCAATGACATACTTTTTGAAGTGCACTAGGTGTTGTAATATAGGAAACACGGCAGCCAATTTGTGCACAGCAAGATAATAACCTGCTTTAGTGAGGGATAAATATTGGCCCAGGACATTGGGGAGAATTCCCCAGCTCTTCTTCGAAATAGTGCCATGGGATCTTTTACATCCACCTGAGAGGGCAGACAGGGCCTCAGTTTAACATCTTATCTGAAAGACGGCTCCTTCAACAATGCAGCTCTCCCTCAGTACTGCACCGAGAATGTTAGCTAGATCACATGCTGAAGTCTCTGGAGTGGGAATTTAACTCTCAATCTTCTGGCTCTCTCTGCAGTCCCTCAGGGTCAGGAATGACTTGCTTCTACTCCAGGAGGTTGGGGTGGAAGATGCCTGTGTTTGGATTCTTTTAACATGGGGTGGTTGTTGCACACTAATCACCACGTGGTCCCGGCACAGCATGGCCTTGGCCCAATGGCAGGGAAATCCGAGACAATTGGAGACCAGGCTCTGCTGTAGGACGGGGGCTCCCTCAGTACTGCACGGGGAGCGTCAGCCTGGATTTAGTGTTCAAGTCTCTGCAGCGGGACTCGAACCCACAGCCTTCTGACCCAGAGGCGAGAGTGTTACCCACTGAGCCACAGCTGACACCTTAAAAGCCTCGGTGCCCGTGGGCTGGGGAGGGGCGGGTGGGGGGAGGGGGAAGAAAAATGTCACCCTTAACTTCCAGGCTCACAAATGAAGAGGAGGGACTTGAGTGAGATACCTGAGGGCTGCTCCTCCAGGGGAGGAACCTGAAAAAAGAAATCAAGGAGACTGTGGGTGCACAAGTGATTTTGTTTAATTTGATAATTAGTGCATCGCCTGTAGTATTGCCCACAGAAAGTCAGGATAGAGCGAATTTCCCTCTGTGCATTAGTGGTGCTGTAGCTATAGTAGATAGTGTAGGATGCTCCATCTAGTGGTAGAAGTGTGTAGCTGCAGGAGTGACGTGTGTCACAGAATGGTGATGCCCAAATAAGGAGTGTGTGACTCAGATAGCACCTTTAATTAATATAGTGTAGATATCTTCCTGCCAGAGTAACTTGCTGTTCAGGATAGTACAGGCTGCCCATTAAATGCTAAATAACAATGCAACTAGAGTGAGTTGCAGGACTACTCCATTGTTGAGGGAGTCAGTTCCCTTTATCGTGTATACTGGGAAACTTTTGAGGGATTTTGTCAATAAAAAAAGGAACAAATTAAATTCTTTCTGATTATTTTGCCTACAGTTGTCCCGAGTGCTCCAGTATTGGTCTGAGGCTGGGAGCTGTAGAGTGTGAAGAGCCAAGAAACAACAGCCGAGTTATATTATGGGCTGTGCCCAGGATTGCCAACGTATTCCTGGAGGTTCCATCACATGACCTCCCACCTCTAACGTCCCGCCCGGTCAAACAGCCTTTTCTCACATCTCCAATAACTAATAAATGAAAATGTTCAAAGAAAATGAAAAAAAAAACACTTTTTTTAATGCCCCTCTGATGTTCCTCCTGGGTTTGCTTGCAGCAGTGTCCAGGAGATCAATCTTTAATTCCTGGAGACTCCAGATCAATCCTGCAGCGTTGTCACCCTTGCTGCATCTGACGGTAAAACAGATCCTGCCTGCCAGGAGGGTGCTCTATGTATGCAGGTGAGAAAGTGTGTGGAGTTCGATAGCCCGGCTCGCTTATTTGTTAATGTCTGAGAGCCCGGGCAGGAGTGTCTGCTTTCTTATAACCTGGAAAAGACTCCACGGTAAGTTTATAATGTGCCCAGAATGACCAAGAGACTGCCTCGAGCATGTTTTAAACCCAGGCTCCAGAGATACCCTTCACGCGGCATTGTACCAATCAAGAGTTCTGGAGAGGGGCACACAGCTTCTGGCAGCCGACTTCGAAAAGAATGTGGATGCGTTAGGAAGTGTCAAAGATGATTCCACGGTTGGCAATTTCCTCGGAGCTGCTCCCACCCTGCATGCTGGAAACCCTCTTAACGCACATAAACGGGGTTTCCGCCGGGCTCCCGGTGCAGTTACGGCTGTGGAACGGGAGGAAATTCCCGGCATAGACTTGGTAACAAGGAAGGAAGCAAAATAAAAACAGTCGAAACAGGCAGGTGGTAGGGTCAGTTGTGTTGGGCTTTGTTCAATTCTTTTCTCTGCTTCTCCACAGAATGGACCTAGTACCGGATTCCAAAATCCGAAATCAATCTGGCTTCTGGTAAACCTGGTATCCATCCAGCAGTCCTTTAATACACTCCCAATACCCCACACCCGTCTAGACACAACCAATGCATTCAGGGAATCAAAAGTTTAGGTAACTGAGGTCAGTATACACTTTTTACATTTCAGCTGAAATACATTATTGTGGTATCTGACTTGACTTTAATGCTAATAAGAAAGAAAGAAAGACTTGTATTTCTACAGCGCCTTTCACAACCTCAGGATGTCCCAAAGCGCCTTACAGCCAATGAAGTACTTTTGAAGTTTATTCACTGTTGTAATGTAGGAAACGCAGCAGCCAATTTGTGCACAGTAAGGTCCCAAAGACAGAAATGTGATAATGACCAGATAATCTGTTTTTGGTATTGGTTGAGGGATAAATATTAGCCAGGACACCAGGAGGACTCCCCTGCTCTTCTTCAAAATAGTGCCATGGGATTTTTTACGTCCACCTGAGAGGGCAGACGGGCCTCAGTTTAACGACTCATCTGAAAGACGGCACCTTCTGACAGTGCAGCAGTCCCTCAGAACTGCACTGGAGTGTCAGCCTAGATTTTGTGCTCAAGTCTCTGGAGTGCGACTTGAACCCACAACTTTCTGACTTAGAGGTGAGAGTGCTACCAACTGAATCACAGCTGACAAACATATACATCAGACATAACTAGACCTTGCAAAAAAAAAATTGAGAAATAGAGTTCAGTGTGGGCTTTCTGAATGACCTAAATGACACGCCATGATTTTAATACTAGCTTAAGAACATTAAAGTCACTGAATTTGTTGTGACTAATTAAAGGCTGCTGCTACAAAATGAGCGCACCATCATGTCAAGAGTTTCAGTAAACTAACCTTGAGGATGCATTTCACCTCAGTATACTAATCTACTCTTCCAAAATATAAAAAAAACCCAACAAAATGATATTTGGGTAACAACAGTTTCGTTAAATCAAGAAATCTAGGGGAGAGGCCTAGTCCCATAACGCAAACACTTACAAGAGTGAAATGATAAGATAAATCAGGAGGTAGTGATTAGGTGATACCAAGCTGGTGTTTTGAAACAAGTAGATTATAGAGAAGGCTGAGAGTGGTAAGGAGTTCCATTCTTTGGAGGACACAAAGGACACTGAGAAAGATGGCAACATTTTTCAACCAAAGACAACTTCAAGTTACTATTATCTAAGGAAAAATACTACCATTATTGAAGCCTTTAGGGGTGAAATTGGTCTTTGGCGATATTGCAAAATGGGCGATAGCGAATCTTTGCGTGATTTTCTTCTCCATTGAAGTCAATGGAATGTCAGTCGAGGAGTGAAACGGGCGGTTGATTCACCATTGCTCGTTTTGCATTATCGCCAAAGACCAACTTCACCCACTTTGTGCTTTGACACATTTAACTCAGGGCTATCTGATAATCTATCTGATTCCTGAGCACACTTTAGTCAGTTTACACACTTTAGTCAGTTATGAAGGGTTGAATCGTGACAAACCCATCAAGGAGGTTGAAATATAGGGTGCACATATTCCAAACTCATCAGAATTGTGAACAAGGAACTTGTCCAATCTTCTAATAGTTCTGAAGGAAGAATACGCTACCTAAGGAAGGGTCAGATTCAATCTCTGGCTTTAGGACAGCATCTATATGGAGCAGTGGGAGATCTTACACTGTGAAACTAAAGAAATTTCTTTGTGAATAAAACTCATGAAGTCCATATGGTCAGTATAAGATATGAGATAAAGCCATTGGCAACTGTAAAGACAGCAACACGTCCTCCTTGGGTTGGCTAACAAGACAATAGCACAAAGAGTCCAATTGTTTCCAGAATGTAAAGGAAATGAGGCTTCATGAGAAAAACAATTCAAAACAAGGATCAAATGATAAATAAAACTTGGCTTCCGTATTGTGTTGGTTTACCAGAGTGACAAGTATCAGAGGTAATGTTTTTGACCTAGCCTCTCTAGAACATGAGCTATCCCTAGACTTTAATAGGGATTACAGAGTAGATGAAAAGAAAGCTAAGGACAGTGAATTTTGAGTCTGTTCCTGTCTGCATATAACTCCCATATATATCGAAACCCTGACCGATCTTCAAAGGTTAACATTAACAGTTGGGTACCTAGTAAACACCAAGGTTAGATGGATGAGCCCCAGAGAGGAGGAAGCCAAGTGCTTGTGGGTAAGTTCGCACCAGACTGAGTAACCAGATGTCAATAAACCAGGTAAGACAGGAGCCAAGATAAACAGTTGGGAGGATCAAGTAGATCACCCGATAATGCATGACACTAGCTGTTATAAACCAATCGATGTTCTAGTTATCATGTTATGACTGTAATTAAGAACAGGGATTCCAAGGACAGGATTCAATATTGCAACAGCCACAATGTTAATTGAACTGCAACTTGATATGCAACAAGTTTACTTTGACTCAGCGGTATTGTATTGTATTTATCAAGCACTGCACATTCGAATAAGCAATGAAAATGGTGTGATCCTCAGCTAATATTATACAGAAGGGTAGACTATAGACCTCTGATAATGAAGTGAAGGGGTTAACGGTGTAGCCAGCTAACATTGCAACCATTATGGGAGTGGTCCCGTAATACAGAGGGGACAAATTTCCTCTTTAGACTCTTTGTAATTATAAAGAAGGGGCTTACGTTTTTGTCACACACAGTGACAGAGACAATCTTCACCTTAAATCAGCTGGGGTTCTAAATTCACTACATTCCCATTTTGAATTGGATAAAGGGCACTGGCAGCCACACCAACAACAACTTGCATTTATATAGCACATTTAACGTAGGGAAACATCCTAAAATGCTTCACAAAAGTGAATCAGTAATCAGACTAAAGTGATACCGAGCCAACACAGTAGATATTAGGAGGGGTGACTTCTCGCCAAGAAAGTGGGTTTTAAGGAGGGTCTTAAAGGAGGAGAGGGAGGTGGATAAGCGGAGAGGTTTAGGGAGGGAGTTTCGGAGCGTAGGGCCTAGATGGCTGAAGGCCCAGCCACCAACGGTGGGGCAAAGGGAGTGGGGGATACACAAGATGCCAGAGCTGGATGAACATAGACTTCTCTGAGGCTTGTAGATCTGGAGGAGATTACAGAGATACGGAGGGGTGAGGCCATAAAAGGATTTGAACACAATTAAAACAACCTCAGATCTGTTAAGCACGCACAGTTGTTCAATAGTCTTAGAGTTTCTGGCCTGATAGCGGGAAGGTTCACATAGGCCAGTCTGAGAGCTGAGCCCATTGGAGTCATTGTATTGTTGGGCAGTGGCATCCATTTATGTTTGCCTTCAGTAGTACCTTGACTTCTGTGGCCTCTTGGAAACCCTCCTCATGAGATAAGTCTCAGTGCCTTTGGAGGTACCTGTGCCTTGTTTCTGTATTGTAGAGCAGTTGCTAAAGCTGGCATTGTAACATAAGTAGCACATAAATATCCAGTTAACAAGAAAAGAATAAAACATTTGTTATAGGATTCACTGATTTTGACATGCAAAAAGGGAACCTTTAAAAAAAGAAAGAATTTGCATTTATATAGCGCCTTTCACTACCTCAGGATGTCCCAAAGTGCCTTACAGCCAATTAAGTACTTTTGAAGTGTAGTCACTGTTGCAATGTAGAAAAAATGGCAGACAATATGCGCAAAGCAAGGTCCCACAAGCAGCAATGAAATAAATGACCAGATAATCTGCTTTAATGATGTTGCTTGACAGATAAATATTGTCGAGAACTCCCTTGCTCTTCTTCAAAATAATACCATAGGATCTTTTGCACCTGAGAGGGCAGACGGGATCTCAGTTTAACGGCTCACCTGAAAGGCAGCACCTCCAACACTACCTCAGTGCTGACCCTCCAAACAGTGCAGCACTACCTCAGTGCTGACCCTCCAAACAGTGCAGCACTACCTCAGTGCTGACCCTCCAAACAGTGCAGCACTACCTCAGTGCTGACCCTCCAAACAGTGCAGCACTACCTCAGTGCTGACCCTCCAAACAGTGCAGCACTACCTCAGTGCTGACCCTCCAAACAGTGCAGCACTACCTCAGTGCTGACCCTCCAAACAGTGCAGCACTACCTCAGTACTGACCCTCCAAACAGTGCAGCACTACCTCAGTGCTGACCCTCCAAACAGTGCAGCACTACCTCAGTGCTGACCCTCCAAACAGTGCAGCACTACCTCAGTGCTGACCCTCCAAACAGTGCAGCACTACCTCAGTACTGACCCTCCAAACAGTGCAGCACTACCTCAGTGCTGACCCTCCAAACAGTGCAGCACTACCTCAGTGCTGACCCTCCAAACAGTGCAGCACTACCTCAGTGCTGACCCTCCAAACAGTGCAGCACTACCTCAGTGCTGACCCTCCAAACAGTGCAGCACTACCTCAGTGCTGACCCTCCAAACAGTGCAGCACTACCTCAGTGCTGACCCTCCAAACAGTGCAGCACTACCTCAGTACTGACCCTCCAAACAGTGCAGCACTACCTCAGTGCTGACCCTCCAAACAGTGCAGCACTACCTCAGTACTGACCCTCCAAACAGTGCAGCACTACCTCAGTACTGACCCTCCAAACAGTGCAGCACTACCTCAGTACTGACCCTCCAAACAGTGCAGCACTACCTCAGTGCTGACCCTCCAAACAGTGCAGCACTACCTCAGTGCTGACCCTCCAAACAGTGCAGCACTACCTCAGTGCTGACCCTCCAAACAGTGCAGCACTACCTCAGTGCTGACCCTCCAAACAGTGCAGCACTACCTCAGTGCTGACCCTCCAAACAGTGCAGCACTACCTCAGTGCTGACCCTCCAAACAGTGCAGCACTACCTCAGTGCTGACCCTCCAAACAGTGCAGCACTACCTCAGTGCTGACCCTCCAAACAGTGCAGCACTACCTCAGTGCTGACCCTCCAAACAGTGCAGCACTACCTCAGTGCTGACCCTCCAAACAGTGCAGCACTACCTCAGTGCTGACCCTCCAAACAGTGCAGCACTACCTCAGTGCTGACCCTCCAAACAGTGCAGCACTACCTCAGTGCTGCACAGGAGCATCAGCATAGAATTTGTGCTCAAGTCCCTGGAGTGGGACTTCAACCCACAACCTTCTAATGCAGTGGCGAGAGTGCTACCACTGAGCCACGGCTGACACCTACATTGTATATAAAACAACAGATCATCAGGTGTGGACCTCACTGAGCTTTAGACTTATAGGTGTCATAATCACATGCACAATTGCAATCCACACCTGACTATCCGGTATCCTGCAAACCAAAATAACAAGATGCCACTAGCCAGCAGTACTTCTTGGTACAAATAAGCCGTGTGGTTGTGGAAAGTTGAATAACAAAAAAAAAATTCAACTTGTGACCATCGCAACCAATCCCAACTTTTGTCAATTGTGGGTTATGTATTTTGTCACTCATCAAAGATCCCATAACCTGCTCCAGTGAATTGGACAGCACATCAATTATGGGTGCAATTCATTGGAACAAATTCAGCGATCGCATCCAGATTGGAATTGAGCCCATGGACGATACACCCCTCGGATCCTATTCAGAATTTCTATTCCCAGCTAAAGCAGCTAACACTGTGTCAATTAACTCTTTAAAAAATAAACCCTGGATAAGTATCTGTTTAAGAACAAGATTGAAAATTATAAACATAGACACAGATGACCAAATACTCTCTGGAACGTGATGTTTTGTGTGCTGTTGGAATCAGGGGTGAGTTATCTGTGGAATGCAATGGGCCAATGTTGAACCAAGTGTGGTTTATGAGGTTTGCTGGAGTTTTGCTTGATTACCCCTGGGTGTTTGGGGGAGAAATTTCATCGACCTTTATCTTCTATACCTGTGACTGCCTCACAGGAGTTTGAGTGGGTTCGGATTAAGTCAGTATTATGACAAATTCCTTATGCTGGATTTACAGACGCATGCAGTTTCATCCTCAGTGTACATTAGAAGCAAAAGCAAAGTTAAAACAATAAAAATAGGAGGCGGTAGAGAGAATGGCAGATAGGGGGAAGGTAGGACATGTGGAATAAAAATGTTACAATTTTTGTTTCAAATTCTATTTAAGTGTTTATTTTCACATTACGAGACTAGTAATAAAATGTTTGCCTTCAAGAGGGAGCTGGACTGGTTCTTTGACTGGGGCAGAGATCGCAGCATTTATAGAAGGTAAGTGTCTTTATACATAACACCTGGTCCATGTGATCTCCTCGACTGGTTTCGATCGTCTGAAGGAGTCTGAGAGCAATTTTCCAGAGTATTGTTTTCCCTTATTGGCCCTGGGTTTTTGCCTCTCCGAGCAGATTTCATGGCTGGGGGGAGTAGGTGGGTGGGAGGAAGGGAGTGTTTAGTGATGATGCTCCAGCCATCATGCGTGTAGGACAAGCTTGATGGACCAGCTGGTCTTTTCCTGCCCGTCAATTTCGTATGTTCATATTTCGTATGTTCGTAAAACCACTCCTGATGTCTGAGTCTCTTTACAACATGCATACCAATGGACCATCCCTGGTGTGGCTCATGGCAGTCCAGTCTAGAGGGTAATCGTGATGTTTAGCTGGTAAAATAGAGATGTTTTTAACCTGGCCTGTCCCTTTAGGGTCATTGCTTAAGTACTCCCTATGGGGAAATGATCTAACTAGGCAAGTCCAGGTAATTGCTGCTTGTAAACTGCTGAGGTTAGTCAGAGGGCAATTGTAACGGCTTGTAAATTTTTTGCTCCATGTCAGATTGATTTGGGTGTTCTCCAGATACTTTCTTTCTTGCCCAGTGTAAAGGACCCACTTTCACAGACAGGCCCACACTTCCTATTGACCGAGATGTGAACTTATGCATGAAGTAAGCTGGGCGGTGTGGACAATAAGCCCCCTCCCTCTCCCCCCTCCCACCCGATGATGTCATGCTCCCTATATGAGACGCCTTCCACTCTTTTGGATCTCTCTAACTTCGGATAATTACCTGACGGACTGTATTTCTCAGGCTATGAAGCACAAATTAGATTTATTAAGAAATTAAATTAAACAGAGCAAACACAACAGATTTTACTACATTAAAATACCACGCACATGGTTGGATTTCCAACATACTGCCTGGGCTTAAAACTGGCATTGTGGATTGGACAATCATTATAGAAACTGCTCAATTCTCATTTCCAGTTTTACACCTGAGCAGCATGATGAAAATCTATCCCATAATTTCCCAACTTCCAAATAATAAATACACAAAAATGTTTAGCAGTGCTCTGTAGTACTTTAGAAACAACTTATGTCCTTCATGAAAGACCTTTATGAAAGAAAGAGAAAGACAAACTCATGGTCACCCCGGGTTACCTCGACTCGAGTGGCAGTACATTGAAAAAGGACATTGGTGAACTGGGGAAGGCATGTTGCACTTTTGTTCAGATCAGGCAGTTTCTGACTACAAAGCTGTGAGTCAAAATAGGCCAGGAGTTGGTTCAGACTGTTCATATAAAGAATAATGGATACTTGCAAGTGAGTGAATAATGGGTGGGGGTTCTTGGGATATTGAAGTACTGGAAGGGGACTCCTGTGATCTGGGACAGGTGCCTTGTGGATCTGATTGTGGTATTTGTAAACAATTTTACAACACCAAGTTATAGTCCAGCAATTTTATTTTAAATTCACAAGCTTTCGGAGGCTTCCCCCTTCCTCAGGTGAACGATGTGAAATGAAGTCCTCGAAATGAAATCGCATTTATAATTCACAGAACAATGCTTGGTGAGTACAGACAGTTTTTTCAACTGCCCGTTGCCAAGGCAATCAGTGTGCAGACAGACAGGTGTTACCTGCCAGGTCTCACAGAATATACAAATCACCAAAAAAAAAAAAAAAAAACCAACAAACAAAAAAAAACAGAGATAGAGAGGTAGAAACATAGAAAAGACAGCAACTGACCCGTTATATTAAAAACAGATAACATTTGTTCGCTGGTGGGGTAACGTGTAGCGTGACATGAACCCAAGATCCCGGTTGAGGCCGTCCTCATGGGTGCGGAACTTGGCTATCAATTTCTGCTCGACGATTTTGCGTTGTCGTGTGTCTCGAAGGCCGCCTTGGAGAACGCTTACCCGAAGGTCGGTGGATGAATGTCCATGACTGCTGAAGTGTTCCCCGACTGGGAGGGAACCCTCCTGTTTGGCGATTGTTGCGCGGTGTCCGTTCATCCGTTGTCGCAGCGTCTGCATGGTCTCGCCAATGTACCATGCTCTGGGGCATCCTTTCCTGCAACGTATGAGGTAGACAACGTTGGCCGAGTCACAGGAGTATGAACCATGCACCTGGTGGGTGGTGTCCTCTCGTGTGATGGTGGTATCTGTGTCGATGATCTGGCATGTCTTGCAGAGGTTACCGTGGCAGGGTCGTGTGGTGTCGTGGACGCTGTTCTCTTGAAAGCTAGGTAATTTGCTGCGAACGATGGTCTGTTTGAGGTTGGGTGGCTGTTTAAAGGCGAGTAGTGGAGGTGTGGGGATGGCCATAGCGAGGTGTTTGTCCTCATTGATGACATGTTGAAGGCTGCGGAGAACATGGCGTAGTTTCTCCGCTCCGGGGAAGTACTGGACGACAAAGGGTACTCTGTTGGTTGCATCCCGTGTTAGTCTCCTGAGGAGGTCTATGCGATTTTTTGCTGTGGCCCGTCGGAACTGTCGATCGATGAGTCGAGCGTCATATCCCGTTCTTACTAGGGCGTCTTTCAGCGTCTGTAGGTGTCCATCGCGTTCCTCCTCGTCTGAGCAGACCCTGTGTATTCGCAGGGCCTGTCCATAGGGGATGTCCATCGCGTTCCTCCTCGTCTGAGCAGACCCTGTGTATTCGCAGGGCCTGTCCATAGGGGATGATTGTGGTTGGTGGTAAGTGCTGGTATGTACCAGTGCTGGAGGGATGGCCGTGGAGTCAGAGGACTGGGAGAACGGTACCAGGTTTTTCTGAGTAGTTAAATGCATCCTATGGTCTGCGTGCATTAAAAGAAGAAAGACTTGCATTTATATCATAGAATCATAGAAAGTTACGGCACAGAAGGCAGCCATTCGGCAGATCCTGTCCGTGCCGGCCAAGAAAGAGCTATCCAGCTTAATCCCACTTTCCAGCACTTGGTCCGTAGCCCTGTGGGTTACAGCACATCAAGTGCACATCCAAATACTTTTTAAATGAGATGAGGGTTTCTGCCTCTGCCACCCTTTCAGGTAGTGAGTTCCAGACCCCCACCACCCTCTGGGTGGAAAAATTTCTCCTCAGCTCCCCTCTAATCCTTCTACCAAATACTTTAAATCTATGCCCCCTGGTTATTGACCTCTCTGCTGAGGGAAATAGGTCCTTCCTGTCCACGCTACCTAGTCCCGTCATAATTTTATACACCTCAATTAAATCTCCCCTCAGCCTCCTTTG
This sequence comes from Heptranchias perlo, assembly GCF_035084215.1. Taxonomy (NCBI): domain Eukaryota; kingdom Metazoa; phylum Chordata; class Chondrichthyes; order Hexanchiformes; family Hexanchidae; genus Heptranchias; species Heptranchias perlo. Next base: position 63,780,514 of record NC_090337.1, on the reverse strand, counting down.
CTCCAAAGAAAACAACCCCAGCCTATCCAATCTTTTCTCATAGCTAAAATTCTCCAGCCCTGGCAACATCCTCTGTACTCTTGCTAGTGCAATCACATCTTTCCTGGAATGTGGTGACCAGAACTGTACGCAGTACTCAAGCTGTGGCCTAACCGATGTTTTATACAGTTCTAGCATAACCTCCCTGCTCTTATATTCTATGCCTAGGTTAATAAAGGAAAATATCCCGTATGCCTTTTTAACCTTTCCTTATTTACCTGTTCTGCTACCTTCAGGGATCTGTGGACATGCACTCCAAGGTCCCTCTGTTTCTCTACACCTCTCAGTATCCTCCTATTTATTGTGCACTCCTTTGCCTTGTTTGCCCTCTCCAAATGCATTACTTCACACTTCTCCGGATTGAATTCCATTTGCCACTTTTCTGCTCACCTGACCAGTCCACTGATATAGAATCATAGAAAATTTACAGCACAGAAGGAGGCCTTTCGGCCCATCGTGTCTGCGCCGGCTGAGAAACGAGCCACCCAGCCTAATCCCACTTTCCCATATTTGGTCCGTAGCCCTGCAGATCACGGCTCTTCAGGTGCACATCCTGGTATGTTTTAAATGAGTTGAGGGTTTCTGCCTCTACCACCCTCTCAGGCAGTCAGTTCCAGACCCCCACCACCCTCTGGGTGAAAAAAAATTTCCTAATTTCCGCTCTAATCCTTCTACCAATCACTTTAAATCTATGCCCCCTGGTTATTGACCCCTTTGCTAAGGGAAATAGGTCCTTCCTATCCACTCTATCTAGGCCCCTCATAATTTTATATACCTCAATCAAATAACTCTTCAGCCTCCTCTGTTCCAAGGCAAACAACCCCAGCCTATCCAATCTGTCATCATCACTAAAATTCTCCAATCCTGGCAACATCCTCGTAAATCTCCTCTGTACCCTCTCTAGTGTCATTACATCCTTCCTGTAATGTGGTGACCAGAACTGTACATAGTACTCAAGCTGTGGCCTAACTAGTGTTTTATACATTCTTCCTGCAGTCTACAGCTTTCCTCCTCACTATCAACCACAAAGCCAATTTTCATATTACCTGCAGACTTCTTGATCAAGCCCCCCACATTCATGTCCAAATCATTAATATATAACACAAAAAGCAAGGGACCCAATACTGAGCCTTACGGAACCCCACTGGAAACAGCCTTCTAGTCGCAAAAACACCCGTCAACCATTACCATTTGCTTCCTGCCACTGAGACAATTTTGGATCCAACTAGCCACTTTCCCTTGGATCCCATGGGCTTTTACATTTTTGACTAGTCTGCTATATGGGACCTTGTCAAAAGCCTTGCTAAAATCCACGTAGACTACATCAAACGCGTTACTCTCATTGACCCTCCTTGTTACGTCCTCAAAAAATTCAATCAAGTTAGTCAGACACAAGCTTCCTTAACAAATCCATGCTGACTGTTCTTGATTACTTCGTGCCTTTCTAAATGACGATTTATGCTGTTCCTCAGAATTGATTCCAATAATTTGCCCACCACTGAGGTTAGACAGACTGGCCTGTAATTACTCGGTCTATCTCTCCCTTTTTAAATAATGGTACAACGTTAGCAGTTATCCAATCCTCTGACACCACGCCTGTAGCCAGGGAGGATTGGAAAATGATGGTCAGAGCCTCTGCTATTTCCTCCCTTGCTTCTCTGAACAGCCTGGGATACATTTCATCTGAGCCTGATGATTTATCTACTTTCAAAGATGCAAATCCCTTTAATACTTCCTCTCTCACTATGTTTATCCCATCCAATATTTCACACTCCTCCTCATTAACTACAATCTCTCATTGTCCCCCTCTTTTGTGAAGACAGATGCAAAGTATTCATTAAGAACCAAACCCACATCTTCCACCTCCACACACAGGTTACCTTTTTGGTCTCTAATAGGCCCTATTCTTTCCTTCGTTATCCTCTTGCTCTTTATGTATTTATAAAACATTTATGGGTTTTCCTTAATTTTAATTGCCAGTATTTTTTCATGCCCTCTCTTTGCTTTCCTAATTTCCTTTTTAATTTCACCCCTTGCATGTTCTATATTCCTCTAGGCTTTCTGCAGTATTGAGCTCTTGGTGTCTGACATAAGCTTCCCTTTTTTGCCTTATCTTACCCTGTGTGCTCCTTGTCATCCAGGGGGCTCTAGATTTGGCAGTCTCACCCTTTTTCTTTGTGGGAACATGTTTACTCTGAACCCCTTGAATCTCCCCCTTGAAAGTCTCCCACTGCTCTGACACTGATTTACCTTCAAGTAGCTGTTTCCAGTCCACTTTTGCTAAATCACTTCTCAGCTTAATTGGCCTTTCCCCAATTTAGAACTTTTACTCCTGTTCTATCTTTGTCCTTTTCCATAACTATGCTAAATCTAACTGAATTATGATCACTACCACCAAAATGCTCTCCCACAGATACTCCTTCCACCTGCCCAGCTTTATTCCTTAAAACTAAATCTAGAACTGCACCCCCTCTTGTTGGGCTTGCTGCGTACTGTGTAAAAAAGTTCTCCTGAATGCAATTTAAGAATTCTGTCCCCTCTATACCTTTTACACTGATTCTATCCCAGTTAATATTAGGGTAGTTGAAATCCCCTACTATTAATGCCCTGATGTTTTTGCACTTCTCAGGAATTTGCCTACATATTTGCTCTTCTATCTCCCTCTGACTGTTTGGGGGTCTATAGTACACTCCCAGCAGTGTGACTGCCCCTTTTTTGTTCTTTAGCTCAACCCATATGGCCTCATTTGATGATCCTTCTAACATATCATCCCTCCTCACAGCTGTAATTATTTCTTTAACCAATTAACCAATAAACCAATTTAACCCCCTCCTTTTTTATCCCTCTCTCTATCTTGTCAGAAAACCCTGTAATCAGGAACGTTGAGCTGCCATTCCTGCCCCTCTTTAAGCCATGTTTCAGTAATAGCTAAGATATCAAACTTCCACGTGTCTATCTGTGCCCTCAGCTCATCTGCTTTATTCACTAGACTCCTTGCATTGCACTTTGCACTATATATCACTTTTCACAACCTAAGAGCGTCCCAAAGTGTCCGTCCGTCCATCTGTCCACCTTCCTTCCTTCAAGAATTCACAAAATACTACGAGACAGATTGACCTGGGACTAAAACCGCAGGACACAAAGTAACATATGTGTTTCGCTCCACCGATGGCTCGTTGGGTACATACATTGCCTGTTATATGTCCAGGGACCAGAGGCAAATTGCAAGGCCTTTACTAATAGCCCAGCTGAGATCGCTAACTGGATCGAGCTCAGATTGAACTTCCTGGTTTAGTAAGAAAGAATGAACTTGCATCTATATAGCAACTTTCATAACCTCAAGACGTCCCAATGCAGTTTACAGCCAATGAAGTACTTTTGAAGTGTAGTCACTGTTGTTATGTAGGAAACGCAACAGCCAATTTGCACGCAGATAGGTCCCACAAACAGCAATGAGGTAATGACCAGATCATATGTTTTAGGTGTTGGTTTAGGGATAAATATTGGTCAGCACACCAGGAGAACTCCCCTGCTCTTCTTCGATTAGAACCATGGGATCTTTTAAATCCACCTGACGGGGCAGACGGGGCCTCGGTTTAACGTCTCATCCGAAAGATGGTACTTCCGACAGTGCAGCACTCCCTCAGTACTACACTGGAGTGTCAGCCTAGATCACGAGCTCAAGTCTCTGGAGTGGCACTTGAAACCACAACCTTCTGACTCTGAGGCGAGAGAGCTGCCAACTGAGCCATGACTGACACCTATGTGGCTCAAATTCAGGCTGTGCAGTGCACCTTATCAAGTAAGCAATGAGGGGAGTTAATTGGACTGATATCTTAAAGCATTTGGGGCAAAAAGTAGAGCATTCTCTCTGTTCCTCTGTAGTGTGAAGGAACAGTACATTCAGAAGGCTCTCAACGATTGTATTTCAGCTGAAGGAAGCAAACTGTCCTGCGCATGGTGGCTCCAAACTGCAGCAGATACTTTGTCAATACTCCAAATAATTTAATCACCCATTCTTAAATTCTTCAGGTAATTGCTGGCTAACACCACTTTTTATACCTTGTGGGATTAAATGTTATTGGCACTTTTTTCAATCAAGCTGAAATAGAGAAACATCCTAATAAGGAAGATTTCTTGTCTCCTCACTTTTATCTAAAGAGCTTTGTACTGCAACCCTTGCAAATTCTAACAAGTCCGGTCTTTACAACACACTGTATGAAAAAAAAAAGTAAATTCATTTTGTAATATATTATTTTCTGAAGATGAATTACAGCTTTCCGAATACCTTCACGCTAAATTGAAAGAGATGCTTTTTTCAAACATGATTTACATTTTCCAGCTTATGAATTAAAATAGTTGACATGGCAAAAAAAAAAAGGGAATCACTCCACGTTTCCCGAGAAACCTCATTTCTATGATGAATCGCCTGCAGACTCTGAATTGCAAACCGCTTTTTATTTGCTGCTCAGAATTTTTTTGTGTGTGTGTTAAATCTGCTTAAAGCCTCCATTTAATCTGCAGCTGAGAGAGAGGTGGGCCGATTTGGAGGACAGAGACACCATTCAAATCTTGGCTATTGTGGCTTCAAATATGAAATTTCCAAGGTTTGTAATTTTCTAAATTTTTAACCACAGAATAACTTCCAGTCTGGTTTCCCGTTTGCTAACACTCTACTGCTTTCTTCTTTATGGACAAAGAAATAATTTTATCGAGAGTTTCTTTGTATTAAATTCCTCACAGCAGGAAGAACTGAATATTCCTACCAATTTCAAATAAACGCAATCTCCGCACCCCCTCCCCCCCAATTTTCTCTTTTCCTCCCCATCTCCCCTGAATCTTGCTGGGGTGCAGCTCCACCCTCCAGCACCCTACTCAAGTGGCCATTCTTCATTTGCAAGTGAGTGTCGGTCGGCTATTCCACCCTGACAGCATCGCACCCAAGCCCAATTCTCAGTTGATAGCCATGCAATGTGTATTTCCAGCAGCGAACACTGGGTGGCGGTCAGGAGCAGGGCCCCTGGAACCCAGGGGTGCTGAGGCCAATTGCATGGCTCAGCTCCAGCCCCGGCGAAGATCCTGGTAAGTTTAAAGCTTTCCTTTGTGTGCAAACCTTATCATTCGGCCATCAGCAAGTCAAGTTTTTTCAGTCCTACTCCCAGTATTTATCTGTTGTTAGTCCCACTCCCGGTGGGTCTGCTTTTTATAAATCCCACACCCAGTGTTTGTGTTATTTCAGTCCCCCTCTCAGTGCATTCGTTTTTTTTAGTTCCACACCCAGTGTTTGTGTTCTTTCAGTCCCTCTCCTGGTGCGTTTGTATTTTCTGTCCCCACTCCTGGTGCATGTTTTTTTTGTAGTCCCACTGTCGAGCGGCAACCAGATGAAGTGGTCAGAAGGGTAAAGGAGGCGAGCCAGCAGTGCAAGGGTTAAAGCAGCAAGCTGGTGATGTGGAGGGGGAGGGGCTGGGGTATTGGTAGGAATGGGAAAGGGTCGGGGAGACAACGGCAGCAAGAAAATAAAAGGGAGGGGGCGGAATGGTGGGTTTAAGGGAGGGGTTACAACACAGGAAGCAGTAAAGAGGGGGCAATGGATGGAAGCTGGTAGGCAGTGCAAGAGGGAAACTAGAGGCAGGGTGGGTTACAGGGAGTGAAGGGGTACAAGACAATGTAGCAAGAATGATATTTATCCCTTCTTGGGACATGGGCACCGCCAGTGAGACTGCATTTTATTGCCCATCCCCCAGTGTAGCAATTTTTCTTTTATGACTTGGATGGCTTGCTAGGTCACATCAGCGAGCATTAAGAGTCAACCACATTGTGTGTGATTAGAGTCGCTCGTAGGTCAGACTGGGCAAGAGTGACTGCTTCCCTTTGCTGAAGGACGTTAGTGAACCAGTTGTTTTTTTTAAATGCCAATCTAGAGCTTTCCTTTTCGTGACCTATTGAATTTCACAACATGCCACAGAGGGAACTTGAGCTCGTCCAACACCATAAACACTGCATTGCCGCGTCTGGTGGCAGATCAGCTAGCAGAGGAGGCATTCTGAGCACCGGCCAGATTGCTCTCTCTCTGTCCCCTCAACCTGATTCAAACCTGTTGAAATCCCCCCCACCCCCCTCTACCATCCTCTACCTGAAATCCAAGGATATTGGACAAGCAGAAAGTTTGGGGTTGAGGGGGGTGAGTGGGGGCGTGGGGGTGTTGGTGAATGAGGTGCTGGAGTGAAAACCAGGGGTTAAAGTCAAAAACAACACAGATCGTAGAGGGAAAATAGAAGGTCGGAGGAACAGGAAGTGTAACATGGGAAACAGGAGTGACGGATTGGGGACTCAACAGCGAGAAGGGGCATAGTAGTATGTGGGGAGTCAAAACGCAGGCGGTGTAGATGGAAGGGGTAGAAAGCAATATCAGTGAGGCTGTGGTGCGAGTAAGTAGGGTGTGCAATGCCCTTTCCCATCTCCCTCCTCTCCACCTACAACCCAAGATCTTCCTGGAGCCCGTTCGATCCTTTGCCATCCCCCCACGATCCAAGATCAGTCCTGCAGGCCAGATATGTCCATTTTTGACCCTCTGCCTCTCACCCAAAAGAAAAGAACCAAAAGAGACAGAAGCAAAAGGTGACAGAGAGAAGGGAAAAAAAGCAAGACAGAGAGAGAGAAAAACAGAAGAGCACAGAAAGGCAGAGATGAGCACAGCACAGCATAGAGAGACAATGAGAAGATCAGAGAGACAGACACAAAAGCAGCAACATGAAGTTGATAGAGACAGTTACGAGAGTGATGCTATACTCTTACTCACTATTGGTGATGATCATATTTCCACTTAAACTTCAGGAAGACAGTGGGATTCGTTTTTGGATTGCTCCAGTAAAGAGCTGCATTGACACGATGGGTTGAATGGCCTCTGTCAGTGCTGTGTATTTGAATGATTCTATAGTTCTGACTTCACGTTTTAGATGTCACACTTCAGATGTCACACTATAGTACCCTCTCACTGACCCTGAGCAATGCCATGGGAGATCTGATGAATGGATTTTAAATATATACACAACCATAACACGACATGATTTGAATTTCCGCCACAGCCTAAAATACTTGAACCTCGACTTCTGGCAACATTTAAAATAAAATGTTTCTCCGTCTATGACAGAGAATGACTTTAAAACATAATATCCAAGACTATAATTTTGTCCAATGATTCCAATGCCAAATTACAGAAAGTTAATTGGAAAGATGTGTATTAATCCGATACCTGCACGATGTTCACAGATGCATTCCACTGATAACTGTGCCATGTTCATTCTGCTGGCCCATATCACGCCTGGTATTCCTGCCGCTGCAAATGTTAAGTGGGATAATGAAGATCAACTGTAATAGCTCCAGTCGTGTCGGTACCCTGAGGGGGGCGATCGTGGTGAATGTACATGAGACAGTCATTGACGTAAATCTTCTCGCCTTTCACTGTGCTCCTTTGCATCTTCTTCTACTCCAATTGACAGTCCTCTGAAGATCAGGACATCGAATTGACCATCCAACAGCCCCTGGAGCCCAAGATCAAATTGTCTGCTGGTCGACCTCTCGCTGCCTAGATTACACGGTCGACTGGAGACCTGATTGCTCCTGGCCTCCAGACATATTCTATTGTACAGGATACAAAGTTTTGACGATTGATCATTTACAATCCAGCTACGCTATTCCTTGCAGATTTCATTTTTCATGTTGAGTTATTCCATATGTATGTCAGACTTCAAAGTGTTTTCTCTGATAAAAAAGCAGAGAGGGACTTGTGCACTCCGTCAATAGCATGTGGACTTGCTGTATAACTCAGACATAATTGTACCTGAGTACACACTGGTTCAACTCTCAGCCATAATGGTCATGTTTATCATGGACTCCTGTTGCTGAACGTCAGTATTTATAATGTTTATGATGGATTGTACTACTGAATATCAATTCCTATCATGCATTGACACTGTTGAATGTTCACATTTATAAAGGATTGGCAGCATTGAGTGCCAGCAACTACCATGCTCTAACAAGCTCTAACACTGATGAATGTCATTGTTTCCGAAGGAGTGGCATTGTTGAATGCCAGTGTTAATCATACATTGTTACTGTTGAATGCCAGAGTTAATCATACATTGTTGCTGTTGAATGCCAGTGTTAATCATACATTGTTGCTGTTGAATGCCAGTGTTAATCATGTATTGTTGCTGTTGAATGCCAGTGTTAATCATACATTGTTGCTGTTGAATGCCAGTGTTAATCATGGATTGTTGCTGTTGAATGCCAGTGTTAATCATACATTGTTGCTGTTGAATGCCAGTGTTAATCATACATTGTTGCTGTTGAATGCCAGTGTTAATCATACATTGTTGCTGTTGAATGCGTGTTAATCATACATTGTTGCTGTTGAATGCCAGTGTTAATCATACATTGTTGCTGTTGAATGCCAGTGTTAATCATACATTGTTGCTGTTGAATGCCAGTGTTAATCATACATTGTTGCTGTTGAATGCCAGTGTTAATCATACATTGTTGCTGTTGAATGCCAGTGTTAATCATGGATTATTGCTGTTGAATGCCAGTGTTAATCATGGATTGTTGCTGTTGAATGCTAGTGTTAATCATGTATTGTTGCTGTTGAAAGCCAGTGTTAATCATGCATTGTTGCTGTTGAATGCCAGTGTTAATCGTGGATTATTGCTGTTGAATGCCAGTGTTAATCATGGATTGTTGTTGTTGAATGCCAGTGTTAATCGTGGATTATTGCTGTTGAATGCCAGTGTTAATCATGGATTGTTACTGTTGAATGCCAGTGTTAATCATGGATTGTTACTGTTGAATGTCAGTGTTCATCATGGATTGTTGCTGTTGAATGCCAGTGTTAATCATGCATTGTTGCTGTTGAATGCCAGTGTTAATCATACATTGTTGCTGTTGAATGCCAGTGCTAATCATATATTGTTGCTGTTGAATGCCAGTGTTAATCATGGATTGTTGCTGTTTAATACCAGTGTTAATCGTGGATTGTTGCTGTTGAATGCCAGTGTTAATCGTGGATTGTTGCTGTTGAATGCCAGTGTTAATCGTGGATTGTTGCTGTTGAATGTAAGTGTTAATCATGGATTGTTGCTGTTAAATGCCAGTATTAATCATGGATTGTTGCTGTTGAATGCCAGTGTTAATCATACATTGTTGTTGTTGAATGCCAGTGTTAATCATGGATTGTTGCTGTTTAATACCAGTGTTAATCGTGGATTGTTGCTGTTGAATGCCAGTGTTAATCGTGCATTGTTGCTGTTGAGTGCCAGTGTTAATCGTGGATTGTTGCTGTTGAATGCCAGTGTTAATCATGGATTGTTGCTGTTTAATACCAATTTTAATTGTGGATTGTTGCTGTTGAATGCCAGTGTTAATCGTGGATTGTTGCTGTTGAATGCCAGTGTTAATCGTGCATTGTTGCTTTTGAATGCCAGTGTTAATCATGCATTGTTGCTGTTGAATGCCAGTGTTGATCATGGATTGTTGCTGTTGAATGCCAGTGTTAATCATGGATTGTTGCTTTTTAATGCCAGTGTTAATCGTGGACTGTTGCTGTTGAATGCCAGTGTTAATCATGCATTGTTGCTGTTGAATGCCAGTGTTAATCATGGATTGTTGCTTTTTAATGCCAGTGTTAATCATGGATTGTTGCTGTTGAATGCCAGTGTTAATCATGTATTGTTGCTGTTGAAAGCCAGTGTTAATCATGTATTGTTGCTGTTGAATGCCAGTGTTAATCATACATTGTTGCTGTTGAATGCCAGTGTTAATCATGGATTGTTGCTGTTGAATGCCAGTGTTAATCATACATTGTTGCTGTTGAATGCCAGTGTTAATCATACATTGTTGCTGTTGAATGCCAGTGTTAATCATACATTGTTGCTGTTGAATGCGTGTTAATCATACATTGTTGCTGTTGAGTGCCAGTGTTAATCGTGGATTGTTGCTGTTGAATGCCAGTGTTAATCGTGGATTGTTGCTGTTGAATGTAAGTGTTAATCATGCATTGTTGCTGTTAAATGCCAGTATTAATCATGGATTGTTGCTGTTGAATGCCAGTGTTAATCATACATTGTTGTTGTTGAATGCCAGTGTTAATCATGGATTGTTGCTGTTTAATACCAGTGTTAATCGTGGATTGTTGCTGTTGAATGCCAGTGTTAATCGTGCATTGTTGCTGTTGAGTGCCAGTGTTAATCGTGGATTGTTGCTGTTGAATGCCAGTGTTAATCATGGATTGTTGCTGTTTAATACCAATTTTAATTGTGGATTGTTGCTGTTGAATGCCAGTGTTAATCGTGGATTGTTGCTGTTGAATGCCAGTGTTAATCGTGCATTGTTGCTTTTGAATGCCAGTGTTAATCATGCATTGTTGCTGTTGAATGCCAGTGTTGATCATGGATTGTTGCTGTTGAATGCCAGTGTTAATCATGGATTGTTGCTTTTTAATGCCAGTGTTAATCGTGGACTGTTGCTGTTGAATGCCAGTGTTAATCATGCATTGTTGCTGTTGAATGCCAGTGTTAATCATGGATTGTTGCTTTTTAATGCCAGTGTTAATCATGGATTGTTGCTGTTGAATGCCAGTGTTAATCATGTATTGTTGCTGTTGAAAGCCAGTGTTAACCATGCATTGTTGCTGTTGAATGCCAGTGTTAATCATGGATTGTTGCTGTTGAATGCCAGTGTTAATCATGGATTGTTGCTGTTGAATGCCAGTGTTAATCATGGATTGTTGATGTTGAATGCCAGTGTTAATCATGGATTGTTGCTGTTGAATGCCAGTGTTAATCATGGATTGTTGCTGTTGAATGCCAGTGTTAATCATGGATTGTTGATGTTGAATGCCAGTGTTAATCATGGATTGTTGATGTTGAATGCCAGTGTTAATCATGGATTGTTACTGTTGAATGCCAGTGTTAATCATGGATTGTTGCTGTTGAATGCCAGTGTTAATCATGGATTGTTGATGTTGAATGCCAGTGTTAATCATGGATTGTTGATGTTGAATGCTGGTGTTAATCATGGATTGTTGATGTTGAATGCTGGTGTTAATCATGGATTGACACTGCTGAAAATGCCCATATTTACCTCACACCGAGCACACAACTCCCATATCAGACCCAGAGTGAGCCTCCCTTTACTCTGCTCCAATAGTTTGCCATCACTCCAATCTCAGCAGCACATTCCCCACTCTGCCAGTCTGGCATTTTACATTTTCCACATCAGCCAACCAAATGTCTCTCTGAGTGCCAATTTATTGCCAAATTGTGGGCAGTTTGTCGCTATGGGGACATGTCTATTAAGACTTGGATCCAGACTGCTCAAACTCTTTCTACTGAGAGCCCTTAAAGGCAGATGAGAATAAAGATATATTTTAAGCTCAATGTTTGACCCTTCCCTCAAAACGATAATCACTATCTCCCCAGTTTTAACTGGGGGGCGGGAATCGGGAGAGTGGAGGCCGAGGCGAGCGGCAAAACCCCTCCATCTTGGCAGCGTGAGAGGCCTGGGTGATTTTACTTCCCAGGCCTCATTCCCATTTCCCCGCCTGAACCCAGAGGGAGGTGGCAGCTGGTCGGTGGGTGGGAGTGGAATGTCAGGCCTCAGTAGGGACCCCGGCACTCGGGTTAAGTCTCAGGGGTGGGGTTTCAGGATCAGGAAGGGGGTGGAACCAGGGGCAGGGGAAGGCCTGAGATTTCCTTGTGGAGCCCAGAGGAGAACGTTTGCTCCTCCTGGCCCCACGCGGCAAGTTTAAAGAAAAAGTTTATAAATTTACCTCTTCTGGCCCTGACTCTTCTTCCCGCTGACTTCACCTGAAGCGACAGCCACCACAACTCCTCCGCTCAGGCCATTGGTTCAGATGGCAGTCGGGCCACGGTGACCTCATCGGAGCCCAATCTGCATACTTAAAGAAGGACCCCGTGGGCGTCCTTGCCGCCTGCTTAAAAGGCCGGGTTAAAATTAAAGACTGCCGGAAGGGAGCGGGACTTTGGCGGGTAAGTGTCCCAGAGGATTTTAACAGGTTTCTACTGGCAGGCAGGGGTAAAATCAGCTCTTACATCTCATAAATGCCAATTGAAAACTGGAAACATCTATTGGATGAAGCTTTGAAATGTTTAAGGGTCAGAAACATCCTAATGACCTAAGACCTCTTGCATTGCAAACAGCACAGTTGAGGAAATAGGTATGGGGTGTGTGTAGGGTAGTGTCATTGCCCGTTGAGTACTTACAGTGGAATAGTTATTTTGGCTTGATATTCAAGACAGCAAACTCCCATATATTGCATGGTTAATTACTCACTGTCTCAGCATAGAGCAAGCGAGACCAATTATTGAAGAGTGGGCATAACTAAAATAAGCCAACTTGCAATTTTGCACAACTGTTTTACACATGAAACACTATTGAAAAAAAGGCTTAATTTTGCTCTCTTAGGAACATAGGAATTGCTAGATGAAAAAGACCAAGGTGCATCCAGTTTGCTTTCTACCATCCTGGTATTCACATGATACAATGATAATGGAACTGTTGACTAATCATGGCAATCAATCTCTATCAATTAGTCTGCAACAGACCCAGAAATGAGGTGAGGAAAATCCCAGCGGTGGAGAGCTTTGGGAACCATAGGTCCAAAGTCACCCGTTCCTCCCAAACATGTTACACTTACCACTCCTCTGGTTCTACTGTTCTGGACAATGTGAACCAACTTGTCATGGTCTACATTATCTACTCCCTTCAGAATCCTAAAAACAGCAATCCTATCACCTCTCAACCTTTTCTTTTCCGGTGAGAACATGCCGAATTTACATAAACGCTCCTCATAATCCTATCCCTTCAATCATTCTGGTTGCTCTCTTCTGTATCCTTTCAATAGCTGCAATATCCTTTCTTTACTGTGGTGACCCGAACTTTACACAGTATTCTAAGTGCTGTTGCTCTAATGATTCATAAAGTGTCAGGATTAACTCACGATTTCGGCTCAATACTGACCTTTTAATACATCCCAACACCTAATTTGTTTTACTCACTGTCACCGAGCATTGTTGCGATAGTTTCGATTCATTGTCAATCAGGACCCCCGGATCTCTTTCATTTTCTATGCAAATTATTTTCTTTCCATTTAAGTAATAGTCCCTTCCTGGATTTTTTGTCCCCATGTAAAACATTTCTCGACATTGAATTTCATCGGCCAACTCTCTGTTCTTGTCTGCACTGATTTAGTTGATTCAGTAGTAGGAATGTTACAATTGATCTTCGTTGGCCTGGGGGTCACCATTGACCAGAAACTTAACTGGACCAGCCATATAAATACTGTGGCTACAAGAGCAGGTCAGAGGCTGGGTATTCTGTGGCGAGTGACTCACCTCCTGACTCCCCAAAGCCTTTCCACCATCTACAAGGCACAAGTCAGGAGTGTGATGGAATACTCTCCACTTGCCTGGATGAATGCAGCTCCAACAACACTCAAGAAGCTCGACACCATCCAGGACAAAGCAGCCCACTTGATTGATACCCCATCCACCACCCGAAACATTCACTCCCTTCACCACCGGCGCACTGTGGCTGCAGTGTGTACCATCCACAGGATGCACTGTAGCAACTCGCCAAGGCTTCTTCGACAGCACCTCCCAAACCCACAACCTCTACCACCTAGAAGGACAAGAGCAGCAGGTACATGGGAACAACACCACCTGCACGTTCCCCTCCAAGTCACACACCATCCCGACTTGGAAATATATCGCCGTTCCTTCATCGTCGCTGGGTCAAAATCCTGGAACTCCCTTCCTAACAGCACTGTGGGAGAACCGTCACAACACGGACTGCAGCGGTTCAAGAAGGCGGCTCACCACCACCTGCTCAAGGGCAATTAGGGATGGGCAATAAATGCCGGCCTCGCCAGCGACGCCCACATCCCATGAACGAATAAAAGTCATCCTGCTGCTAATTACTAGGTGAAATATCCTCATGTATGGGTACTATGGGGGTGATTTTAAAACGGAGCCAGGAAGGGGGTGGGGGGTCAAATTGAGGTCAGGAAACCCATTAGTACGGATTTCCTGGACGTCCTTGCGATTTTGACGTAAGGACGTCTTTTTTTTTTGTAGGTTTCCCGTCCGACTGACTGGCTGATTGACAGGCTGATCTCAGTCAGACGGGAGACCAGCCAGGGAGAGGATGTCTTCAGGTAAGTCTGCAGGTAAGTCTCTATTTGTATGGATGGAGGGGGGGTCATGAGTGGGCACGGGTGGCAATGGGCATGGGTGGGCATATGTTGCATAGGTGGGCACAGGTTGGCACGGGGTCGCGAGTCATGGGAGATGGGATCGGGTGTCAGTCACGGTGGGGTGCTGGGATCAGGGGTCATCGCGGGGGTCCGAGATCATTGAGGGGGAGGGTCTGGGGTCGAAGGATTGGAGTGGGGGGGGAGGATCGTTGTCGGGGGATTGGAGGCGGGAGTTGGAGGGGGACGATCGGGGCCGGGGGTTCAGGGTCAGGGGATCGGGGCCGGGGGTCGGAGGGGGAGGATCAGTGCTGGGGTCGGAGGATCGGGGTCGGGGGTCAGAGGGGGAGGATCGGGGTTGGGGGTCCGCGATCGGGGGTCGGGGGTTCCGTGATCAGGGGGTCCGCGATCGGGAGTTGGGGGTCCGCAATCATTGGGGAAGCTCCTCCAGGCCCATGAGCTGTGCCTTTCTAGACACCTACCTGTTAGTCTCGGGCCTTCTTGCCTCCTTTCATGAGGCATAAAACAGAAGGCCCAGGAATCCCGGCCCCCCAGGTTTGAAATCGGGAATTGGTGAAAAATGGAGGCCTGAAGACTCCTTGAAAGGTTTGAAGGCCCGACCCGCCTCCTGGGAGCGGGTTGGTCGCCAGCCCCTCATCCCGCCCTGGTGAAAACCAGAAATGGGCGGGTTGGAGGCGGGTCTGAAATGGTGGCAATTTTCAATGCCCACCCCTCCCAACCCACCCGTTTTTTAATTTGAAAATTGAGCCCTACATGTGGATAAGATCATGCTTGGTTAGGGTACCTAGAAATACATAGAAGTTACAACATGGAAACAGGCCATTCGGCCCAACCAGCCCATGTCGGCATATACCCTCCATGCAAAGAAATAGTTCTAATCATATTTATCCATCCTGTTCCCATACCCCTTCAGCCCCTTTTCTTTCATCCACCTATTCAATTTAATCTTGAATGTTGACCATAGTTTCTGCCTCAACCACTAACTGAGTTCCACTTCTTCACAACTCTATGTGTAAAGGAGTTTCTCTTGCTCTCCGTTCTAGATCTCTTAAACCTTGCATCAATTTCTGCCATTCTTGGCTCCTCAGCGACTGGAGTCAGTCTGCTCTTATCTACCTAGGCTAGATCGGAGAAATGTTAGCTGGCCGGCCAACAACCTACAGCTTGGGGCCCTTTTGTTTAGTGGTCTTTAGATTAACCTTCATTAGGAACGCTTGGTTGCAGTAGGGATGCATTGTGTGGGTGTCAGGGGATTTCAGTATTTGGACAATTATCTGCCACTGATGCACAATTCCATGTTCTCTTCAAGGCCTACAGCAGCAGACAACCCCCCACCTCCTAGTTTGAGTCAGCACCTAATCCGGAGCGGCAACCTTGTCCGGTGCTCACCCATAATACGTAAAACAGCTGAACCCCGAAATATGGCCAGGGTCGGTGGACCTCAGGTGGAGTTCGAGTGACACTCCAGTACAGTACTGAGGGAGTACTGCACTGTCAGAGGTGCCTTCTTTCAGATGAGGCTTTGTCTGCCCTCCCAGGCGGACGTAAAAGATCCCATGGCACTATTTGACGAAGAGCAGGGGAGTTCTCCCTGGTGTCCTGGCCAAAATATCCCTCAACCAACACCTAAAACAGATGATCTGGTCATTATCACATTGCTGTTTGTGGGATCTTGCTGTGCACAAATTGGCTGCCGCGTTTCCTACATTACAACAGTGACTACACTTCAAAACTACTTCATTGGCTGTAAAGCACTTTGGGACATCCTGAGGTCATGAAAGGCACTGTATAAATGCAAGCCTTTCTTTCTTTCTTTCTTTCTTTCTATCTATCCATTGGGGTGATCAGGGAACAGGAAAATCGGTTTCTCCAAAGCGGAACATTCCAACTTTAAAAACCGTTAAGCCACCGGCGATATTTATTTAGTCCTGTTAAATTTCTGGTGGTTGAGATGCAGAGCACAGCTCCCTCGATACCGTCAGTTAGTGCTGAATTATGGATTCTCCGAGCTCATTTCACCTTTACAGCGAAGAGACTGCAGAGGCGTTTCATCCCATCAGCCTGGGCCGGATTCTCAGGTCCAAGTCCCGGGGATAACAGGACAACATTTAAACCCAGCTCTTGACCCATTCCCCTTGAAGTACATGCTGCTAATTGTATCATTTTCCAACATGTCCCTGAACCGTACAGTGACAGTCACAGTGATTCCATCGCGCTGAATATCACTTTCTTAGATATCACTTTGATAAATAATATAGCATTTTCTTTAGACAAGCAAATAGCTTTGTAATTGTAGCAGCCCGAAGGAGGTAGGTTTTCAATAACAATTCAATAGAAAGTCCATTTCTGCTCAACCGAATTTAAGATTGATTTTGCCCCACGGAACTCTTTGAGGGACAATGTCTGATAAATGCCATTGTGCTACATCCTGTGTCGAGAGCAGGCACTTCTTGTTACGGTGTCAAAGGTGACCACTTAAAACAAGCGTCCTATAGCCTGCAGCAGGTAGGCCTGTGGGGGCCCTACTGATGTGAAAAATCACTAATGCTTGACAGGACAGGAAGCCATCAGTCACAGGCCTCAGGCCCCAAGTCAGTTTTGTTTGGTGTAGGAGCTAAAAACAAAGATACTTTAAACAGAAAGGAAAATTAAGAACCGTGGAAGAGTGGGGAACGCAGATGTAGATTTTCGCTTGCCTTTTCATCAGGAATTTGTACATTTTTGTGCGTCTCGGCAATCGTTTTGAAGCACGAGAGTTTTTTAAAAAAAAGACAGGCCTCTCCCGACAAAAAAGAAAATGCCTTAATACCTCGTCCCAATAGAAGGGAAACTGAGGCTGGTTTGCCGTTATTTAGTTGGTGTAATGCAAAATGCAGCATGTACTATATGTGCCTGAATGGTACACGAGAAAATTAAGTTAGATTGGCTAGGGGATGAGGAGAATTTGTGCAACTGAATCAAGATATGCACTGTAACATGGAGCAAGTTCCTTTCTGGTCTGTGTCTGCTGTATGTAGATAGGGCGCAAGAAGTGGGGCAGTACTCTGCTTCCTATCACTCACAGCCCTCAGCTTGAGGAGCACAAAATATGTATCGGGGTAAAAAAGACAGTGGTGAGCTCATCCAACCTCTGCTGCCCGTACCCTAACTCGCACCAAGTCCCGTTCACCCATCACCTCTGTGCACATTGACCTACATTGGCTCCCTGTCCGGCAACTAGGAGGATGGACAATCTTATATACCAGGACTCGGCCAAAACTGACTGCAAATAATTTGCTTCCTTAGCTTTTAAATTCCTGATTGCCTTGGGGTTTTGAATCTGACGCAAATGACAGTAAAAGGACGTGGATGGAGTCTGTGCTGTGCCACATCGGCCCAATCTGACCTTCGACCCCTCCCCCCCCCCCCCCCCCCCCAGTCCTTCCACCCTGGCTGCGCCTGCGGCACTATCGTTGCCCTCAGCGTCCCTGGACCGGCCTGTGTTCCTGCTTCTGACTGCTATCGAGGATCCCGCGTGGGAGCCGGCATGGGGAAGGACGGGATCAGGCTCAGCTGTGACACGGTGACCGCATATGGTCGATGTGAGACAGCAGCCCAGCAATAGTCATTGCCTTCAAGGAACCATGGGAGAAAGAAAGGAAGGCTTGCATTTCTATAGCGCCTTTCATGACCTCAGGATGTCCCAAAGCGCTTTACAGCCAATGAAGTACTTTTGAAGTGTAGTCACTGTTGTAATGTAGGAAACGCGGCAGCCAATTTGGGCACAGCAAGGTCCCACAAACAGCAATGCGATAATGACCAGATAATCTGGTTTTGGTGATGTTGGTTGAGGAATAAATATTGGCCAAAACACCAGGGAGAACTCCCCTGCTCTTCTTCGAATAGTGCCATGGGATCTTTTACATCCACCTGAGAGGGCAGACGGGGCCTCGGTTTGGAGTCCCATCCGAAGGATGGCACCTCCGACAGTGCAGCACTCCCTCGGTACTGCACTGGAGCGTCAGCCCAGATTTTGTGCTTAAGTCTGTGGAGTGGGACATGAGCCCAGGACCTTCTGAATCAGAGGCGAGAATGCCATCACAGGCTGACACCTAATTGAAAAGAAAAATTGGATTCTTTCTCCTGGGAAAGAAAGATGCAGAGTCTGACTGAATCACCTGAGCCTGTCCTCCCTGTGTTGCTGGGGACCTTCTGTCGGCTGAAGAATGTCATTATTGAACATAGAACAACCATAGAACCTTACAACGCAGAAGGAGGCCATTCAGCCCATTGTGCCTGTGCCGGCTCTTTGAAAGTGCTATCCAATTAGTCCCACTCCCCTGCTCTTTCCCCATAGCACTGCAAATTTTTCCTTTTCAAGTATTTATCCAATTCCCTTTTGAAAGTTACCATTGAATCTGCTTCCACCACCCTCTCAGGCAGTGCATTCCAGATCGTAACAACTCGATGCATAAAAAAAAATTTCTCCCCATCTCCCACCTGTTTTTTTTTACCAGTAACAGCTGATGCTCCTAAATCCCAACTGGGACAGGGATAAGTTGCAAAATTGTTTAAATGGAATCCCAGTTCACACAGAGAGCGCTCGCTGGTCACCCGAGGTAAATGCTGTTTGAGGGCCAAGGGCACAGTTGTCAGGAGAAGCTTGCTCGAAAACTTAATGTGAAAATGTACATTTAAGTTGTTGATTCTGAGACCCCTCGAAAAACGTAAGGAGTGATTTCACAATCTAGTGGGCAGAGCTCCTGGCAGGGAACAGCTGTCAGGAAAATGTGGGTGCCGTGCTCACGATTTTAGGCCCACTGTTTGCTGGGAGGTGCTCCCTGGGACTGTCGGGATGTGAAACATAGTACCTAATACTATAGGAATTCGGGTAAGGATTCGCCATCAGCCAGCGTTGGATTGTGTCATGTGTGCACAACCCGAGTGACTCCTAATTCCAGGTTGCCAGATTTCATTTCCTCTCCTCCCCTGAGTGCACAAACTCATGAGAAACGTCACCCAGGAGTCTGTTCTTCATGTGATAAGCTGTCTCACCAGAGTCTTTGATTGTAAGGGACAATGCAGCTCAGCTGGTCCTGTCCTCAACTGACATTGAAAGGTAAATATTTCCTGGTAGAGATGACTGGAGAGTGATCGGGGGGAGGATTCCCGAGCAATTTTCACCTCTGCAGCCCAGCGGCACTGAGGTCAATTTAGTACAAATCTCAATAGATAAGCTGAGATCAGCTAACTCTACAGAGACCAGCAATCGGAACTCAGTCATTCGTCAGTCCCACAGTGTATTTACTCTCTCTGTCCCACACTGGGCAGTGTATTTACTCTCTCTGTCCCATACTGGGCAGTGTATTTACCCTCCCAGTCCCACACTGGGCAGTGTATTTACTCCCTCTGTCCCACACTGGGCAGTGTATTTACTCCCTCTGTCCCACACTGGGCAGTGTATTTACTCCCTCTGTCCCACACTGGGCAGTGTATTTACTCCCTCTGTCCCACACTGGGCAGTGTATTTACTCCCTCTGTCCCACACTGGGCAGTGTATTTACTCCCTCTGTCCCACACTGGGCAGTGTATTTACTCCCTCTGTCCCACACTGGGCAGTGTATTTACTCCCTCTGTCCCACACTGGGCAGTGTATTTACTCCCTCTGTCCCACACGGGGCAGTGTATTTACTCCCTCTGTCCCACACTGGGCAGTGTATTTACTCCCTCTGTCCCACACTGGGCAGTGTATTTACTCCCTCTGTCCCACACTGGGCAGTGTATTTACTCCCTCTGTCCCACACTGGGCAGTGTATTTACTCCCTCTGTCCCACACGGGGCAGTGTATTTACTCCCTCTGTCCCACACTGGGCAGTGTATTTACTCCCTCTGTCCCACACTGGGCAGTGTATTTACCCTCTCGATCCTGTACTGGGCAGTTTATTTACCCTCTCGATCCTGTACTGGGCAGTTTATTTACTCTCTCTATCCCACACTGGGCAGTGTGTTTACCCTCTCGGTCCTATACTGGGCAGTTTATTTACCCTCTCGGTCCTATACTGGGCAGTTTATTTACCCTCTCGGTCCTATACTGGGCAGTGTATTTACCCTCTCAATCCCACACTGGGCAGTATATTTACCCTCTCAGTACCCGCTCACCACCACCTTCTCAAAGGCAATTAGGGATGGGCAATAAATTCTGGCCTTGCCAGCGACGCCCACATCCCATGAACGAATAAAAAAAAAGTTCCACACTGGAGTGTGTATTTACCCTCCCAGTTCAGCACTGGGCAGTGTAATTGCCCTCTGACCAGCAATCCCACATAGGGCAGTGTATTCACCCTCTCAATCTTATACTGGTCAGTGTATTTACCTCCCCAGTCGCACGCTGGGCAAAGTGTTTTTTCACGCTGACCACCAGTTCCACACTGAGGAGTGTATTTACCCTCTCAGTCCCACACCGGGCAGTATGATTACCCCCTCAGTCCCACACCGGGCAGTGTAATTACCCCCTCAGTCCCACACCGGGCAGTATGATTACCCCCTCAGTCCCACACCGGGCAGTGTGATTACCCCCTCAGTCCCACACCGGGCAGTATGATTACCCTCTCAGTCCCACACCGGGCAGTGTGATTACCCCCTCAGTCCCACACCGGGCAGTGTATTTACCCTCTCAGTCCCACACCGGGCAGTGTGATTACCCCCTCAGTCCCACACCGGGCAGTGTGATTACCCCCTCAGTCCCACACCGGGCAGTGTGATTTCCCCCCCTCAGTCCCACACCGGGCAGTGTGATTACCCCCTCAGTCCCACTGTGCAGAGTATTCACCCTCACAGCCAACAGTCCCACACCGGGCAGTGTAATTACCCCCTTAGTCCCACACCGGGCAGTGTAATTACCCCCTTAGTCCCACACCGGGCAGTGTAATTACCCCCTTAGTCCCACACCGGGCAGTGTAATTACCCCCTTAGTCCCACACCGGGCAGTGTAATTACCCCCTTAGTCCCACACCGGGCAGTGTAATTACCCCCTTAGTCCCACACCGGGCAGTGTAATTACCCCCTCAGTCCCACACCGGGCAGTGTAATTACCCCCTTAGTCCCACACCGGGCAGTGTAATTACCCCCTTAGTCCCACACCGGGCAGTGTAATTACCCCCTTAGTCCCACACCGGGCAGTGTAATTACCCCCTTAGTCCCACACCGGGCAGTGTGATTAACCCCCTCAGTCCCACACCGGACAGTGTAATTACCCCCTCAGTCCCACACCGGGCAGTGTGATTAACCCCCTCAGTCCCACACCGGACAGTGTAATTACCCCCTCAGTCCCACACCGGGCAGTGTGATTAACCCCCTCAGTCCCACACTGGACAGTGTAATTATCCTTCAGCTGTCAGGGAAGACATTGATTGTTATTTCTGAAGGACATTTTAAAAATTACTTTCTCTCCTTTCTATTAGCTTGTCTACCAGTGTCACCAAGAGCGGTGATCAAACTGCCACCCTCGTCCACCAGCACTCTCAGGATGTGAGTGAGAGCATCTATGGTGGGGACTGGGGGAAGAGGAGGCTTTTTTCTGACCCCTTTTTCCTTCATGACAAGGTGGCTTGTCCTTCCTTCAAGTCCTTCCTAGGTCAGCAGGCCCACAGTGAATGGAACGTTCTTACCTCTGACTAACACGCAACACTAACACTTAATCCCTCAGGATTTGTTTTTAAAATCAGGTACAAACAAAGCCAACGAGATTATTTGTGTTGCAACTAAGGATGTAATAGTTATCGTCCTGTAACATGTTGCCGATTGGTCTCTTGCAATGTTTCCTGATTTAAATTATTTTTCCTTGATAATTTTGCTGCTGACAGACTCTAGGGAACCACTCAGCTGAACTCAGAGATAAATTGGAAATCTTAGCTAGGAGGTGGTAGACCCATAACTGCGGAAAGAAAATTATTCATAGCCCAGAGCCAAGAGCCACTTTATTATGGAATGAAATTCTCAGCATCTCATGTATGAGTGAGGGCTAAGACTTACCTGCTGAATAATCTCTCAGGGTTCTCTGTAAGGAAAACAGAAGGTGGGAGGGGGAATATGGGGGAAGGGGGAGTTGGATTATAGATTCTTCCCAAGGGGTGGAGTTGGCCAAGGAAGAGTGGTTCTCTGCACCTCCCACTGTTCATTTTTAGCCTCCTGCTTCCCGTCTTGCATCTGTGAGAATCCTTTGCCCTTGCACAGTTTCAGCTATTTTTCACCCATGAAGAGGACCCAGGAGTAATTTAAAAAGTCCCACAGCGTTTAGATCTGCTTTGGGAAAGACCTGCGATGCATGGATGACTGAGCTGTGCAACCAAGGCTGTAAGAGTATTGTCTTTCTCTCAAACTACTGAAACAAGGAACTGTCATAATCAACGACTCTTTACAAAGATCAGATCCTTATAAAAAAATTCACATTAACTTCAGCAACCTCTCCATTTTTTTTTTGCTGCTTTTTTTTTAATTATTAAAACAAGATTGGTGATGACATCAATGGGAGAAATGGCCAGGAGAGCTCCAGAGGCCCATGACGTCCCACGGTCACTTGACTAAACATGGCCTGGGCCTGCCCTAGGGTTGCCAACTTTGCTTGGACATATTCCTGGAGGTATCATCACAAGACTTTGTGCCTCCAACTGTTCCGCCCACACACTCCTGGAACTGGTTGCTCGACATGTCTATCCTCATGGCGCACCGCCTTCCCACACCAATCGGAATGTGAACAGACTCTTCATTATTCGATTGAGTGATTCTTGACTGACAGTCCATCAGTATAACTAATAAACAAAAGTATTCAAAGAACATTTTTTTTAAAAACGCAATTTTTTTAATGCCCCGATGATTTTTTTCTCCTGGGCTGCTCACAGCAGTGTCCTGGAGATTAGTCTTTAATCCCTGGAGACTCCAGAGCAATCCTGGAGCATTGGCAACCCTAGCCCGCACCGTTACTTCCAGGGTGTTCCAAGGGTCCATCCTTGGCACCTACTCCTCCCCTGTAAATTGCCTCTTGCCAGCACTGTCCATACTTCAGCTTTCATATGTATGCTGACGATACCCAGCTTTACCTCTTCACTGCCACCCTTGATTCTATGACTGTCTCTGTGCTGCCCAGATGGTTGTCCAATATCCATTCGTGGATGAGCCAGAACCTACTGCCGCGCGACACTGGCCAGACTGAAGCTCTTCTGTTTGGCTCCGACAGAAACTCTGCTTCAGCCCCTCTCGATACCATTGCCCTTCCTGCATGATCGCTCAAATTTAGTCTGATAAAGTTTAATTTGATAGTACTTAATCTGATAGCATTTAATCTGATAGTGTTTAGTCTGATAGTGTTTAGTCTGATAGTATTTAATCTGATAGTGTTTAGTCTGATAGTGTTTAGTCTGATAGTGTTTAGTCTGATAGTGTTTAGTCTGACAGTGTTTAGTCTGATTGTGTTTAGTCTGATAGTATTTAGTCTGATTGTGTTTAGTCTGATAGTGTTTAGTCTGATAGTGTTTAGTCTGATAGTATTTAGTCTGATAGTGTTTAGTCTGATAGTATTTAGTCTGATAGTGTTTAGCCTGATAGTGTTTAGTCTGATAGTGTTTAGTCTGATAGTGTTTAGTCTGATAGTGCTTAATCTGATAGTATTTAGTCTGATAGTGTTTAGTCTGATAGTATTTAGTCTGATAGTGTTTAGTCTGATAGTGTTTAGTCTGATAGTATTTAGTCTGATAGTGTTTAGTCTGATAGTATTTAGTCTGATAGTGTTTAGTCTGATAGTATTTAGTCTGACAGTGTTTAGTCTGACAGTATTTAGTCTGATAGTGTTTAGTCTGATAGTATTTAGTCTGATAGTGTTTAGTCTGATAGTGTTTAGTCTGATAGTGTTTAGTCTGATAGTATTTAGTCTGATAGTATTTAGTCTGATAGTGTTTAGTCTGATAGTGTTTAGTCTGATAGTGTTTAGTCTGATAGTATTTAGTCTGATAGTGTTTAGTCTGATAGTATTTAGTCTGATAGTGTTTAGTCTGATAGTATTTAGTCTGATAGTATTTAGTCTGATAGTGTTTAGTCTGATAGTATTTAGTCTGATAGTGCTTAGTCTGATGGTGTTTAGTCTGATAGTGCTTAGTCTGATAGTGCTGAGTCTGATTGTATTTAGTCTGATAGTGTTTTGTCTGAGAGTGTTTAGTCTGATAGTGCTTAGTCTGATAGTATTTAGTCTGATAGTGTTTAGTCTGATAGTATTTAGTCTGATAGTGTTTAGTCTGATAGTATTTAGTCTGATAGTGCTTAGTCTGATAGTGTTTAGTCTGATAATATTTAGTCTGATAGTGCTTAGTCTGATAGTGTTTAGTCTGATAGTATTTAGTCTGATAGTGCTTAGTCTGATAGTGTTTAGTCTGATAGTATTTAGTCTGATAGTGTTTAATCTGATAGTGTTTAGTCTGATAGTGTTTAGTCTGATAGTGCTTAGTCTGATAGTATTTAGTCTGATAGTATTTAGTCTGATAGTGCTTAGTCTGATAGTGCTTAGTCTGATAGTATTTAGTCTGATAGTGCTTAGTCTGATAGTGTTTAGTCTGATAGTGCTTAGTCTGATAGTATTTAGTCTGATAGTGCTTAGTCTGATAGTGCTTAGTCTGATAGTATTTAGTCTGATAGTGCTTAGTCTGATAGTATTTAGTCTGATAGTATTTAGTCTGATAGTATTTAATCTGATAGTGTTCAGTCTGATAGTGTTTAGTCTGATAGTGCTTAGTCTGATAGTATTTAGTCTGATAGTGTTTAGTCTGATAGTATTTAGTCTGATAGTGTTTAGTCTGATAGTATTTAGTCTGATAGTGCTTAATCTGATAGTATTTAGTCTGATAGTGTTTAGTCTGATAGTGCTTAATCTGATAGTATTTAGTCTGATAGTGTTTAGTCTGATAGTGTTTAGTCTGATATTATTTAGTCTGATAGTATTTAGTCTGATAGTGTTTAGTCTGATAGTGTTTAGTCTGATAGTGCTTAATCTGATAGTATTTAGTCTGATAGTGTTTAGTCTGATAGTGCTTAGTCTGATAGTGTTTAGTCTGATAGTGCTTAGTCTGATAGTGTTTAGTCTGATAGTATTTAGTCTGATAGTGTTTAGTCTGATAGTATTTAGTCTGATAGTGTTTAGTCTGATAGTATTTAGTCTGATAGTGCTTAGTCTGATAGTGCTTAGTCTGATAGTATTTAGTCTGATAGTGTTTAGTCTGATAGTATTTAGTCTGATAGTGTTTAGTCTGATAGTGCTTAGTCTGATAGTATTTAGTCTGATAGTGTTTAGTCTGATAGTGTTTAGTCTGATAGTGCTTAGTCTGATAGTATTTAGTCTGATAGTGTTTAGTCTGATAGTATTTAGTCTGATAGTGTTTAGTCTGATAGTATTTAGTCTGATAGTGCTTAGTCTGATAGTGTTTAGTCTGATAATATTTAGTCTGATAGTGGTTAGTCTGATAGTGTTTAGTCTGATAGTGCTTAGTCTGATAGTATTTAGTCTGATAGTGTTTAGTCTGATAGTGTTTAGTCTGATAGTGCTTAATCTGATAGTATTTAGTCTGATAGTGTTTAGTCTGATAGTGCTTAGTCTGATAGTGTTTAGTCTGATAGTGCTTAGTCTGATAGTGTTTAGTCTGATAGTATTTAGTCTGATAGTGTTTAGTCTGATAGTATTTAGTCTGATAGTGTTTAGTCTGATAGTATTTAGTCTGATAGTGCTTAGTCTGATAGTGCTTAGTCTGATAGTATTTAGTCTGATAGTGTTTAGTCTGATAGTATTTAGTCCGATAGTGTTTAGTCTGATAGTGCTTAGTCTGATAGTATTTAGTCTGATAGTGTTTAGTCTGATAGTGTTTAGTCTGATAGTGCTTAGTCTGATAGTATTTAGTCTGATAGTGTTTAGTGTGATAGAATTTAGTCTGATAGTGTTTAGTCTGATAGTATTTAGTCTGATAGTGCTTAGTCTGATAGTGTTTAGTCTGATAATATTTAGTCTGATAGTGGTTAGTCTGATAGTGTTTAGTCTGATAGTGTTTAGTCTGATAGTGCTTAGTCTGATAGTATTTAGTCTGATAGTGTTTAGTCTGATAGTGTTTAGTCTGATAGTATTTAGTCTGATAGTGTTTCGTCTGATAATATTTAGTCTGATAGTGCTGAGTCTGATAGTATTTCGTCTGATAGTGTTTAATCTGATAGTGTTTAGTCTGATAGTGTTTAGTCTGATAGTATTTAGTCTGATAGTGCTTAGTCTGATAGTGCTTAGTCTGATCGTATTTAGTCTGATAGTGCTTAGTCTGATAGTGTTTAGTCTGATAGTGCTTAGTCTGATAGTATTTAGTCTGATATTGCTTAGTCTGATAGTATTTAGTCTGATAGTATTTAGTCTGATAGTATTTAGTCTGATAGTGTTTAGTCTGATAGTGCTTAGTCTGATAGTGTTTAGTCTGATAGTATTTAGTCTGATAGTATTTAGTCTGATAGTGTTTAGTCTGATAGTATTTAGTCTGATAGTGCTTAATCTGATAGTATTTAGTCTGATAGTGTTTAGTCTGATAGTGCTTAATCTGATAGTATTTAGTCTGAAAGTGTTTAGTCTGATAGTGCTTCGTCTGATATTGTTTAGTCTGATATTATTTAGTCTGATAGTATTTAGTCTGATAGTGTTTAGTCTGATAGTGTTTAGTCTGATAGTGCTTAATCTGATAGTATTTAGTCTGATAGTGTTTAGTCTGATAGTGCTTAGTCTGATAGTGTTTTGTCTGATAGTGCTTAGTCTGATAGTGTTTAGTCTGATAGTATTTAGTCTGATAGTGTTTAGTCTGATAGTATTTAGTCTGATAGTGTTTCGTCTGATAGTATTTAGTCTGATAGTGTTTAGTCTGATAGTATTTAGTCTGATAGTGTTTCGTCTGATAGTATTTAGTCTGATAGTGCTGAGTCTGATAGTATTTAGTCTGATAGTGTTTAATCTGATAGTGTTTAGTCTGATAGTATTTAGTCTGATAGTATTTAGTCTGATAGTGTTTAGTCTGATAGTATTTAGTCTGATAGTGTTTAGTCTGATAGTATTTATTCTGATAGTGCTTAGTCTGATAGTGTTTAGTCTGATAGTGCTTAGTCTGATAGTATTTAGTCTGATAGTGCTTAGTCTGATAGTGTTTAGTCTGATAGTGTTTAGTCTGATAGTGCTTCATCTGATAGTATTTAGTCTGATAGTGTTTAGTCTGATAGTGCTTAGTCTGATAGTGTTTTGTCTGATAGTGTTTAGTCTGATAGTGTTTAGTCTGATAGTATTTAGTCTGATAGTGTTTAGTCTGATAGTGTTTAGTCTGATAGTATTTAGTCTGATAGTATTTAGTCTGATAGTGTTTAGTCTGATAGTGCTTAATCTGATAGTGTTTCGTCTGATAGTGTTTAACCTGGTAGTGTCTAGTCTGATAGTGTTTAACCTGGTAGTGTCTAGTCTGATAGTGTTTAACCTGGTAGTGTCTAGTCTGATAGTGTTTAATCTAGTTCTCCTGCTCGAGCTTAAAATTAGCATCAAACCCTATGCCCAGTCCATTGCCACAATCTCCTACTTCCAACTCCATGAAGCCCCCCATTTCTTTTTCTACATTCGCCTCACTGCCACTGACAGTGTGAGGGAGAGTGATTAACATCAATAGAGATACAGCCAGTAACACAGGGTGCTGGGGGAGAGGGGTTACAGAGTGACAGTGTGAGGGAGAGGGATTAACATCAGTAGAGATACAGTCAGTAACACAGGGTGCTGGGGGAGGGGTTACTGAGTGACAGTGTGAGGAAGCTGGATTAACATCAGTAGAGATACAGTCAGTAACACAGGGTGCTGGGGGGAGAGGGGTTACTGAGTGACAGTGTGAGGGAGAGGGATTAACATCAGTAGAGATACAGTCAGTAACACAGGGTGCTGGGGGGAGAGGGGTTACTGAGTGACAGTGTGAGGGAGAGGGATTAACATCAGTAGAGATACAGTCAGTAACACAGGGTGCTGGGGGAGAGGGGTTACTGAGTGACAGTGTGAGGGAGAGTGATTAACATCAGTAGAGATACAGTCAGTAACACAGGGTGCTGGGGGGAGGGGTTACTGAGTGACAGTGTGAGGGAGAGGGATTAACATCAGTAGAGATACAGTCAGTAACACAGGGTGCTGGGGGAGGGGTTACTGAGTGACAGTGTGAGGGAGAGGGATTAACATCAGTAGAGATACAGTCAGTAACACAGGGTGCTGGGGAGAGGGGTTACTGAGTGACAGTGTGAGGGAGAGGGATTAACATCAGTAGAGATACAGTCAGTAACACAGTGCGCTGGGGGAGAGGGGTTACTGAGTGACAGTGTGAGGGAGAGGGATTAACATCAGTAGTAACACGAGTAGAACTTACTCCCGCTGTAACTCCAGCTGGATGACAGGCTGAGTCCACGATATGTTGGATCCCAACCTAAACTGGGATTTCCCACTCGTCCTTGTAAGGGGCGGAGCCTCTACCTGCCCTTTATAAGGTCAGTGATGCTGAGGGGGTTGGCATTCCTTACACTGGGAGTTCTCACTCACTTGCTTATCTGGGACCAGGTGCATGTCTGGAGGAGGGTGCATCCAGTGAGATGAGGTGCAAGTGGGCCCCATGGGGGAGGGATGTTGTGGCGAAAGGATGAATGCCAGGGAAGTGGACTGGACCCCTGAGAGTAATTCTGGTCGATGAATGGAACTAGTTTAGAGCTGTTCAGCTGGGGTCCTAGCTTTCACACCAGTGTCATCAACAATTGCTGTAGAGGGAGCCTTTATCTCTGAGGAACCATCCAGAGACTTGTCTTGCTGTGGTAAGGCAGGCGTGTACTTCGGAGTTCCTTAAGTTAAAGGCAGCTCTCAGGGAGGTGGGCATTCATTTGCATCTTGTTGTGCAAATGCTCACATCCAAACTGCATGTTGAGAGAGTGGTGTCCTTTTCTGTAACGTACATCTGACTATTGATAAAGGGAGCACACGTTGCCACATGGGTGTAATCTGCTACTCCTTGGACCTTGGGGAATCCCGCCACTTGGTGAAATTGCCCTGTTGTGTGATGTTGGCGCTGGTTATCTGTGAGCAAGCTGGTGAAAGTAGTAGCTCCAGGGAAGTATGTCGGAGTTCATTTTAATTGTGCTTTAGCAAAGTTCGTCCAGTGTTAGTTTCCCCGGGGGTAAATTTTGACTTTTGGCGATAGTGTAAAGTGTGTGATTATCAGCTCGACCGATTGCTAAACACCTCTCCCGATTTTTGTTTCCATTGACTTCAATAGAAATAAAAATGGGGAGAGATGTAAAACGTTGCCCATTTTACACTGTCGCACAAAGTCAAAATTACACCCCCCCGGTGTTAGTTTCATGTGGGGTAATTTTGACTGCAGACAATCGTGTTAATTACCAACCCCTCCATTGTTAATTTCCTTTAGAAAGATCTTGCATTTATATAGCGACTTTCACAACCTCAGGACATCCCAAAATACTTTACAGCCAATTAAGTACTTTTGAAATGTAGTCACTGTTGTAATGTAGGAAACACGGCAACCAAATTACACACTGCAAGATCCCGCAAACAGCAACGAGATAATGACCTGATAATCTGTTTTAGTGATGTTGGTTGAGGGATAAATATTGGCCAGAACCGCCCTGCTTTTCTTCGAAATAGTGCTGTGCGATCTTTTACGGCCACCTGAGAGGGCAGATGGGGCCTCGGTTTAACATCTCACCCGAAAGACAGCACCTCTGACAGTGCAGCGCTCCCTCAGTTCTGCACTGAAGGGTCTGTCTGGATAATGTGCTCAAGCCTCTGGAGTGGGGTTTGACCCCATGATCTTCTGACTCAGATGCGAGAGTGCTACCCACTGAGTCACGGCTGACAGCTGGTGCTAATGTTATCGAGTGTTAGTTTCCCACAGTGTTAGCTTTCCCCTAGTTTTAGTTTCACCTATAATTCTCTTCACCTAGTGCTCGTTTCACCATTTGGTTTTAGGAACATTGGAAGAGGAATAGGCAATTTAGTCCTTTGAGCCTGTTCCGCCATTCAGTGAGATCATGGCTGATCTTTACCTCTTAAGTTTAAAAACTGACCAGTCAACCTTCATTATCATTAAGTGTTATATGAAGAAGCATTCGGCCTCTAACACTATAATTTCTTTGTTTTCCCTCTGGTAGGGGGTTTCTTATTTAGTGGATTCGGAAGGTCAAGAATCAACCGAGACTTTATAACTTGTTTTCTAATTTTATTGACATTAAGACAGGACAGGTTTCCAGATAACAATGCCATACAACCTCATCTGGAGAACACAACTCAGATCCAAGGGTGATCGGGTCTTAGTTCTGGGAGAGTTGAGGGGGTTAATTCTTTGTTGGCGACTCCTTCTTTGAATGCTGCTTGTGGCCTCCAGAAAATCACTGTAAGCCTACGTGTTTTATACTCTTATCTTTTCTGGAGTCAGTTGCTGGGCAGAAAAAAACATATATAGACTTGCTTTTTTCATTACTCACAGTCCTTATCTCTTCCTTTGTTCTTGCCTCTTTTTGCAAATGCAGGCAAGTTTTGAACAAAATTTGTTCTTGAGGAAAACAGCATGTCAGCACATTCTCTCTCAGGGCAACTTTGAGCAATAACAAGATCCAGCATGCTCTCTGATTTTGGCCAGCAGGTTTCCTTCCCTAAAGGACATTGGTGAACCAGTTGGGTTTTTACGACAATCCGACAGCTTCATGGTCACTTTTTATGGATGCCAGTTTTTTATTTCCAGATTTTGTTTTGAAACTGAGGTTGATCCCACTGTCAAAGGTCTGAGTTGTGAGGAAAGACTGAGACTCGGGTTTTTCAGTCTGGAAAGGAGCTGTGTGAGAGGAGATCTCATCGAGGTAAGTAAGATGGTAAAGGGTATGGAAAAGGTCAATCTGGGATGCTACTTTAAATTAACCTGTCAGAGTAGGTCAAGGGGCCACAGATTCAAACGAGTAAATGGTAACTTTAAGACTGATATCAGGAGATTCAGTTCCATTCCAATGTGGTTGACTCTTAACTGCCCTCTGAAGTGACCCAGGAAGCGACTCAGTTGTATCAAACTGCAGTGGTTCAAGGAGAAGGCCCACCACCATCTTCTCAGGGCAACTAGGGTTGGGCAATAAATTCTTCACACAAAGATTGATCAATGCTTGGAATGGACTTCCAGATAGAGTGGCGTAGGCAAAAACCCTGGAATCATTTAAGGAGCAACGAGATGCAGCAATGGAGGGAGTGTGGGGTTGGGCTGGATGTATGAATTAAGATGGGCTGAATGTCCTTCCCATTCTGTAATTATCTTTTGACCTTGTGATTCTATGATCCCCCCACCCCAGTCAGTTTCCTGCCGGGTATCAGGTGTGCCCTGTGGACCAATGGTTTACTTTAGTATTCGATGAAAACACAGAGGTCTGCTAACACCGAGGCAAACTGACTCCTTGTTTATTCCTGCACTCTGCTCTCCTCCAACTCTTGCTGCTGGCAGAAATGCGGAACCATGTTACCAGGTCTCCACAGAAAGAACAATAAGCACAACTGACTACGATAATTGATTAGACAAGTACTAGTCGCACAATGGACATACTGGGGGTGATTTTAAACCCCAAGAACGGGTGGGTTGGGGGCGGATGGGAGTTGAAATTAGTTGTTTTTTTGGGTCGCGGCCGCAACATTTTCGGACTTTGCATTCCCAGTGGGAAGCCTGCACTTTTCCGCGCCGATGTTAAACCCGGAAATAAAGCCGGGTTGCGGTCGCGACCCAAAAAACAACTATTTTCAACTCCCTCCCGCCCCCCAACCCACCCGTTCTTGGGGTTTAAAATCACCCCCCACTGTGTCAATGGAATGTGTGCTGGGATGGGAAGGGGGGTTTAGAAGACAAGACACTTGTATTGTGACCAACGCAATGTTCCTCACACAAGTCTCCCAAACCTGTGCCAGCACCCAATGCCTGATGTCACAGTGACCTGCCCCAACCTCCCTCCAGCAGTGTATATGGGGGTTTGCCTGCAACACTGGGAGCGAAGCTGGTGATCCAGTGATGATCGATGAGGACTTGTAAATCAGAACGTAACATCCGTACAACCCTCGACCCAGAATTAAAATCGCATGACTCCCTACTCACTCTAATGGTTGAAAACGATGACTGGCATCGGATTCTCTGCAGATAGTGGATTTTTTTTTCTAATTTTACCTGTAAACCTGGAACTAAATTCTGAAGCCAATGTGATAAGTGTCCCATCATAATTACCCGTTCCTGTCATCATAATTACCCGTTCCTGTCATCATAATTACCCGTTCCTGTCATTAAAATTACCCGTTCCTGTCATTATAATTACCCGTTCCTGTCATTAAGAGACGTCCTTCCGACTGTGACACTGTTCGGCAAGCCGTTAATTAAAAAGAAAGTTAACCCTTGCTGTTCTGCAGATGAATAACATGTGGTTGTCATTGAACTCTTTAATGTAGGAACATGGCGCGGACCGAGTTGAATCGATGGTGTTGTTGCCATGTCAACCGTTGCACTTTTAGACTGGTTCGTCGAGCAAAACAAGCTTCAGGGCGGGTCGTCAGCAAATCAAAGGCCACTTTCTTTTCAACATTGGCCCCCACTTTCAAAATGGACTGGAGGACATAAGAAGCTAAGGCATATCTCAGCAAGCTAAGCTTTGGAATAGTTAGCTTACGATATATTAGATAAGAATTAAGTTAAAATGATAAAAAGAAAGAAAAGCGAATGGAACCCACTTGAGCTTCATGTCTTGACCTTGCCCTAATCCCCTCCTGTTCCCAGATGACAGCCTCCAGCTCTCCCCCACCCGACTGCCCTTGACCCAAAATCTGGCCTGTGGCTTTGGCCAGATCTTCCCTCCCACCCGAAAGGCACAGAAACAAAAGAGGAGAGAAACAGGCAGAGAGAAGCAGAAGAGGTGAGAGAAAAATATTGGAACAAGACAGAGAGAGAGGAATGAGCAAGAGGAAGGAACAAGACAGGGCAGCGACACTAAATTATAAAAGGGGAAAGGAAAACAAACGGAAGAGAGAGAAGAGAAGGAACACACGCAGAGTTCCCCCTCCTGCACCCTACAACACGAAGACAACAGCCAGAGTAGGAGAAAGAAAGACTTGCATTTATATAGCATCCTTTAGGACCTCAGGATGTCCCAAAGTGCTTTACAGCTAACGAAGTACTTTTGAAGTGTAGTCACTGTTGTAATGTAGGATATGTGGCAGCCAATTTGCGCAAAGCAAGCTCCCACAAACAGCAATGTGATAATGACCAGATAATTTGTTTTAGGTGTTGGTTGAGGGATAAATATTGGCCAGGACACTGGGAGAACTCCATTGCTCTTCTTCAAACAGTGCCGTGGGATCTTTTACATCCACCTGACAAGGCAAGACAGGGCCTCGGTTTAACGTCTCATCTGAATGATGGCACCTCCAACAGTGTAGCACTCCCTCAGTACTGCACTGGGAGTGTCAGCCTGGATTATGTGCCAAGGAGGTAGGAGAAAGAAGTTTTGAGAAACTTCCATCACACCCCCAGAAGTCGCACTGTCACACATGAAAATTTTTATGCCACACTTACAAAAAAGTGTAAAAAAAGAAAGCCAATCATGTCCAATGCGTAGAGAAAGTACACCAGCCACTGGAAGTATCTCCCAATTAACTACAGGAAACACACACAGAATAAAGATAAATGAGAAAAGGAAAGTCAGTCTGATCTCTAATTGACCTGACTATCTGCTGAAGAACAATTAGCTCCAGCTGACCTCAGATATGAGCAACATTTACACCTTATGGTCTTTAAGGGATGCACTGGGTTATTCTGCTGATCCTTTAGCAGCAGAATAATACACTGTGCGATACATTGGGGTAGATCTTGACTTTGTGCGATAGGGTAAAACGGGTAATAGCGAGTCAGCAGCTTCAATAGAAATATAAATCGGGAGATGCGAAACAGGCTGCTGCCTTGCTATTACCTGTTTCACACTATCGCACAAAGTCAAGATCTACCCCATAGTATATTAGTCCTGGCTTAATATCACAGCATAATCTCCAATCTACACAAGCTATTTTATGGGAGATTCGCTGGTATATCTATATAATTATAAATATGCACAGACAAGTATATATATGTGGGTGGGTATTCATTATAAGATAGATAGATGTGTGGTTTAATGTTTAGGTGTGGAGATTTTCAATCAGGACTTCCTACTTCAAATGCTCTGCTGCCAAAAGTTTCCACTTGAGCAAGGTTCTAACCCCTTGTGGACTCTAACCTACTTAAGCCTTTAAGGTACTGGCACTGCTGGGGGCTGGAAGATCTCTGTACTCCTCTAATTCTGGCCTCTTGCGCATCCCTGATTTTCATCGCTCCACCATTGGCAATCGTGCCTTCAGCTGCCTGGGCCCTAAGCTCTGGACTTCCCTTCCTAAATCTCTCTGCCCCTCTACCTCTCTCTCCTCCTTTAAGATGCTCCTTAAAACCTACCTCTTCGACCAAGTTTTTTGTCACGTGTCCTAATATCTCCTTACGTGTCAAATTTTGTTTGATAATTGGTCCTGTGAAGCTCCTTGGGACGTTTTACTACGTTAAAGGTGCTATATAAATGCAAGTTGTTGTTGTTTATTGGGAACTTTGATTCTCTAGGTGCATACATCCATATACGTAGTTACTTTCATCTGCATCTGAAAAGCTTTATTTGCAACAGTTAGAATTTAGTTTCTTTCAAGTACCGTTATAACAAGACTTAGCTGCGAAATAAAATATTTTTTGCAACAAATATGCATAAAATTATATTTACAGAAAAAAGAACAGATGTGGTTTGAGTGGGTGTAATTTTCAATTTCCAACCCATGCAGGTCAGTACAGAGCAATACTACCTCATTAAGGATTGTCGCGGAGTGAACAAGCCATGTCAATATATTGAAGCTTTCCCCAGTCCAATTTTCAAGCAAATTAATTCTGCCGTTTCAAAATGCAGCTCATCAAACATATTTGCACAATACATTATAGCCATCATAATAGCATAACCCTTAAAATTAATATTTCATACCAGTAGCGTGTCTGTTTTGTTGATTAAGAACACTGAGACAAATCCACAACTTAAACTTAATTACTGTGTGTCAAAGTGTAAAAACAGACATCACTTGCAACACTCTGAAGAAGACTGACTCATATTATTTGATTTTTCTCCCTACTGGCCATTAAACCGGAAAACTTTCATTTGATTGTCGTGCATTTATAAACATGCTTCTCAGCAATCATCTTGAAACAAAAGGAAGGCTCTAATAGTTCTTGTGAAATTGGTTATGGATAGAAAATGACCATGTATTCATTTTATTCAGTTGGTTTTGCTTCTATCTTCAAAAACCCATTACCTTTTGTGATATGAAGTTCTTGTTCATTGTGAAGCTGTCTTTAGGTTTCTGTTGTCTTTCTTCTTTAACCTTGTCCAATTTGGTGGCTGTTCAATATGACTTCCTTGGAGACAGGATAAGTGCCAGCACAATGAGCTCTGGTGTACAATGAGAGAGTATGGAACAAAGTGAAACTTTATAACCCATTATAGCTCATTTCACACACCTTGTACAGCTGCGGTACTGACTTAATCCAAACCATCTCGATGTCCTGAGGGAGTAAACCAACTGCGGGTAAACCTCCAAGACGTTGTAGCTCTGTGAAATTTCTCTCTGACCTCAGACGATAACTGAAAGAAGCTGCAGAGCATCAGTCAACCCCAACAACCCAGACTGTTCAACTCTGACCAGTCGCTTTTTACAGGTGACTCAACCCTCACTCCCTGAACCTTGTGAACCCATTGTGAGGATTATAATTAATCAGCTGTGTCTATCCTTTCAGCAACATCAACAACTTGCATTTATATTGTGCCTTTAATGTAATAAAAGGTGCTTCACAGGAGCAATCATCAAACAAAATTTGATACTGAGCCACATAAGGAGATATTAGGACAGGTGACCAAAAGCTTGGTCAACAAGATAGGTTTTAAAGAGGGTCTTAAAGGAGGCGGAGAGGTTTAGGGAGGGAACTCCAGAGCTTAAGGCCTAGACAGCTAACCATCAATCTATTCCAAAGGAAGGAAATCTGCAAAAGAACATAAGAACCTGGACTGATAAAAAGGCCAAATATGCTAGCCAGCCCATTCCCTGCACAGGGTGTGTACAATGTACTCTATCAGGATTCTACCCCACTCAATCAGTCCTTTAAAAAAAAGAAGATCCTTTACTTTTGTTCCACTCCAACTGAAAGTTAAATCAAACTCCAGAATACCTATCCAACCTCACACCTTGCCTTATTCATCATTCCCTGGTTTCCTTCCTTGTGTCAGGGAAGATGCCCCTGCACTGGACAGAATCAGCTCATTGGAAGTCCACTGCTCCTGCCCAGGCCCCGGACTGTAGGTATTTCATGGCTGGGATCACCCCCATCTCTAAGGGTGCCCTATGGCAGGGCCTAGTAGAAGATGGAGATCAGCAGTCAGAAGGCTCTGGTTGCCTGAAAACTTCCTGCGGGTGTGGCAGACCTAAAAACTAAACAAGGACATCGACCTGCTGGTCTTCAGCCTGCCGCAGGAATCCTTGTAGACCCTCTGGATCTACCCCTTTGCATGAAGAAGAACTTCCCGATATCAGTCCTAACGTTATCGATTACTAGGTTAGACATGTGATCATTTAATCTGGTCTCAGAGTTTAATCTTAAGGTGCATGTACACAATTCACTGTTAGGAAAATAAAACAATGGCACATGATTTGAATGCTTGTACTTGAGATGGTCCACTTTTAGGTGGAAGGATGGAAATGTATGATAGTTGAGGTAGAATATATAAAGAAGGAGATCTTAACAGAACTGTAGAGCGAGACTCCCTTCCTCCCCACTGATCTGTCCAAACAACAGAATCTGTGTTTGAATAGACTAATGGTGTGTCCCACCAGAATTCTGGTGGAGGCATGAGCCCCATTTTGTATTGCTGTTTTGTGGCCATTCGTAGTTTCCTCAAAGGAGTCATCAGTCAAGTTTGCAAGGGGCACACATGGTCCCCGAGGAGCCAACCGTTCCATCTCCCTTCTCCTTCAGTGGACTGGCGCAGTATGAATACATTATGGATGCTACCAGGATATTGGGTACACTCTAGCATGATTTGGTTTCTGCAGTCAGGGACCACCTGGAAATTAGTGGAATGCAATCCTTTCCTGTTCGTATAGATCATGGGACTAGAGTTAGGGTTGGCTGGATGTCTGCCATCTATGATGCCCTGAAATTTTACAAGTCCTGCCATCTTGTAAAAGTGCTGTACCCTCTTGTTCTGTTGACTGCTTTCCATGAAGAAAGTGAAGAGCACGTTTCTCTTGGCAAACAAGGCTTTTGTCATCTGTTTCTGCATCCAGTGGATAGCAGGCTGAGAAATGTGGCAAACGTAGCTGGTGGTGGCTTGGAAGGAGCCAATAGCATAGAAACCTAAATCTGTGGTCACCTTCATAGTCACGAACAAAGTTGTCCCTGTGGTGGACGATATCTGCAGGATCCAGGAGACGGAAGAATCTGCCGATTACAATTTTTGTGCTCATTAAGCTGAGGTATGCTCGTGCTGGGACTGAAACTCATCATATTTCAGGCACCCAGTGTCAGCATCAAGCACCCCCAGCCCAGGCGTTTTCAGCTAAGGCTCGGTTAGTAGCACTCTCACCTCTGAGTCATGAAGGTTGTGGGTTCAGGTCCCACTCCAGACACTCGAGCACAAAATCTAGATGAAACTCCAATGCAGTACTGAGGGAGTGCTGCACTGTCGGAGGTGCCATCTTTCGGATGAGACGTTAGACGTCTGCCCTCTCAGGTGGATGTAAAAGATCCCAAGGCAATATTTCGATAAAAGCCGTGTGTCCTGGCCAATATTTATCCCTCAACTACCATCACTAAAACAGATTATCTGGTCATTATCACGTTGTTATTTGTGGGACTTTGCTGTGTGCAAATTGGCTGCTGTGTTTCCTACATTACATAAGAACATAAGAAATAGGAGCAGGAGTAGGCCAATCGGCCCCTCGAGCCTGCTCCGCCATTCAATAAGATCATGGCTGATCTGGTCCTAACCTCAAATCTAAAATCATGTCCAATTTCCTGCCCGCTCCCCGTAACCCCTAATTCCCTTTACTTCTAGGAAACTGTCTATTTCTGTTTTAAATTTTTGTAAACAATTTTACAACACCAAGTTATAGTCCAGCAATTTTATTTTAAATTCACAAGCTTTCGGAGACTTCCTCCTTCCTCAGGTAAATGTTCAGGAGCTCCTGAACATTTACCTGAGGAAGGAGGAAGTCTCCGAAAGCTTGTGAATTTAAAATAAAATTGCTGGACTATAACTTGGTGTTGTAAAATTGTTTACAATTGTCAACCCCAGTCCATCACCGGCATCTCCACATCATGTTTTAAATTTATTTAATGATGTAGCTACAACAGTGACTGTGCTTCAAAAAGTATTTCATTGGCTGTAAAGTGCTTTGGGATGTCCTGAGGTCATGAAAAGCACTTTAGAAATGCAACTCTTTCTTTCTCTACTCCAACCCAACAACTTGCCTCAGCTCTAACCTCCGCTGCCCCAGTAGAGTACTTATTTCCATTTCCGACACGAGCCATTGGAGGCCTCTCCAGTGTCATTGCTGAATAGAGACGGTTTTTATGCTGTGGGCCCAAGCTCCTTAAGAACAAGATTGAGGTTGTCCAAACCTACTTCATGTAGGACCCTCACAGCCAGCAGACAGAGGAGACTTTTATCCCATTAGTGGTGGGCTGGATTTGGACCCAGGTATGTGGAGGGGTTGTTACAAACAATGCACAAGAATAGCTGAAATCTTGCAAATTGGATGTAAAATGTATTATCAGCATGAGTGGTCTAACAAGCACAGGGATATATTGCCAGCCTATGTGCCTCTGAGGAGCACACCGTGGGCTTCTGAGGTTAGTAGCTGGAAGAGAGTGAAAGGTAAGTGATTTTTAATTTTGTTGCTCATATAATCCTCACACAATAACAGGAATAAGAAGGTCTCTATTCCATTAGTCATATTTGGATGATCCAAATTTCAACCATTAGAATCCAGGAAAAGGTCCCAACTCTCATCTCCGAGCCACAGGGCTCTCCCCAAACACATTGTCAGCCATCATGCTTCCTTGCCAACCAGAAGGCCTCCTCCTAATCATCGTGCGAACTTGCCGCCAGTACTTTGACAGGCACATCTCTTACAACAGCAACTTGCATTTATATAGTGCCTTCGACCTAGTAAAAAGTCCCAAAGTGCTTCACAGGAGCATTATCAAACAAAATTTGACACCGAGCCACTTATATTAGGGCAGTGACCAAAAGCTTGGTCAAAGAGGACGGTTTTAAAGGGCGTCTTAAAGAAGGAGAGAGGTAGAGAGGTGGAGAGGTATAGGGAGGAAATTCCAGAGCTTAAGGCCGAGAGAACTGAAAGCACGGCCACCAGTGGTGGAGCGATTAAAATCGAAGGTGCGCAAAAGGCCAGAATTGGAGGAGTGCAGAGATCTCGGAGGGCTGTAGGGATGGAGGAGGTTACAGAGATAGGGAGGGGCGAGGCCATGGAGGGATTTGAAAACAAGGATGAGAATTTTAAAATTGATGCGTTGCTGGACGGGGAGCCAATGTGGGTCAGTGAGCACAGGGGTGATGGGTGAACGGGACTTGGTGCGAGTTAGGATACGGGCAGCAGAGTTTATATGAGCTCAAGTTTACCATGGCAATTCGCCAATCATCAGGCATCATCCCAATTGTCGTGCAGACTTCCAGACACACCTGTCACTGTGAACACGTGGCTTACGGCCTGAAGCCGATATTTCTGCCAGTCTCTTCTGCTGTTACAAAATATTAACGTTCACACGGAAAGCCCACTCCAACGCATGCAGAGCTTCCCTTGAGCCCATTCAATGCAGGCTTTGAAGACAAAAGACTCAACACTGGCACAAAACCAGGGAAATTGGGCCAGATCCTCACTTCAATGCACAAATTCAGTCGCATTACTGAGGCTAAATGTGCCAATTCAGTGCTTTGCCTATCGGGAGTGCATGTCGGGAATTCCGACGGGTAAATAAACCCAATTGGCGCGCGTTAATTTTGTTAATCCGACCTCCACGCCCAATTCTCCGACTGGCAGTCTCATCTCACATTATTCCGCAGAGGGAATGCTAAATCGGAAAACCTGATTCTTACCATCGAGATCCTTACCTCTGTGCCTCTTGGTGCCGAGACATTCGTTCTACAATGAATCAAGTCTTCAATGAATTTTAAACATGAGCAAAGCAAAGCATCAAAACTCGGGTTATAATCCCGCCTCTTCCCCTCTCCCATACCGATCCCCTATTGGAAGCAAGCTGCAGGCCTGGGCAGCACATTGACAACAGTTCTTTTCAGCCTAGCTGCATTACCTAAATATCTGTAAATCTATAATGAGAAAGCACACCGAGGCACTCATATTGACCATATTTTTTTTTTCAGCAATCAAGTTTATAAGATTCCCGATATTCTTATGCATTTTATGTTGTATGAATTCATTCTCCACTACTCCATTTTCTGAATGTTTGGCCAGGAATCCCAATTGGGGCTGCAGTTGCACTTGATTTGATTCTAAAGGAAGGCTTTGTTGCAGCTAATTGCAGGAATCCTTATAATGCCAAGGACTAGGTCCTAAGCCTGCTTTACTTGGTAAATGGAAGAATCATTATGAGAGCAAATGAAATGCTTTGAGAAGACAGGCTTGCAAGGAGTGATGCAGATGGGAAAAACAATGGGCAATCTGACTTCCTTCTATTATTCCTTTGTTGCAATATTTTATTCAATTGCCCAGGTATACAGGACGGAGAAGAACAAATTGATTCAAGGGTTTTGAAGGTTAACCGTCTCTCAGTTCTGTGCTTCTGCTAACCATGAACCTGAAGCTTGTTAGTCCTTGGTCTGTGCTCAGATTGTTTGATTTCTTTCAGATGTTAACCCACCTACAATTCTTATGATGTACAAAAAAAAAATCATTCTTGCTTTTCTATTCAAGAAATTTGTAAAGAAGGGAAAGAGAGAAAAACAAAGTGAGTTTGGGATAATCGGAAGGATGGTGGATAGAACACAGAAAAATGTTGTTTAGCTAGTTGAAGGCAATTTTATGATTCTTATTTGTGGCAGCTCTGTATATACTTGAGCCCTGCTCCCTATATACTGTTCGTAATGTGGCATCGCACTGACAGAGTCTTCATATTTCTGGTGCTCGGTTTGCAGATTCCAAGATTTTGAAAAGTGTATGTGGAGGGCATTTGTACTCATAGAAACATAGAATCAAAGGAGGCCATTCGGCCCATCATGCCTGTGCCGGCTCTTTGAAAGAGCTATCCAATTAGTCCCACTCCCCTGCTGTATCCCCATAGCCCTGCAAATTTTTCCCCTCAAGTATATAATCCTTTTGAAAGTTACTGTTGAATCCACCACCCTTTCAAGCAGTGCATTCCAGATCATAACATCTCACTGAGTAAAAAAATTCTCCTTACCTCCCCCCTGGCTTTTTTGCCAATACCTTAAATCTGTGTCCCCTGGTTACTGACCCTCGGGCCAGTGGAAACAGTTCCTCCCGATCCTATTTTATCAAAATCCCTTATATTCTGGGTGTACATTTGTTTGAGATATGGGCCCACAGTATTTATTTATCTAGGGCAATGATGTGGTTGATAGTGAGGAGGAAAGCAGGAAGATATCAATGGACTGGTCAGGTAGGCAGAAAAGTGGCAAATGGAATTCAATCCAGAGAAGTGTGAGGTAATGCATTTGGGGAAGGCAAACAAGGCAAGGGAATACACAATAAAAGGGAGGATACTGAGCGGTGTAGAGGAAGTGAGGGACCTTGGAGTGCATGTCCACAGATCCCTGAAGGTAGCAAGACAGATAGATAAAGTGGTTAAGACGACATATGGGATTTCCTTTATTAGCTGAGGCATAGAATATAAGAGCAGGGAGGTTATGCTGGAACTGTATAAAACACTGGTTAGGCCACAGCTTGAATACTGCGTACAGTTCTGGTCACCACATTACAGGAAAGCTGTAATTGCACTGCAGAGGGTGCAGAGGAGATTTACGAGGCTGTTGCCAGGACTGGAAAATTCTAGCTATGAGGAGATATTGGGATACGCTGGGGTTGTTCTCTTTGGAACAGAGGAGGCTGAGGGGCCTAAAGGAGTTATGAGAGGCATAGATAGAGTGGGTAGGAAGGACCTACTTCCCTTAGCAGAGCGGTCAATAACCAGAGGGCATAGATTTAAAGTGATTGGTAGAAGGATTAGCGGGGAGCTGAGGAGAATTTTTTTCACCCAGAGGGTGGTGGGGGTCTGGAACTCACTGCCTGAGAGGGTGGTAGAGGCAGAAACCCTCAACTCATTTAAAAAGTACCTGGATGTGCACCTGAAGAGCCGTGACCTTCAAGGCAACGGACCAAGTGCTGGAAAGTGGGATTAGGCTGGGTGGCTCAAATTCGACCGGTGCGGACACAATGGGCTGAATGGCCTCCTTCTGTGCTGTAAATTTTCTGTGATTTTATGATTCTATAATGAGTCAAGCACATAGTGTGGGACTGGAGTCACATATAGCCCAGACCAAGTAAAGGTAGAAAGCTCCTTTCCCTGAAGGATAGTTGGGTTTTTAATGAAATTTCATGTTCCGGTCCTAGCCACAAATGATCACATTTATTGAGTTCATTTTCCTAACTTGCTGTGATGGGATTTGAAGGCATTGGAGGTGAAACTGGTCTTGGGCGGCAGGGTGAAACGGCACTAATGAATCAGCAGCCCACTTTATACCCCGCACCACTTCTTAGTTGAAGGCAAAGTGACTTCAGAGAAAGAGAGAAGAGACAGAACACAAGAAGAGGAGAAAGAGAGACTGTAAGACAAGAGGAGAAAGAGAGAGAGAGAGATAGAAGACAAGAAGAGGAGAAAGATAGAGGGAGACAGTAAAACAATAAGAGGAGAAAGGGTGAGAGAGAGACAGAAGACAAGAAGAGGAGACTTCCAGCAGGGGCTGTCGTATAGTGAGGGGGGGGACTTTCCCTTTGCTAATGCAGGAGCGCGGCAGCCAATTGTGGCACCCCCTACTGGTGCCCTGGCTGAGATCAACTAACCCTGGCACCTCCCTGCAACAGTGTGCATTGGGAGTCAATCATTAAATGCCAACAGAAAGATAATAGGGTTCACGCCAAAAAGATAACATGAAGTCTCGCGCTAATTTAAAAATCCATGCTAAAGCCGATAGACAGGTGCCAGCAGAACAACGCTGTCTC
The DNA here is from genome assembly GCF_035084215.1 of Heptranchias perlo. Classification (NCBI taxonomy): domain Eukaryota; kingdom Metazoa; phylum Chordata; class Chondrichthyes; order Hexanchiformes; family Hexanchidae; genus Heptranchias; species Heptranchias perlo. Next base: position 63,736,790 of record NC_090337.1, on the reverse strand, counting down.
AGCTGGCATCATTTTGCTGGCATCTCCGTTGCCTGGCAATGTCTGTAACTGCTGGAATAGAGACGTACCAGGAGACCTGGTCCATGAGCAGGTGCGGCACTAACAGTGGGAGACTGGCATCGAAGCTCATGCACAAGGAATCGAGCTCCCATGCTAGCGTGCCCACGAGAGTGTCTGATTCACACTCGCAATCACTCTCATGCCAGCTTGGCGTGCGATCGGAGAGATGGGTATGGGAGGGGCGGATGGAGGGGGGAGGGGTGGGGAAGGGGCTGTAAGCGAGGTCAGTTCGTGCCTGAATTTGAGACGGTTTTGTCCTATATATTCTGTTGGGGACGGACTGCCAATAATCTTTCAAGGAGAATTAGTTGAATCACTCCATTTTATGTGAAGTAGTGTAATATTCTGACATCTCCATCTGAGAAGTGGATGAGTCATCCTGTAAATAGAGAAATATGATTTATGAACGTGCAGCTTTACGCTTCCCAATCATCCAAGCGCAGTTTCTGTTTTCCATTCATCTCTGCTCCTCTCCTGAGGGGTCATGCCATTGTGCGGCTGTACGATTGCATGAGTGCTTCACTGTCTTCACGTGTGAACCCAGACTATTCAACTAGCAGGGGCATCACATCTGAGCCCACTCCAATCCTCACCAGATATATAAGATGCACACATACTTCCTTCAGATGTGAGCCCAGACTATTCAACTAACAGGGGCATCACACTGGAGTCTACTCCAGTCCTCCAGACGTATAAGATGCACATGTACTTTCTAGCAGGGGTGACTGGGTGATGATCAGAAGCAGGATGCTGGTATTGATCCCCAGGAATGTTGAGACCAATTGTAGTGACCTACTGCTCAGATCAGCTAAGTTAGTATGAGCCAGGCACTGAAACTTATGCCCTCCTGGTGTGTATGGTTGAGGTGCAGGATAACTCACTGCGCCTCGCCCTTAAGCAGCAGTGTTTAATGTCAGTTTAGCCACACTTTGTCAGTCCCCTGCGTCCCTTTCCATCTTTGGGGTGCTGTTTTGACATCCCATCCTGTAGGGGGAGCTGGAGTCTGCAGCCCTCCTGTTACCTTTACTGTTAATGAATTACTTCACTGAAAGGTGAAACCCGGGCTCCCCCAAAGTGTGATCCACACCTCATGGTGAGCTACTTTCTACCATTTACCACATCAGAAATGCAGTTGTCCTTGGTAAAGTTCAAGAGAGCCCCATTACTAGCCATTAAATTGAGGTCCATTTATTTCCCTGTTCACCTCGCTCCCTGTGATGGCTTGGACTCTCGCTGCAGTACAGTTCCAAAGGCCCCAGCCGCCCTCCAGTATTTCTCCCAAACCACTGCTCTTCACGTATGACCCCAGGCATTGAGGGTCAGCAGGCTATTCAACTGTGGAAAGCATCACAGTCAAGTCCGATTCTGTGGCCACGCACATGTTCAGTCTCCGGTAGGGTCGGGGGTCACTGCAAAGCAATCTGGAGCAGGAACCATGGCCGAGCTTCCCACCTCCTCCTAACCTGAGATCAGTTCACTCAGACCATGGGGTAGATTGTCATGTGATACAAAAATCAATGGATGGTAAATCATAGGCAGTGCACCCGTGATTTTCTAATAAGCTGCCCACTGCATACAAGGCTCTGCTGGTGACACTGGAGGGGAGGTGGGGAGACAGAGAATTGATCCCCAAAACGAAACCGCAGATATTCAGGTCTGTACAACTCAATACGACATGGGCAGTTCACTCACCCACTGAACCATTAGGATGCTGAACTGGTAAATCGCATTAAGATGCCATATTACAGATTACGTTCCGTTGAATGACTTAACTTGTCTAATAATAACAACATGAAGAAAGAAAATCTTGCATTTCTATAGCGCCTTTCATGACCTCAGGATGTCCCAAAGCGCTTTACAGCCAATGAAGTAATTTTGAAGTGTAGTCACTGTTGGAAAGTAGGAAATGTGGCAGCCAATTTGTGCACAGCAAGGTCCCACAAACAACAATGAGATAAATGACCAGATAATCTGATAACCAGGACACTGGGAGAAATTCCCTGCTCTTCTTAAAATATGCCATGGGATCTTTTACTCCCACATGCGAGGGCAGACAGGGCCTCGGTATAATGCCTCATCCGAAAGACGGCACCTCCAACAGTGCAGCAATCCCTCAGTACTGCACTGGAATGTCAGCCTGGATTTTATGCTCAAGTCTCTGAAGTGGGACTTCAACCTACAACCTTGTGACTCAGAGGCGAGGGTGCTACCACTGAGCCATGGCTGACACCTGTGCACAGAGGTGTGCAGTGGTGGTCTGGTGCATGGGACGCAATACAATAGGATTTCTGGGATATGTCCCCAGCGAAGGAGGGACAGTGTAGACCTCCTGCACCCCCATTGGAAAACCACGAACGAAAATCAGCCACACCGATTCTGACCCCAATTTTCTATCCCCAATTTCGTGCCTGAACCGGGCGTAACGGGGTAGCCGGCCAGATACTAGCGGGTGATAATTGGGCAGTCCGGAGGCCAATCTCCGTCACTTGGGTGGGAGGTGGTGGCAGATGCTCAGACTTTCCTTGTGGGGTCCGGAACAGCACTCCCGCTCCACCGCCACAGAAAGAAAAGCTTTTTTACTTACCTTTCAGGCCTCCACTGGGTGTGTGGTAGGTTTCACTGGTCAGACTGACAAGATGGACTATCCGGCCAAGTGGCCATTAAAATTGCCTCAAGGTTCTGCCTGAACAATAGCGCCCGATTAGCATACATTAATGAGGCGGACATCTCAATCACCCTGCACGAACATCGCCAAAGAGTGGGAATAAGAACCACCTAATTTTAACATCCATCCCACCCGGCCTTCCCAGATTTAAAATGCTCTTTTGGGAGAACTCCCCTCCTCTTCTTCGAATAGTGCCGTGTGGGGTCGCCAGGATTCAGGAATTGAAGATTAATCTCCAGGACACTGCTGGGAGAAACCTGGAGACAAATCATTGGGGCATTTCAAAAAGATACATTTCTTTCAACACTTTTGTTTATTAGTTACAAAAATGTTAGAGATGGGAAAATAAAGGCTGTTTGACTGAGAGTCAAGGATCATCCAATCGGATAATGACGGATCCGTTCACTCTCCAATTGGCGGGGAGCACGGTGCAGCCGTGAGGATGGACATGCCGGGCGACTAATGGGTGGGCAAAGTGGGGGCGGGGCAGTTGGAAGGAGGAGGTCATGTGATGAAACCGCCAGGAATTCATCCAGCCAGAGATGGCAACCCTAATGCCGTGGGATCTTTTACGTTTACCCTGGAGGACAGGCGGGACCTCGGTTTAATTACTCACCCGGAAGACGGCCCCTCCCACGGCGCAGCGCTCCCTCAATACTGCACTGAAGTGCCAGCCTAGATTTTGTGCTCACGTCCTGTGGTGAGGTTTGAACCCACGACTTCTGACTGACTCACAGGTGACTGGCACAAAACTCACTCTAAAGCAAAGTAAATCGGCTCCTCCCTGCCGAAACAGGAACTGTGCAGAGGACATTTACAGCATCAATCTCTTTCACTGTCCCTGAAACTGCTCCAAAGAGCTTATTTCTCTCAGCACTGCTTGGTATGTGACAAGTTAACCATCTTGTATAGTGAAGGTTAAACTATTAGTCTGGATTGTGAACACCTACACTGAAATATGTCCTTTTTAAATAACAGCATGATATCATCTCTATAGAGAAAGGAGGAGACTCCTCTGAACTTATTATTGCACTAAATACCATTCAGAGAAATGTATTTCAAATTTAAATTCTTTCATTTCCACATTGTGTAATTAAATTCAGCTCTCACGATGTTTTGTTTATACAGTGTATAAGGTATTAAGGTATTTTATAGAACTTTACAGATCTAATTTAAAAATGATTAACTGACCTTCAATTTGCCACTTTTCACACAGTCATTCATTGGTAAAGTGTCAAAAGTATTCAGAAGAAAAGATTCATCTTTCTCATGGGGCAGTTTGTTCACTCCACAAGTGTCAGGTCAGGTGTTTAAACCTGCTAGTGTCATGAGAGTAGGCAGTGCTACCTGTGATTGATCAACGCCAGGTGTCGGGCGGTGGTCAGGTAACCCGGTCACCTGCACAAAATGCCAGTGGCTTTAGGTGTGTGAATGCTGGAGGAGGGTCAGTGGGACTCTGGATGGAGGAAATGGCATCAAAAGGCGGATGAGCTAATCCTTGAATTAGCAAACAGCGTCCACAGCCTGCAAGGGGTGACGCAGCTGCCGTACACAACAAGTCAATGAAGGAGCGACTGTGCACAGTCTGAACACAACACCGGGGTTCTGGTCCAATTTTAAAGAGGTGTGGAGAACAGTCACAGGAGCTCCAACCATAGTCAACCAACCATGAGGATCAGTGCATAATGAGCTAATCCAACATCGCCCCTTGCAATACTGTTAAGAAACGGATTCCAATTTAAGACAGACGTGTACGGGCTCTGGGCCCTGGTCTCTGCTTCGATTTTGAGCTGGCCACCTTTGCCCATTGATGCCAAATCTCAACAGAGAACAAAGAGATACGAGTTGACTTCTGTTGTCCCTTGGGCTCCAAACTCAAGCAAAAAATGTTACCACAATATATTTTTATTTTGCTAGAGCACACATGTTAAGCCCACTTAAAGTTTACCTGTTGCTGTACTCTGCTGATCTGTGCTCCACTACTCCAGGTGACACTTGTCCTCAGTCCCCAGGATGAGAGGCACTGTCAACTCTGCGCTGCCAGCGTGGAGTGCGTATCAGAATTCAGGTGTCGCCACACATGATTTGCGGATCAATAGGCCTCCTGCTGGGCATGGCTCCCTGCTGCCATTGCAAAGTTGGCAAATTGCCTTATTGGTGTACAGGTGCATAAGACAAGAGGTGTTGTAAAAGGACACCCATTGCATAGAACCCTGGCATCAGATACCCACCGAGAGCACCTATCAGGGCCTGAATATGGCTAAAGAGCAGAGTGCGTGCAATGGCTGTGGTCACGTGGTGAAATGCTCACTGACTTGTGCCATCTTCTAGGACCCAGGCCAGAGTGCCAATCCACCAGCAGCGCAGCTCGGCCTGTGGCTCTTTAAGTAGCCACAACCCTGAATTTTTATGCTTCCAAGTCATTGTAAGCTGCCATGGATTAGGCTGGAAAAAGCCATTCCTCGGCACAGCGATCCATCCCAGATGTCACTGAAGCTCTGCTAAGTCACCCACTTTGGACATTTATCGCCGTTCCTTCATCGTCGCTGGGTGAAAATCCTGGAACTCCTTACCTAACAGCACTGTGGGAGAACCTTCACCACACGGACTGCAGTTGTTCAAGAAGAAGGCCCACCACCACCTTCTCAAGGGCAACTAGGGATGGCCACTAGATGCCGGCCTTGCCAGTGACACCCAAATCCTGAGAATGAATAAAAAAATAGAAACAACAGGAAAGGTATTTGCATTTTTCTACAATTATGACTTCTTTAGGGTACTGGGCATCATAGACTATACACAAATAACTATTTGAACATGTAGTTAGTTCCCTATCAATAGAAATTTTTTCCCTTAAATCATTTGCGAGAGCACCTTCAAAATCCAGAATTGGTTCTTAATCTGTCATGGTACCTCTGCAGCTGTTGATTTGCTCAAGTATTCTATCAGCTCCACTTTTGATGTCCTCATCTCCCAACAAACCTTCACTGTCTTCCATCCCGTTGTTCCCCCTGGTATGGCCCCCATCTTTGCTTTCTCTAGTCTGAGTGGCGCAAATTTGAGAGTACCCGCTGCACAACTAGATTAGCAGTCCATCACCAGCCTTGGCTTGACTACGTCAAGGTCTTTCAGGTCTCACTCTGCTCTGCCAGAACCATTGGCTACACCAGGAACATCCCGAAGAGTAAAGATAACACCCGGCTTCTTTTCTCCACTACCAAACATCTCATTAATCCTCTCTCCCCTTCCCCCTCCACTATCATCTCTAACAACAAACGCGAGGAGCTCATGAACTGGATAGAGAACATCTGTCCAGCTGCCTTCGCTGCTTCTTCCCTTCTATTTGCCCCCTAACTTAAACCCCCAGAACATTCCTCCTTTTCAAGTTCTGAACTCCAGTTTGTATCTAATTTCTCCCCCTTTTCTCCTCTTACCTTGTCCAAACTCATCACGTCCATGAGACCCATCTTCTCCTTTATCAACCTTATCTCCACTAAACTCGTAATCACCCCAATCCACTTTCCTGTGGTAGCTGACACTAAGTGCTGTCCTTTCCTAAGGGAACACCACCGTCCCTTTGAAAACTGTAGTCATCTCCTCCCTCTTCAAAAAACTCACCCTCTGTCCTCGCTATATACTGCCCATCACCAACCTCCCCTTTCTCTCGAAAGTCCTTGAATGCGTGGTTGGCATCCCGCTCTGTGCCCATCTCTCCTACAACTCCCTGTTTGAATCCGTCCAACCAGGTTTCCGCCCCTCCAAAGGGTCAAATTAAAACTCTCGCCCTTGTCTTTAAATCTCACCATGGCGTCACCCCTCACTGTCTCTAACCTCCTGCAATCCCCTCCTCAGAGGTCTCCATTCCTCTGTCTTATTCCATTCACACCTCCATTGGCGGCTATTCCTTCAGCTGTCTCGGTCCTACTCTTTGGATCCCCCGCCCTAAACCCCTTCACCTCTGCACCGCTTGCCACCTTCAGAAGCCTCCTCAAAACCAACCTCTTCGGCCTGGCTTTCAGCCACCCCTCCTTACCCCTTCTTTCTTGTCTTGCCGCCTGATTTCGTTGCACCTACTTGTGAAGAATCCTGAGGTGTTTTTCACTTCAAGGCTACCATATAAATGCAAGTCGGTGTTGCTAAGCCCAAGGAGCGACTTGTTATCGCACGCCACAGGCTTATAGTCAGGGCTGCTCTTGAGTTAGCAGCTTTTTGGAGATGGGCTGTGTCCACTTTTTTAAACCCGTGGTCAGTGTTTGCGAGTATTCTGGGTTGGCATGCATGAAGTCAAGTCGTGAGACAAGAAAGTCAATCTTTCCTGGGAACAGGAAATACTGGGGGAAGAATCAAAACAAGGACACCGAACACGCTGCTATCAAATTTACAGCAGAATTCAAAAGCAACACTGGACTGGAAATGTGCAGCCAGAGGAAAAAAAAAACTCTCAAGTAACCAGATAAGATGTTATTTGATTCTGTACAAAACCAGTTAGATGTGAAAGGATGTTTTCTTGGAACATCAACAAAAGAGGAATCGTCAACTCTACAAAAATGTACCTTGTTGAAGGATTGAGAAAACAGATGCAAAGGTGACCAGCAATTGAAGCACTGGGTTTCATCTGTAACGGTCGTGCAGCGGATGCTGAAAAAGAAAATGACGAAAAGAAATTCCTGCAACTATATTAAGATCTTGGGAAAAGACCTGAAAACTCAAGCCAGGGCCAACTTTATCTCTGCTCAGAACTTGTGTCAGTCTATTATTAGAGCCCCTATATGCTACTTCATTGAAAAAAAAAGCATAAATATTGCAGCTGTTTTCTGTGGGTCTTTGCTTAAAAAATGTCTCCCAGAATTTCTCTTCCACCTGATTGTACAGTTGCTCGCTCTCCCAAAGAGAGAGTTGGCTCACTTTTCTCCATCAGCCTTAACCTTGATGATCGTGGTAAACCTCCTTCTCTCCCTCTGTCTATGGTCGACATCCCTGCCAGGTTAGATCCTCCCTTCTTTGAGTATCAGTAAAAGCTATGGTCCTCATGGTATCTTTTCCATTACCCTCAGGATTTGTGCCTCCAAACTGGGTCCGTCCTACACTATACCATCTGGCAATCTAGGGACTGGGTAATTTCAGCCTCAGAAAACCTCCTCCTACTGCAGTAATGTGATATTTCCATTTTCTATACCACCCAACTTTGAAGTGACCCTAGTGATGCCCATCTCTAGTTGCTCTGAGGGCATGAAAGAGTCAACAACAAACCAGAGTCACATAATAGGTTTTTATGACAATCATTTTCTAGTGTCAACCCACAAATAGAATTCATTGTGTCATGGTGGGATTTAGAACTCACAACTTACTGGTTATAAGCCCAGTACCATAACCACTACACCACTGTACCCCAGTGCTAGTTAATGCTGAGTTAATGTTAGTGTTGTGCTGTAGATCTGTACACACTAAGCTTGAGGTAGTAGATGGACTGGGACTCAAGCCAGCACTTAGAAGCAGAGCAGACAATTTAGAGCCTTGCAACAATTGGGGAAAGAAGTGTGAAATCTGACAGCACTTTGAGGAAGGGGTCTGGGGTCTGAGAGCATTGGTGAAGGAGAGACTAGGGATCTAGCACCGCTGGTGGTTGACGGTGCTTAGGGTAAGGAGTCTGGCAGTATTGGAGGACAGGCAACTGGGGCCTAAAAGCATTGGTGGGAGGGGGTTCATTGGATCTTGGGAACACTTGGGGGATGCAGGGGACAAAAGAACATATAAAGCAGTCAATCCAGGTAAGGGACAAAAGGAGTCAAGTATTAGCTGTTTTTTGAAGTATGTGCATGCATTGAGATGGAGATTGAGCCATGCATTTGCTCCTGATAATTAAATTCCGATTGTTTAACATAATTCCCAGGCCAGGTACATTTGTTTCTTAATATTAAGTAACAGGGGTAGACCTCTGAGGGGCCAGGGTTGGCACTTGAGATGAGGGATGTTTCTAAGCCACGATAGCATGTGTCTATGTTCGGAGGTTGTTGATGCAAGAAGATGGATGAATAGTTTGATGGGTTCGTTTTTCAAAATTTTAAAAACATAGGATCAGGAGGAGGCCATTTAATCCCTCGAGCCTGGTCCACCATTCAATTACATCATGGTTCATCTGTACCTCAACTCTGTTTATCCGTCTTTGCTCCATACCCTTTGATACTATACCTAACTAAAATCTATTGAGCTTAGTTTTGAAAATTTCAATTGACCCCCAGCATCCACAGCCTTTTGGGGGAGAGAGTTCCAGATTTCCATACCCTTTGTATGAAGAAGTGCTTCCTGATTTTACAGAGAAATGGCCCAGCTCTAATTTTAAGATTTTGCCCCCTTTTTTCTGGATTCCCCCACCACAGGAAATAGTTTCTCTCTATTTACCCTTTATCATTTCAACCTTTGTCATTTATTAACCTTTAGAATCATAGGAAGTTACGGCACAGAAGGAGGCCATTTGGCCCATCGTATCCGTGCCGGCCGAAAAAGAGCTATCCAACTTAATTCCACTTTCCAGCACTTGGTCCGTAGCCCTGTAGATTACGGCACTTCAAGTGCACATCCATGTACTTTTTAAATGAGCTGAGGGTTTCTGCCTCTACCACCCTCTCAGGCAGTGAGTTCCAGACCCCCGCCACACTCTGGGTGAAAAAATTTCTCCTCAACTCCCCTCTAATCCTTCTACCAATTACTTTAAATCTATTTCCCATGGTTACTGACCCCTCTGCTAAGGGAAATAGGTTCTGCCTATCCACTCTATCTAGGCCCCTCATAATTTTAAACACCCCAATTAAATCTCCCCACAGCCTCCTTTGTTCCAAAGAAAACAACCCCAGCCTATCCAATTTTTTCTCATAGCTAAAATTCTCCAGCCCTGGCAACATCCTCTTAAATCTCTTTTGTACCCTCTCTAGTGCAATCACATCTTTCCTGTAAGGTGGTGACTAGAACTATACGCAGTACTCAAGCTGTGGCCTAACTATTGTTCTATACAGTTCTAGCATAACCTCCCTGCTCTTATAGTCTTTGCCTCAGCTAATAAAGGAAAATATCCCCTATGCCTTCTTAACCTTTCCTTATCTATCTGTCCTGCTACCTTCAGGGATTTGTGGACATGCAATCCAAGGTCCCTCTCTTCCTCTACACCTCTCAGTGTCCTCCCATTTAGTGTGTACTCCCTTGCCTTGTTTGCCCTCTCCAAATGCATTACCTCACACTTCTCTGGATTGAATTCCATTTGCCACTTTTCTGCTCACCTGACCTGTACACTGATATCTTCCTACAGCCTACAGCTTTCCTCCTCATCATCAACCATACTGCCAATTTTTGTATCATCTGCAAACTCCTTGATCAAGCCTCCCACATTCAAGTGCAAATCATTGATATATACCACAAAAAGCAATGGACCCAGTACTGAGCCTTGCGGAACCCCACTGGAAACAGCCTTCCAGTCACAAAAACACCCATCAACCGTTACCCTTTGCTTTCTGCCACTGAGCCAATTTTGGATCCAACTAGCCACTTTCCCTTGGAGCCCATGGGCTTTTACTTTTTTGACCAGTCTGCCATGTGGGACCTTGTCAAAAGCCTTGCTAAAATCCATGTAGACTACATCAAACGCACTGCCCTCATCGACCCTCCTTCTTACCTCCACAAAAAATTCAATCAAGTTAGTCAGACATGACCTTCCCTTAACAAATCCATGCTGACTGTCCTTGATTAACCCGTGCCTTTCTAAATGATGATATATGATATCCCTCAGAATTAATTCCAATAATTTGCCCACCACCGAAGTTAGACAGACTGGCCTATAATTACTCGGTATATCTTTCCCTTTTTAAATAATGGTACAACATTAACAGTCCTCCAATCCTCTGGCACCACGCCTGTAGCCAGGGAGGATTGGAAAATGATGGTCAGAGCCTCTGCTATTTCCTCCCTTGCTTCTCTTAACAGCCTGGGATACATTTCATCCGGACCTGGTGATTTATCTACTTTCAAAGATGCTAATCCCTTTAATACTTCCTCTCTCACTATGTTTATCCCATCCAATATTTCACACTCCTCCTCATTAACTACAATCTCTGCATTGTCTCCCTCTTTTGTGAAGACAGATGCAAAGTATTCATTAAGAACCAAACCCACATCTTCCACCTCCACACACAGGTTACCTCTTTGGTCTCTAATAGGCCCTACTCTTTCCTTAGTTATCCTCTTGCTATTTACATATTTATAAAACATCTTTGGGTTTTCCTTGATATTACTTGCCAGTATTTTTTCATGCCCTCTCTTTGCTTTCCTAATTTCCTTTTTAATTTCACCGCAGCACTTTCTATACTCGTCCAGGCTTTCTGCAGTATTGAGCTCTCGGTATGTGAGGTAAGCTTCCCTTATTTGCTGTATCCTACCCTGTGTGCTCCTTGTCATCCAGGGGGATCTTGATTTGGCAGTCCCACCCTTTACCCTTTATTATTTAAATTAGATAACCCCTCAATCTTCTGAACTCCAGGGAATACAAACCAAGTTTGTATAACCTGTCCTCATAATTAAACCTTTTCAGCCCTGGTATCATTTTGGGGCAAAGAATTTTTTGATTTGTTGGTTTGTGGTAAATGGATCATTTGAGTCAATCAGCATGCTCCCCTTCTAGAGGCAGACTGGATACATGCTGAATGTTTCGCTACGTCCTATGGATACAATCCAAGAATAAACAAAATAATCAGTTACCTTATTTCCTTGGCCTTGCTCTCGAGCACAGTTGCTGACACCTGGCGTTTACTACGTGTAATGGTCACTGAAACTAATCCAGTCCTTTTGTCTTTCTTTTCCTCGGACAAGGCAGATCATAACAGGAGGGAGGGATCGGCCATGGGTAACATTCTCCTGAACCTTAAACTTCTCGTTCCCCATGAGGAGGAAGCACTGCACATCCTGGGAGGGATGACGTTGATGACGTTGGAGAAGGGGAGGTAGGGGGGCATGTGAAGCTCAGGGCTCATCATGACATTCTTCTACTCTTCCTATTGTCCCCATCATTGTCAATATCATGAAACCCTCAGGTCTGACCTTTTATTTACTACAACAACAACATACATTCATATAGCGCCTTTAACATAGTAAAATGTCCCAAGATTCTTCACAGGAGTGTTATCAAAAATAATTTCATACCAAGTCATGTAGGGAGATATTAGGACAGGTGACCAAAAGCTTGGTAAAAGAGATAGGTTTTAGGGAGCGTCTTAAAGGAGGAGAGGAAGGTGGAAAGGTGGAGAGGTTTAGGGAGGGTATTCCAGAGCTTAAGGCTTAGGCAGCTGAAGGCAAGGCCGCCAACGGTGGAGTGATGAAAATTGGATATGTATTTAAGGTGAAATGTGACCTCTGTGTCTCAGGAAACCATTGTAATCTCTCTTCCTCCGTTTCTAAAAGACCAAGAAGCAAGCCGCTCAGCATCCAATCACGCCAACATATTGCACTCTCACTTACTCCAAGCACCAGCCAGGAGACATGCAAACAGGGGAGTTAGAGGGTGAGGCAGAGGGGACTACACTGTGATACACAGTACGAGTGAGCAGGAGCAGTTGGTGGTGGTACCTGAGGAGGAAGGTGTTGCTGGACGGAAGTCAGATGGCATTGCCTACCAGCTGAAGAACCATGGGATCGTCAGATCTGGAGTCCTGCATTTAAAAGGGCTAAATTATGAGGACAGGTTGCATGGACTAGGCTTGTATTCCCTTAAGTTTTGAAGGTTAAGGGGTGATGTAATTGAGGTGTTTAAGATGATTAAAGGAGTTGATAGTGTAGATAGAGAGAAACTATTTCCTCTGGTGGGGGGAGTTCAGAACAAGGGGACATAACCTTAAAATTAGAACTAGACCATTCAGGGGTGATGTCAGGAAGCACTTCTTCACACAAAAGGTAGTGGAAATCTGGAACTCTCTCCCCAAAAAACTGCTGAGGCTGGGGGTCAATTGAAAATTTCAAAACTGAGATTGATGAATTGATAGATAGTTAGTCAAGGGTATTAAGGGATATGGAGCAAAGACGTGTAGATTGAGTTAAGATACAGATCAACAATGATCTAATTGAATGGCAGAACAGATTGGAGGGGCTGAATGGCCTACTCCTGTTCCTATGTTCCTAAAAGAACAATGATTGGAGAGCATCAAGCATCAAGCATTGGCCATAATAGATAATGTACTGAAGATGGCAGCTCAGGTGGAGGAGTCCATTGGAGGACGATCTAACAGTACTGCAGTTCCCAATGTTGCATGCCTCAGCTCCAGCAGATGTCCTTGTTCTAGATACCCTAAAGGCAGACTGTCCTTCTGCCATTTGCGCTCAGACTGCGGCTGCAGGTACGAGGGAGGGCTACATCTTCCAGCTTGGACAGGCTGGCAAAGCGGATGCAGATGGATATCACACGGAGCTTCACTGACCGTAGTGGGCCCACAGATCAGTGGGCATTTGGAGCCAGCGGAAAGTCTGTCCTTGAGGACGTCGACATACAGATGCCTTCCCACCAGCCCCTTCTGACGCATGCACACCTGGCAGAAAGGAGACAAGGGCCAGGTTCTGCACACAGCCCCGTACGAAGTGCAGCTTGCAGCCGGGATACAAGGTTTTTTTTTTGGAATGCTTTTGCTCCTCCACAAAAAATTCATTTCCCAATTTTTTTTCTGATCGGACGCCAGTTCACATGGGCGGAGCATGCGGGTCGCAAGCTACAAAGAGAAAAGAATCTGTGTGAGAGAGATATGTACAGGTATATATATGTATTGATAACATGGAAAGAGAAGAGGTGAAGGAGAGTGAGGGGGAGAGAGAGATAGAGAGAGAGACAGATAGATAAATAGATATCGGATATTTGTACAGATATAGACAAAGACCTGTGCCAGTAATTTGCTCAGGGCTCCTCCTGATTTGCTGCTGTAGCTTCGACAGAAACTCCGTTTATCCAGTAATGTTACTGAAGTAACGCTGGCACAGCAGGAGAAACCCTGAGGAAATTCCCAGTGATAGAACGGCCCAGAATTTGCTAGAACGGGGCATCTCACGGTGTGCCGTGAGTTGGATTTTTTTCAGCTCCAATTATTTTTGTGCCACAAATTACTGGAAGTTCGAGTTGATAATCAGGTCAACGGGACATCTGGGATCTTGGTGAACGAGGGGACCAACAGTCTATCTCCTTAACCTGTGAGATTAAAGGATAAAGAAACAGAGGGACAACAGAGAAGGGAATAGGGTGAATTCGAATCAAATCAGATACAGAAAGAGAAATTGAGAAGGAAAGAAAGATTGGATTAAGAGAGAGAGAGAAAAAGAGACAGAAAGGAAAAGTAAGGAAAAATGTAAAAATTTAAATTAAAAATTTTAAAAATCTCCAGGGACAATTTACTACCTGCAGGAGTGAGGACTCCACAGTTTAAATTGCTCCCTTTCTGGGCGGGAGAGGTTGATTGGCATTGCAGGAACATAAATCTCATCATTAACAGTCCTAACTGCCCAAATGCAGCAATTTCTTGAAACTCACGGGGAGGTTGAGGGTGAGCGCCCGTTTTCGTGAGGCTAACGACGGAGTGTTGCAAATGGTCCAGCAATTTGTGGCGATTCGTAACTCAGGGCGTATCTCTGCCTCGCCCCAAATTGCTGGGGTTTTTTACACACTAATAAACTCGCCGTTATTTTCCCAACAAATTCTGGGCCAATGAGGGAGACGTGCAGATACATAAAAGAGCAAGGAAAGTGGAGAGGGAGGTGGCAAGAGAGGTGAGCACGGAAAGAGAGAGATGGATACAAAGAGCCACTATTACTATCAATAACTACAAACTACAGAGTTTACAGATACAATTACTCACTACGTAATGAGCGTGTTGACAAAGCAGAACAGCGCTGTGGAGGCCGGTGAGTCTGATTTTTCTTTCACTTGCCCCACATCACACTCACGACTGCCTCTTGCAACGCAACTGATTCCATTTGTCATCGAAGTGTTGTACTATGCCAGAATCCTCAAGGTACCCTCGATATCACTTCTATTTTCATGTGAGACTCGCTCATTTCAATAAGGTTTTACTGCAATTATTTTGTTTCCTAGGTTTTATCAAGAAAACTTCTTTCTTTTGAAGCTAAATTTAAAGAAAAAACAAGGGGCTACACAAACCACTACATACTGTTTGGGCCAAAAGGTACAGGGTGTATATGTGGCAACCCTCAGCAGGGAGTACAGACACAATAAATCACCGGGCCAAGCAAGCATCATTGCCTGTTTGCACACTCTATTGAACACGGACTCGCATAAAGTCATGTAGTTTAATGAGCAATGACATGTTATGTAATCGCTGTTCATGCTTCAATTATGTGCCTATTCATTCATTTGGGGCCAGATTTTAACTTTACTACAGTCAAAAGAACTGCATCAAGCTGCCCAATGCACCAAATCTAGCCCAAACAAACAGAGTGCTCATCGAGAAAGCTTCAGGGTGGTCAAACTCTTTCGATGCATTTCAAATAAACTGTTCACAACCTTGGTGTCCTATTTGACCCTGGGCTATGCTTCCAACCCCATATCCTTTCTATCACCATGACTGTTTACATCCATCTCCGTAACATCGCCTGACTCTGCCGCTGCCTCAGCTCATCCGCTGCTGAAACCCTCATCCAAACCTTTGTGGGAAACATTCTAAATTGCTGCTCCTTGGCATGTTCTCAGGGCACACATTGTAAAATTAAGCTTCCCGGTCCACCATTTTCCATCTATTACGCACTAATTTGCAACATGGAAAAGTAAATGCACTGAATTGCTTTCCTAACACAGGCATTTGCTACTTTTTATGTCCTCCATTTTGAATCACAGTGAGGGAGGACGGCTTCCATTTTTACTCTGACTGTTTAAAAGCAAATAAAGGCCGAATTTTCAGTTTCTGTGGTACCCGTGCACAGAAAATGAACAAAGACACTGCCACAAACATACAAAACGAAAATCAGTAAAATACATCACTTTCAATATAAATCTGTACTATGTCATTTTATTGTTTTAAGCTGCCAAACTCAGATGTGTGTGTACAGTCCAGAGAAAAAGCTGCAGCATTTACAGTTCCATTTCTGGCTGGCTGTCTTCAAGTTGTGGTCCCTCTTTCTAATGTCCTTCTTTGGATTTCTGAACTGGTAGTTGACGCACTGAGAGACCCACAACCAGACAGTCTGGCACCCCTCATGGTTCATATGAACATACGAACAATGACAGACAGACAGAAAAGACCCTATGGTCCATTCAGCCTGTCCCACACAACTGCGATGCCTTGTGTATCCTAATATGTACGCTTCCCACTCCACCCGAGAGCCATGTGATCTCCAGGGAGAGGTGAACAAACAGATTAAAAACCCAGGCAAATTTGGGGGGGTGGGCGGAAATCTGGAAAATTCCTCTCCGACCCCCCCCCCCCCCCCCCGCCAGCTTTGGTCAATGGAAACTAGTCCAGGAGACCACTCTGGTTCATGAGCTCAGAGACTGATGCTGCTTTTGATTGGGCCTGTCAAGTGGGAGGACCAGTTATGGTCAAGTCACCAAGGTTAGCGGGCAGCCATCGCTCGAGGATTCCGATCTCCACCCTGCACGGTTCAGTTTACTGCCCAAGCAGAAGAAACTGGGACCAATGTGAAAGTGCAGGATTGATTGGTTGATTGATTGGCAGGATCCCAATCGCACTCCTCAGTTGGTCTAGAAGCTGAAAACACCACTGTTCACCTGTGCCAAGCCCAAGGCTAGAAATGGGTGAACATTATTACAACAATGGGGATTTCAGCTTCTGCACAAACTTATAAGAGTTGGGATTTTACTACATTTCTTGGAGAGAGAAGGGATGGAATCATCTGGTGAGTTGGTGGAGCTGAGATCAGTTATAAAGGATCAGGCTGGCTGGGCCTGTAGGCCTTCTCATTCCTAAAAATTCTTTTGCTCTAAAAGAATTGTTGTTTATAAAAATACTAAATCTTGCGAGAGATTTCAGGATTTCATCTTGGAGCCCAGAACCTTCAAGAAATTACCTTTCATCACTTATGATTTTCACCTTAATTCCTTGATTAGCCTGTAGCCTGTAACATACCCCCAGGTATCCATTATTCTACATATAAACCATCTGATCCTCTCGATTAGATTCCAGTCTGTGACTCGCTCCCAGGTATCCATTATTCTATATTTAAACCACCCGAACCCATCGATTAGATTCCAACCTGTAACTAACTCCTAGGAATCCATTATTCTATATATAAATCACCTGAAAACTTCACTTAGATTTCAGCATGTAGCACAAGCTTGGGTATCCATTATTCTATATATAAACCACCCAACCCCTCGATTAGATTCCAGCCTGCAACTCACTCCCAGGTATCCATTATTCTATATATAAACCTCATCTCAATGAGGTACATTGCCCTTTTAAGTATCGGCCCGCTGGCTTTGAGTGAGGGCGGGGCTTCCTGGTGTCTGCTCTCCACATCACAGACTGGGTTAAGCCCAGAAGCAGGCGTGTTGGAGCCGGGATGCGGTCCCCCTCTGAAAACGGAGGATTTTTAGTCCAAACCAGCCCCCAACCCACCCGTTCTTGGGGGTTAAAATTTAACCCCAGGTGTTTGTTTCTCTGTAATATCCCACTTCTTGAACAGGGGATTGGCACTACAGAGCAGCCTATATCCATCGACAGGGAAAAAGAAGAAACTGCGCAGTGTCTGTAGTTTTGAAAATGGAGTGCTTCACCTTTTCATGAAAGGGTGAGATCTACTGAACGAGAAGTTAGCTCACCTATTCCAACGAAAACGTCATCCACCCCTTATTTCCCGGTTTCCTGCTATCCTATCCCGGAGACGCTGCCTGTGTTGGGCTATGGTTCCACGGGAAGCAGAAGCTCTCTGGTATCTCACCCAATGAGCCATTCTTTATCCTTGGGCCTAGTCAATGAGGGGTGATCTAATCGAGGTGTTTAAAATGATAAAAGGATTTGATGGGTTAGATAGAGATAAACTATTTCCTCTGGAGGGGGAATCCAGAACAAGGGGGCACAATCTTAAACTTAGACATGGCCATTTCAGTAGTGAAATCAGGAAGTACTTTTTCACACAAAGGATAGTAGAAATCTGGAACTCTCGCACCCAAAAAGAATGTGGATGCTGGGACAATTGAAACTTTCAAGGCTGAAATCGATAGTTAGGTAAATGTATCAAGGGATATGGAGCAAAGGTGGGTAAATGGGGTTGAGGTACAGATCAGCCATGATCTGATTGAATGGGGAAAGAGACCCGAGGGATTGAATGGCCTACTCTAGTTCCTATGTTCCTTGCCCAATATTCATGGGGGAATGTTACAGTCAAGCTTGATGCTGTCAGCGCCTGATGGCCACATGCAGCACTTAGTAGAAAGAAATCAATGGATAGTGATCAAGGGGCTGACACTTGACTGGTATCTGCCTCTCTACAGCAAACGGACTGAAGTCAATTGTAACATTTATTGCAGCCCCGGCCAACCATGCCCCTCGTTCAATACAGATTGGGGATTCAACCTGGGATATTTCTCGTCGGTATGCCATCTGTGACCAGGACAGTTTGGTGGTCAGCACAGGTTGGGCTTTTTTTTAGAAAATAAAATAACCTCGGTTCCCTCTGCCGCACGCACTTTTGTAGATGGCCTGGGCATCAGAGGAATTCTATGCACCTGAGGGGAAGTTAGTTAGTTAGTTAGAGTCTCCTATGCCTGGTGGTACATGAGGCAGCCCATTTCATCCACTGCTGTCCGTCCAGAGCAAGATATTTGACTCTGATCAGAATATCATCTTGTCTCAGATCCAGTGTTTCTCCACAGTTGATGTTCATATTTGCAAGTCTGTAACAGACTTGTCTCGTCTCTGGGTTGTTCCCGTAACAAAAGGCATCTTTATGTAACAGGTCGTCAGGCTGACTCACAACCCCCTACCAGGATGGACTGGCCTTTAGTTCGGCTCCTGCCTTTCGACCTGTCTGGTTTGGCTCGCCCTACCAGGAGTTATACTCCCATCAGCATAGCTCTCAGGGTCATAGGAGCAGGTAAGCCTTCCCGCCACATCAAGGTGCAGCGGGGAAGGCTGAGGGGAAGGGGAATATTGGGTGACCACCTGTGCCCTACCGCTTGGCGACACCAGGATGCACGAGCACCAGACTGCCCCCAATATAAAGAATCAAAATATTTTTAAAAATAAAAATGGATATCACGCACCACTTTCTGTGCTCAAGTGTCCAGCTCTAGATCTAATGAGTGGGAATAATTCGTTCATGACATCAAAATGGTTACATTTCATGGTTTGTTCTTACTGTTAAAATTAAAGCCACATTTTGTTCAGGGTATCTTCAAACAATGAAGCCTATCTGTAACACACACCAGCAGAAGAATGAAAGCAAAATGCTATGGATACTGGAAATCTGAAATAAAAACAGAAAATGCTCGAAATATTCAGCAGGTCAGGCAGCATCTGTGGAGAGAGAAACACAGTTAATGTTTCAGGTCGATGACATCGCGTCAGAATGTTGGCCCCGAGTTAAATCTTATTGTAATGCTGTCATCAAATTCTGATCGAGAACCTGCTGTGACAAGGCATTTTAATTGGTAGTAACACAACAGCAACTTGAATTTGTACAATGCCTTTAACATAGAAAAATGTCCCAAAGTGCATTACAGAAGGGGCAGGGAAGCTGAGCCTCTGTGGGGGGAGATAATAGAGGTCATCGAAGGCTTGATTGAGCAGATGAGTTTTTGAAGGTGGAGATAGGAGTAGAGGGAGCAGGGTTTAGGGAGGGAGCCCTAGAGAGTGGGGCTGAGGTGACTGAAGACTCTACCACCATGGTAATGGGAGAGGTGCACAAAAAGTCAGAATCAAATGGACTGGAGGGGATGGGAGGCTGATGAAGGCTGCATGGGTACAGTCGGGTGAGGTATAACCATTACTGTACATTCAGGTAACTAATTAATTCACCATCCTTAAACACATCAGCACTGGGCTAATTGTACAGTGCTGGACTATACCCTGTGTTCAATGCCCTGGTGGAGTTGAGCTGGGACAGCAGTCGGGTGCAATTGGCTTCTGTATCTCTAGTTTAGAGAAAAGGGAATTAAAAAAATCAGCCAGTGTCCCACTCATGATCACTATTCCACTGACCTCTGCTTGGTGTTGCCAACCCTCCAGGGTGGTCCTGAAATTTCGAGGAATTGAAGGTTAATCTCCCGGACAGTGCTGCAAGAAACTCGGGAGAAAATTCATAGGGGCATTAAAAAAATGGGGTGTTTTTTCCCTTTCTTTAACACTTTTGTTTATTAGTTATAGAAATATTGGAGATGGGGAAAATAGGCAGTTGGACTGGGCGGGGCAGTTGGAGGCCAGAGGTCATGTGATGGAACCTCCATCAGCAACCCTACCTCTGCTGGAAGTGTATGGACATCAAGTAAGGAAAGCATTCATCTTGGATTTGACACCCCTGCTGTTGAACAGCTTGCTGACACTAAGGGCTGATTTTACTGGCAGGAAGCCTCAACTGTGTATACTGGAAAGTCACAAGTGTGCAGCCCACAATTTTCTGTCCATTAATTTTAATGAACGGAAAATGTGCAACCGGTGAGCAAGGTGTTGGGCATTCAGAGTGCCGGGCTGGTGGTGGGGGGAATCAAAAATTGGCTTTATTTGTCTACACTCACATATGAAGAATGGGCACATGGGTGACGAACTCATGAACTGTCGCCAACTGTGGAAATATACCCCAGAAGAGATGAGGAGAGAGGGCAGGAAAGAGAAGAGCAAAGACATACTTGCTCTCGAGGCAGTACAAAGAAGGTTCACTCAGTTAATCCCGGGGATGAGGGGGCGGACATATGAGGAGAGGTTGAGTAGATTGGGGCTCTACCCATTGGAGTTCAGAAGAATGAGAGGCGATCTTATTGAAACATATAAGATTGTGAAGGGGCTTGATTGGGTGGATGCGGTAAGGATGTTCCCAAGGATGGGTGAAACTCGAACGAGGGGGCATAATCTTAGAATAAGGGGCTTCTCTTTCAAAACTGAGATGAGGAGAAACATCTTCACTCAGAGGGTGGTAGGTCTGTGGAATTTGCTGCCCCAGGAAGCTGTGGAAGCTACATCATTAAATAAATTTAAAACAGAAATAGACAGTTTCCTAGAAGTAAAGGGAATTAGGGGTTACGGGCAGCGGGCAGGAAATTGGACATGAATTTAGATTTGAGGTTAGGATCAGATCAGCCATGATCCTATTGAATGGCGGAGCAGGCTCGAGGGGCCGATTGGCCTACTCCTGCTCCTATTTCTTACGTTCTTATGTAGAAGGGAAGAGGAAAGAGAATGGAAGAGAGAAGAGAAAAGTAGAGAAGAGGAGAGGAGAGAAGAGGAGAGGAGAGGAGAGGAGGAGACCGAGAAGAGAGGAGGAGGGAAGAGGAGGGTAAGAAAACATTTACTCCGAAAGCCCTCTCAAAATACTGAAATGAGTGCGCAATGGAGATGTGTATACCAAGGGTCGCTTGTACACCACAGAAATAATGTAGGAACTGATACAACAACGGAAGAAACAATGGGACACCAAAGATCATTTGTTTCATGGTTTAACCCTGCTTTATAATTTTGCTTTGCACGCTATTGAGTTTGGTGAAAATAGCTGCTGTGGAGCTTCATGTAGAACACTTGAGAAATGTATTAATTATGCACCTAACACTGGGCTGATAGGAGAAGGGAATTAAGTTGACATGCTTTCAGAGTTAAGGAGAATTTCAAGCAGTGAGCAAAGGGGACAGACGTTTTCTAGGCCCTTACGACAACCCCCTCCAACCACATCCAAAAAAAAAATCCCCAGACTTGAATTCTGTTTTAATCAGCCAACAAACATATGTGGCCTTGACACTAAGGCAGCTTGTCTTGCCTCTGATAAATGCATATCACTCATTTGCATACCGTAACAGCTACACTTTAATCAGCCTTCTAATCCCTGATGGTATTAATGAATTTTTTTTTTTAGTATCATGTTTGCTAATTCAAAAATGATCAGCGGCTTCTGTGAGCCTTTTTTGTGGGAAATAATGGGCGAGCTGAGAACTCCTGTTATCCTGCGTTTGCAAATAATTAAGACTACAAAGGCTACAAATCAGCCTGAATAGGCCCACAAAGGCGAGCTTTGCATAAGGCTGTTTTTTTTTTCCCAAAGAGTTTAAAGGGATCCTTTGCCACATCTTAATGCGGAGCGAAATATCAAAATTCACCATGTAATTAAAATGTCTATCGTAGTGCGGCTCATATCAGCATAGCGCGCTTTCAACAAAAAAATTCCACTTCAGGCAACACAACTGTCATTAAATTCTGTAACTAAGCGCTCAAGTAAAGTGCTTAAATCCTTGCAAGGGCTGCTAGGTATATATCATTCCTTCTTTTAAAAAAAAATTTAAATCATCTTTATTTTCCTTCCGCACCCCAAGAAAAATACCGAGCTAGAATCTCTTTTTTTCTTCTCTGGATTATAACACTCACGACAACCCATTAGGGCAGAAGGGATAAAAAGAAGAGAACTTAAAAAAAATAAGAGTTTAAGGTTTGTGTGCGGAGGGGGGCTGGGGAGGGAGGGAAGGGGGGAATAAACATGGTGTCAAACAGGCATACATGCCCAGTGATTTATACAATTCATTTGGGCCATTAGTTTTCATTAAAGATCAAATGAAATGGGTACTTTACTTACTAAGAGGCCTTTGGGGAGCTGAATTGCGGAGAAGAAAGAAGATTAAACTTTACATTCAGCCCAAAATTTAATTCAGAAGTAATCAATCGCATAATGGGCTAGCAACTGTAGCTGGGTGATTGAAATGAAATTACCATATTTTTAATCTTAATTTTCCACACTGTTTATCTGACACTGTCAATATAAAATACAAACAGATAATGAAATAGCATTATATTGACACTACAATCATCTCTCGAGCAGCCCTCAGTGATTAAACTGCTGGAATGTTTGATTACATTTTGTTGGCTGGCATTACAAATGACAAGGATGCCTCGCAGAGACTTGCTGCGGGGAGGAAAATGAGCCCATCCATCAAGGAGACTTGGCAGATTTCTCTTTCAGTCAATAAGCTGCCAGCAGTCAGGAGCTCCTGTCAAAACATTTAGCAAACAAGGATAGGAAAAAAAAAGGGTTGGGGTAAGGGGGGGGGGGGAAGAGAGAAAAAAAAGACAGAGAAAAGGAGGAGGGCGATATTCAGAGACTAGGCACCAACCTGCAAAAAAAAAGGAATACATAGGGATTTAAGGCATCGAGAAATGAAAATTGACACTTTGTTAAAAGGAATACCAGGCTTTTTTTTTCTCGCTTTGGTTAAACACAATGTCGGTGTCATTCTCTGCCACTGCTCTTGATAAGGGGCTTGTAATGAGGATTGTAACATGCAAGACAGCAGGTGCCTGCTAGCAGGCAGCGAGTGAGGGAAGTACATGGAGTGGGAAGATGGGAGGGGGGGGGGGTTGGTGAAAGAGACACTGTGAACTAAAGGGATCTTACATTTGTCAGCTCCTGTTAAAGGAATGATCTGTTTCTGTTACAAATTGTCTGGGCTTTCAAGGTTACTTCATTAACTGGTGAACTATGTAACACGGTGCTAGCTTCTTATTACTCGAGTTAACTGCCACTTCACAACAGATTTGGAGGGTTTCTTCCCACCTCCCCTCCCCTTGAATATTTAAATTGGAATGCAGCTGGAAGTCAGATTTCGATGAGCTTGAGCTATTAGGAGCGCCTTGCTTTTGAAGTGAGGACTAATTTAGAAGATCAGGTATGGTGGCTGGGATTGGAGCCCGAAGGCACTGCCTAGAGTGTGGGTATCAGCTGATGAAGATACCTGTTTTGATCGTTCGTCCGTGCTGAATTACTGACTTCAGCTATGCTGGTCGTAGGATACTATAATTGGCCTCAGCGCCCTTTCTTGGTGGAGAGGGGTGAAATCAAACTGGGTTCCCACTCCTGCTCGCTATTCCGCGGCCCCCGACTAGAAAGCGTGTGTCTGCAGATGCTGGAGAGGGACGAGGTCAGGTTGGGCTATGTAGTGGTTCCAGTGATTAAATAGTCACTGTCCAGGCTCACACATGGAACATGAGTTAACAAGAGAGGTGCCGACACCTGTGGGCTCACTCCCCAGGGCAGATCATGACTTCAGAACAGGTGGGGTCCAACTTGGGGGATAAGATTAGAATATTAGTGAAACAGGTCCAAAAGGGCAATGCCAACACTTTGAAACAGCACTATTTCCAAAACCAGTGCAAGACTGGACTGCTGCATCTTTTGAGGAAGGAATGAAATAATCTACCCTTCTCTTGCACCCTTTGCCTCTGTTCTATTCGTGAGTTATTGATTGCAAGATGGTGGAAAGCAAACTCGGGTGGTGATGAGGGCACCACCACTGGCCTTGGTGCCCCAGGTGAAGGGGAAGACTTGGTTCCATCATGGGTTCCGTAATCCAGGAAGCTTGCTGTAAAGTTAGCGTCTGTGACGTTCGGCGAGAAAAGGATCCGGCTCAGCAATGATAAAGAACAGAGAACTTGCATTTATATAGCACCTTTCAGGATGCCCCAAAGAGCTTTACAGCCAATGAAGTACATTTGACATGTGGTCACTGTTGTAATGCAGCCAATTTGCGCACAGCAAGGCCCCACAAAGAGCAATGTGATAATGACCAGATAATCTATTTCAGGTGATGGTTGAGAAATAAATATTGGCCAGGACACCGGGGAGAACTCCCCTGCTTTTCTTCGAAAGGTGCCGTGGGATCTTTTACGTTGTCCTGAGAGGGCAGACGAGGCCTCGGCTTAACGTCTCATCCGAATGATGGCACCCCCGACAGTGCTGCACTCCCTCAGTATTTCACTGGAGTGTTGGCCTGGATGATGTGCTCAAGTCTCAGGAATGGGGCTGGACCCCACGACCTTCTGACTCAGAGACGAGAGCGGTAGCCACTGAACCATGGCTGAGACCAAGATGGTTTCCAGCAAGAGTCACTGCATAGCGGTCAGGAGACAAGATCCTGGCTGATTCTCCTCCTCATGACAAGACCAGGTTCAATCAGACCAACTGTAGTGTCCCTATCACTGTACCAGCTGAGATCAGCTAGCTCAGCAAAGACTGGGGATCAAACCTGCGCTCTTCCTGATCTATATGGCTCAATACTAACTGCCACAGGTGGTGAGGAACTTATCATTTACAATGGTTCTCAGTTAATTAAAATCTTTCTTACCCTTAACTTATCATATTATATAATCGCTGATTTTCCCATCCCCCTCTGAGAAATACTTTCCAATCGCCCATGACATAGCAACTGTCCATGTGACCTGGTTGACATCACTAACTCACGCTATGGAGTCGGGGGAAGAGGGTTAAATTGTAGATGGGAATCTGCCTCTTGCCATTCATGAATGACCCATGGACTCATAGAATTTAGAGTACAGAAGGAGGCCATTTGGCCCACCGAGTCTATGCTGGTGCTAAGTGCCCTAATCCCATTTCCCAACCCTTTGCCTGTATCGTTTTATATTCTTAAATTATTGTAATTGTTTTAGTATGAGGCAGAACTAATCATTGAAACACCAGTATGATGCCAAACTCACTCCACGTGCACATCCTCCTTCATTATTTAGGGGAAGAGAGGGTCTGTGTGCTGGAGCTCCATCACACAGCACCGCTTGTTGGTGGGATTGGGTTAGAGCCTGTAGTTCCCCCAAACCATTGAATTGGAGCGGGGAAGTGATACGGTGGGTGGCATTCATGCAGCTGGTACTGAGGGGGTCAACATTGGCAGAAGTTTGTGAGCAGGTTTGTAGCACGTGCCTCAGGGAGATGGGGAAATGGGGCAAAAGATGGGGGGGAAGAGTAAGAATAGAAAAACTACAGACAATTATAATCCGAGCCAGAATCAGAGAGTAGATTTTCTTCTATGGGTGCCCACTGGGTGCCCGGTGGATGCACTGCACCTATGTTTTTCCTCCCCCAAGCTCAGGCTTGTCTCCTGTCTGTGCTCTGCACCTAAAAATCAGGCAGGAAAACAGGACCACCAGTGGGGCCTTCATGTTCTTGCTGGAGAGCAGCAACCAAAAGACCCCCTTGAGCAGCATTGGGAATTAAATTTTACTGACCTGCCTGCTTCCTCTTCAGCCTGTCCCCAGTGACCCCCGCACATCATCCTGTCCACAAGGATCCAGGGGAAGATCATAGCGCCAACTTGTCATGGGCACCCAAGTGCCAGGGTGCCCGATGAGCAGATCTACCGGAAAATGAGGCAGAAGGCCCAGGAATGCCCCCTTTCCCATTTTCACTAAAATACCAACACTGTTACACACCATGGGGAAACCCCAAGAAATGCCGGACAACACAACTGGGAGCAGAAATCTCTAGTCTAAGGGATCTCTGCTCCTTTTTCCTCTACCCTACACCTGCTAGAACCAAGGAGATTTTTTTTTTTATTCGTTCATGGGATGTGGGCATCGCTGGCAAGGCCAGCATTTACTGCCCATCCCTAATTGGCCTTGAGATGGTGGTGGTGAGCCGCCTTCTTGAACCGCAGCAGTCCGTGTGGTGAAGGTTCTCCCACAGTGCTGTTAGGAAGGGAGTTCCAGGATATTGACCCAGTGACGATGAAGGAACGGCGATATATTTCCAAGTCGGGCTGGTGTGTGACTTGGAGGGGAACGTGTAGGTGGTGTTGTTCCCATGTGCCTACTATGGCTGACTAAAAGCTTGGTCTAAGAGTAGGTTTCAAGGAGGGTCCGAAATGAGGACTGAGGGGTGGAGAGGCGAATATTATAATCTTATCCCTCAATTACGGCGGGGATTCCAGAACTTGGGGCCAAGACAGCTGAAGGCACGGCCGCCACTGGTGGGGAGACGGGAATAAAACAAAGGATAAATTCCAGTAGTTTAAAAAATAATGAACAGAGTTTCCTATGTGGCAGTGTTCCCATTTCTCTTCTGGAGCTCTGGCTGATCAATGGGAACAATGTAACTCATTCCTGCAGCTACCTGCTTACAGCATTCCTAGGTGTGTCAGAAGGTTGTTGGCGATTGACTCACCAGGTTCCTTCTCTGGCTAAAAGTGGAGGGGCTGTTCCTCAAACTTTTTCTGAAAGTTAATGAAATGCATTTTATTTAAATTTAGTTATTTAATTATATTTAGTGTTAGATACTGTTAATTTATGCCGGGCATGTTGCCTAAAGCTGACTTAAACCTCAAGGCTGTCATAGACACTCTCGAAGGTATGGGCAATTGAGAATCGGCTACAAGAGTCATCTTAGATACAAGAGTTGAAACAATCCAGAGTGAAAAGGGTAAAAATAAAAACAAAGTTGTAACAAGAACATCCTTGTCAGCACGTTGTACCACTGGGAAGCAGCCATACCCAAGGTTGCCAACAGGAATATCCTAGGAAGAATAATGGCTCCTTTATGGGATGACCAGTGAGATTGACAATGAGGATGTGTATTTTAAATTCAATGTGTTGGAGGATGTGAGTCCTTGTCGATTAGTGATGACAGGGCTGATGAATGAGCAGGGCATCCCACAGGACAGAAGATGGTTGGCTGAGTTTTGGACAAGTTGGAGTTTATGGACTGCGGAGGATGGAAAGCTGGAAAAGAGGATTTTGGAGGATCGAGTCTAGAGGTGATCAAAACATGGATAAGAAGTTTGGCGGTGGTGGGGGTGAGGCAGAGGCAGAAGTGGGCAACGTTGGTGTGGTGAAAGTAAGAGTTGGTGGTGGATAGAATTAGGGGTTTGAAACTCAACTCTGGATAGAATGTGGGGTTTGAAACTCAACCCTGGATTGAATGTGGGGTTTGAAACTCAACCCTGGATAGAATGTGGGGTTTGAAACTCAATCCTGGATAGAATGTGGGGTTTGAAACTCAACCCTGGATAGAATGTGGGGTTTGAAACTCAACACTGGATAGAATGTGGGGTTTGAAACTGAACACTGGATAGAATGTGGGGTTTGAAACTCAACACTGGATAGAATGTGGGGTTTGAAACTCAACTCTGGATAAAATGTGGGGTTTGAAACTCAACACTGGATAGAATGTGGGGTTTGAAACTCAACCCTGGATTGAATGTGGGGTTTGAAACTCAACCCTGGATAGAATGTGGGGTTTGAAACTCAATCCTGGATAGAATGTGGGGTTTGAAACTCAACCCTGGATAGAATGTGGGGTTTGAAACTCAACACTGGATAGAATGTGGGGTTTGAAACTGAACACTGGATAGAATGTGGGGTTTGAAACTCAACACTGGATAGAATGTGGGGTTTGAAACTCAACACTGGATAGAATGTGGGGTTTGAAACTCAACTCTGGATAGAATGTGGGGTTTGAAACTCAACCCTGGATTGAATGTGGGGTTTGAAACTCAACCCTGGATAGAATGTGGGGTTTGAAACTCAATCCTGGATA
The DNA here is from genome assembly GCF_035084215.1 of Heptranchias perlo. NCBI lineage: Eukaryota > Metazoa > Chordata > Chondrichthyes > Hexanchiformes > Hexanchidae > Heptranchias > Heptranchias perlo. The sequence continues at coordinate 63,708,568 of NC_090337.1, read as the reverse complement.
GAATGTGGGGTTTGAAACTCAACCCTGGATAGAATGTGGGGTTTGAAACTCAACCCTGGATAGAATGTGGGGTTTGAAACTCAACACTGGATAGAATGTGGGGTTTGAAACTGAACACTGGATAGAATGTGGGGTTTGAAACTCAACACTGGATAGAATGTGGGGTTTGAAACTCAACACTGGATAGAATGTGGGGTTTGAAACTCAACTCTGGATAGAATGTGGGGTTTGAAACTTAACCCTGGATAGAATGTGGGGTTTGAAACTTAACCCTGGATAGAATGTGGGGTTTGAAACTTAACCCTGGATAGAATGTGGGGTTTGAAACTCAACACTGGATAGAATGTGGGGTTTGAAACTTAACCCTGGATAGAATGTGGGGGTTGAAACTCAACACTGGATAGAATGTGGGGTTTGAAACTTAACCCTGGATAGAATGTGGGGTTTGCAACTCAACCCTGGATAGAATGTGGGGTTTGAAACTTAACCCTGGATAGAATGTGGGGTTTGAAACTTAACCCTGGATAGAATGTGGGGTTTGAAACTTAACCCTGGATAGAATGTGGGGTTTGAAACTTAACCCTGGATAGAATGTGGGGTTTGAAACTCAACACTGGATAGAATGTGGGGTTTGAAACTTAACCCTGGATAGAATGTGGGGTTTGAAACTTAACCCTGGATAGAATGTGGGGTTTGAAACTTAACCCTGGATAGAATGTGGGGTTTGAAACTTAACCCTGGATAGAATGTGGGGTTTGAAACTTAACCCTGGATAGAATGTGGGGTTTGAAACTCAACACTGGATAGAATGTGGGGTTTGAAACTTAACCCTGGATAGAATGTGGGGTTTGAAACTTAACCCTGGATAGAATGTGGGGTTTGAAACTCAACCCTGGATAGAATGTGGGGTTTGAAACTCAACCCTGGATAGAATGTGGGGTTTGAAACTTAACCCTGGATAGAATGTGGGGTTTGGAACTTAACCCTGGATAGGATGTGGGGTTTGAAACTTAACCCTGGATAGAATGTGGGGTTTGAAACTCAACCCTGGATAGAATGTGGGGTTTGAAACTTAACCCTGGATAGAATGTGGGGTTTGAAACTTAACCCTGGATTGAATGTGGGGTTTGAAACTCAACACTGGATAGAATGTGGGGTTTGAAAATCAACACTGGATAGAATGTGGGGTTTGAAACTCAACTCTGGATAGAATGTGGGGTTTGAAACTCAACACTGGATAGAATGTGGGGTTTGAAACTCAACTCTGGATAGAATGTGGGGTTTGAAACTCAACACTGGATAGAATGTGGGGTTTGAAACTCAACTCTGGATAGAACGTGGGGTTTGAAACTCAACACTGGATAGAATGTGGGGTTTGAAACTCAACTCTGGATAGAATGTGGGGTTTGATACTTAACCCTGGATAGAATGTGGGGTTTGAAACTTAACCCTGGATAAAATGTGGGGTTTGAAACTTAACCCTGGATAGAATGTAGGGTTTGAAACTCAACTCTGGATAGAATGTGGGGTTTGAAACTTAACCCTGGATAGAATGTGGGGTTTGAAACTCAACACTGGATAGAATGTGGGGTTTTGAAACTCAACTCTGGATAGAATGTGGGGTTTGAAACTCAACACTGGATAGAATGTGGGGTTTGAAACTCAACACTGGATAGAATGTGGGGTTTGAAACTCAACTCTGGATAGAATGTGGGGTTTGAAACTCAACTCTGGATAGAATGTGGGGTTTGAAACTTAACACTGGATAGAATGTGGGGTTTGAAACTCAACTCTGGATAGAATGTGGGGTTTGAAACTCAACTCTGGATAGAATGTGGGGTTTGAAACTTAACCCTGGATAGAATGTGGGGTTTGAAACTTAACCCTGGATAGAATGTGGGGTTTGAAACTCAACACTGGATAGAATGTGGGGTTTGAAACTTAACCCTGGATAGAATGTGGGGTTTGAAACTTAACCCTGGATAGAATGTGGGGTTTGAAACTCAACCCTGGATAGAATGTGGGGTTTGAAACTCAACCCTGGATAGAATGTGGGGTTTGAAACTTAACCCTGGATAGAATGTGGGGTTTGAAACTTAACCCTGGATAGAATGTGGGGTTTGAAACTTAACCCTGGATAGAATGTGGGGTTTGAAACTCAACCCTGGATAGAATGTGGGGTTTGAAACTTAACCCTGGATAGAATGTGGGGTTTGAAACTTAACCCTGGATTGAATGTGGGGTTTGAAACTCAACACTGGATAGAATGTGGGGTTTGAAAATCAACACTGGATAGAATGTGGGGTTTGAAACTCAACTCTGGATAGAATGTGGGGTTTGAAACTCAACACTGGATAGAATGTGGGGTTTGAAACTCAACTCTGGATAGAATGTGGGGTTTGAAACTCAACACTGGATAGAATGTGGGGTTTGAAACTCAACTCTGGATAGAACGTGGGGTTTGAAACTCAACACTGGATAGAATGTGGGGTTTGAAACTCAACTCTGGATAGAATGTGGGGTTTGATACTTAACCCTGGATAGAATGTGGGGTTTGAAACTTAACCCTGGATAAAATGTGGGGTTTGAAACTTAACCCTGGATAGAATGTAGGGTTTGAAACTCAACTCTGGATAGAATGTGGGGTTTGAAACTTAACCCTGGATAGAATGTGGGGTTTGAAACTCAACACTGGATAGAATGTGGGGTTTTGAAACTCAACTCTGGATAGAATGTGGGGTTTGAAACTCAACACTGGATAGAATGTGGGGTTTGAAACTCAACACTGGATAGAATGTGGGGTTTGAAACTCAACTCTGGATAGAATGTGGGGTTTGAAACTCAACTCTGGATAGAATGTGGGGTTTGAAACTTAACCCTGGATAGAATGTGGGGTTTGAAACTCAACTCTGGATAGAATGTGGGGTTTGAAACTCAACTCTGGATAGAATGTGGGGTTTGAAACTTAACCCTGGATAGAATGTGGGGTTTGAAACTCAACACTGGATAGAATGTGGGGTTTGAAACTCAACTCTGGATAGAATGTGGGGTTTGAAACTCAACACTGGATAGAATGTGGGGTTTGAAACTCAACACTGGATAGAATGTGGGGTTTGAAACTCAACACTGGATAGAATGTGGGGTTTGAAACTCAACACTGGATAGAATGTGGGGTTTGAAACTCAACTCTGGATAGAATGTGGGGTTTGAAACTCAACTCTGGATAGAATGTGGGGTTTGAAACTCAACACTGGATAGAATGTGGGGTTTGAAACTTAACACTGGATAGAATGTGGGGTTTGAAACTCAACTCTGGATAGAATGTGGGGTTTGAAACTTAACCCTGGATAGAATGTGGGGTTTGAAACTCAACACTGGATAGAATGTGGGGTTTGAAACTCAACTCTGGATAGAATGTGGGGTTTGAAACTCAACACTGGATAGAATGTGGGGTTTGAAACTCAACACTGGATAGAATGTGGGGTTTGAAACTCAACTCTGGATAGAATGTGGGGTTTGAAACTCAACTCTGGATAGAATGTGGGGTTTGAAACTTAACCCTGGATAGAATGTGGAGTTTGAAACTTAACCCTGGATAGAATGTGGAGTTTGAAACTCAACCCTGGATAGAATGTGGAGTTTGAAACTCAACCCTGGATAGAATGTGGGGTTTGAAACTTAACCCTGGATAGAATGTGGAGTTTGAAACTCAACCCTGGATAGAATGTGGAGTTTGAAACTCAACCCTGGATAGAATGTGGGGTTTGAAACCTAACCCTGGATAGAATGTGGGGTTTGAAACTCAACTCTGGATAGAATGTGGGGTTTGAAACCTAACCCTGGATAGAATGTGGGGTTTGAAACCTAACCCTGGATAGAATGTGGGGTTTGAAACCTAACCCTGGATAGAATGTGGGGTTTGAAACTTAACCCTGGATAGAATGTGGGGTTTGAATCTTAACCCTGGATAGAATGTGGGGTTTGAAACTTAACCCTGGATTGAAGAATCTGAACTGGTTTTGCATGGCCTGATTCAGACTGAGCGAGCGGTTTGTGGTAATCTGGGTGTTACACTGCGATTGCTTTTCCAGTGATTTTATTGATCCTTGGGAATTAGATGACAAATACCTCACCGTGATTCTTCTAGCAATTAGATTGGTTCACGGGAAGCTCTTGACCAATTGGTGCTTTCATTGATCCATAGGAACAACGTGGCAATGTTCCAACCTCCCTGCTGGCGCCCTGAATGATGAGTCAGAACATCGTCACCTCCAGTTACCTGCTTACTGCATCTCTAAGTGTGTCAGAGGGTCATCAACGATTAATTGACCTGGTTTTCACAGGTTTCTATTACAGCTAAAAGTACAAGGATTTTGTTGAAATTTCTCCTCAAAATTGCTGCGTTTTATTTAGTCAATTATATTTTAATTTGTTAACTGACCTCATGTTTCCCTTTGCGCTCATCAATGCAAAAAAAAATCATTCAGGTGAAGAAATTTCAGCAAACTGGGTTGGATGGTGCCTGACCCCAAGTTCATTGGACCCGCTTTTTCAAAATAAAACTTAATTTATCTTTTATCAATTATTACATTGTCTCTTAAAAGGTACGACTGTTCTGTTTCTAAAGCCATTTCCCTCGTTGAGTTTTTAACTCCAGCTATTTTTAACTCCTTAATGAATTTTAATGCACAGCAGCTTATTGACTTGCCAACTCAGCAGAAAGCAATGGTTCGGGTTTGAAGGGAGCACGATCCAATTAATTATTCATTAATTAAACAAGCTCATCAGCCGCCATGTTAGGAGGTCACATGGGCAGGTACAAGCATTCACATTTTAAATAAGTACACACTACTAAATTATATTTTTATTTCTGATGTGTGGCTCAAAGAATATTTACTTATTTCTGCCTCCAATCCAGGCATTGATGTATTTTTGATTTTGTCTGAAATTTAATGCACAACGATTTATTTTGGATCCTCAGCTTCTTGCCTATTTATTAAGAAAGATGAATTAATGGCACAAATAGAGATAAATGGGTTTGATCTAATAGCCTTTACTGAGACATGGATGCAAGGTGACCAAGGTTGGGAACTAAACATTCCAGGGTACTTGACTTTTTGAAAAGACAGATAGAATGGAAAAAGATGGAAAAAGATGAGATAAGGACAGTAGTGAGAAAAGATCTGGGCTCAGAAGATCAGGAAGTAGAATCAGTATGGGTGGAGATAAGAAATAACAAGGGGCAGAAAATACTGGTGGGAGTAGTTTATAGGCCCCTAAATATAGCGATACTGTTGGACAGAGTATTAATCAAGAAATAAGAGGAGCTTGTAACAAAGGTAATGCAATAATCATGGGGGACTTTAATCTTCATATAGACTGGGCAAATCAAATTGGCAAAGGCAGTTTGGAGGACGAGTCCATGGAATGTATTTGAAACAGTTTCCTTGAACAATGCGTTGTGGAACCAACCAGGGAACAGGTTATTTTAGATCTTGTTTTGTGTAATGAGACAGGGTTAATTAGTAATAGAATCATAGAATGGTTACAGCACAGAAGGAGGCCATTCGGCCCTTCGAGCCCATGCTGGCTCTCTCCAAGAGCAATCCAGCTAATCCCACTCCCCCATCCTTTCTCCGTAGCCCTGAAAGTTTTTTTCTTTCAAGTACTTATCCAATTCCCTTTTGAAAGCCATGATTGAATCTGCCTCCACCACCCTTTCAGGCAGTGCATTCCTGATCATAACTACGTGCTGCATAAAAAAGTTTTTCCTCATGTCGCCTTTGGTTCTTATGCCAATTACTTTAAATCTTTGTCCTCTGGTTCTCGACCCTTCTGCCAATGGGAACAGTTTCTCTCTATCTATTCTTTCTATGACCCTTCATGATTTTGAATACCTCTATCAAATCTCCTCTCAACCTTCTTTGCTCTAAGGAGAACAATCCCAGCTTCTCCAGTCCATCCATGTAACTGAAGTCCCTCATCCCTGGAACCATTCTAGGTCAATCAATTTCTGCACCCTCTCTATGGCCTTCATGTCCTTCCTAAAGTGCGGTGCCCAGAACTGGACACAATACTCCAGTTGTGGCTGAACCAGTGTTTTTTAAAGGTTCATCATAACTTCCTTGCATTTGTACTCTATACCTCTATTTATAAAGCCCAGGATCCAGTGTGCTTTTTTAACTGCTTTCTCAACCTGCCCTGCCACCTTCAATTCCTGCACCCCCTTTAGAATTGTACCCTTTAGTTTATATTGCCTCTTATACTATAATCTCACAGTAAAGGATCCTCTGGGGAGAGTGATCATAATATGATAGAATTTCACATTGAGTTCGAGAGTGACGTACTTAAGTCCGAAATTAGACTCTTAAACTTTAACAAAGCCAATTACATAGGTATGATGGGTGAGTTGGCGAAGGTAGATTGGGAAATTAGATTAAAAGATATGACGGTAGATAAGCAATGGCGAACTTTTAAAGAAATATTCCATTATTCTCAACGAATACACATTTGATTGAGGAATAAAAACTCCGGGGAAAAGTGATCCATCCGTGGCTAACTAAAGAAGTTAAGGATAGTATTAGATTAAAAGAAGAGGCTTATAATGGTGCCAAGAAGAGTAGTAAGCAAGAGGATTGGGAGAGTTTTAGAAACCAGCAAAGGATGACGAAAAAAATTGATAAAGAGGGAGAAAATACAATATGAGAGCTTTTTTTATTTGTTCATGGGATGTGGGCATCGCTGGCGAGGCCGGAATTTATTGCCCATCCCTAATTGCCCTTGAGAAGGTGGTGGTGATCCGCCTTCTTGAACCGCTGCAGTCCGTGTGGTGAAGGTTCTCCAACAGTGCAATTAGAAAGGGAGTTCCAGGATTTTGACCCAGCGACGATGAAGGAATGGCGATATATTTCCAAGTCGGGCTGGTGTGTGACTTGGAGGGGAACGTGCAGGTGGTATTGTTCCCATGTACCTGCTGCTCTTGTCCTTCCAGGTGGTAGAGGTCGCGGGTTTGGGAGGTGCTGTCGAAGAAGCCTTGGCGAGTTGCTGCAGTGCATCCTGTGGATGGTGCACACTGCAGCCACAGTGCACCGGTGGTGAAGGGAGTGATTGTTTAGGGTGGTGGATGGGGTGCCAATCAAGCGGGCTGCTTTATCCTGGATGGTGTCGAGCTTCTTGAGTGTTGTTGGAGCTGCACTCATCCAGGCAAGTGGAGAGTATTCCATCACACTCCTGACTTGTGCCTTGTAGATGGTGGAAAGGCTTTGGGGAGTCAGGAGGTGAGTCACTTGCCGCAGAATACCCAGCTTCTGACCTGCTCTTGTAGCCACTGTATTTATATGGCTGGTGCAGTTAAGTTTCTGGTCAATGGTGACCCCCAGGATGTTGATGGTGGGGGATTCGGCGATGGTAATGCCATTGAATATCAAGGGAGGTGGTTAGACTCTCTTTTGTTGGTGATGGTCATTGCCTGGCACTTGTCTGGCGTGAATGTTACTTGCCACTTATGAGCCCAAGCCTGGATGTTGTCCAGATCTTGCTGCATGCGGGCTCGGACTGCTTCATTATTTGAGAGGTTGCGAATGGAACTGAACACTGTGCAATCATCAGCGAACAGCCCCATTTCTGACCATATGATGGAGGGAAGGTCATTGATGCAGCAGCTGAAGATGGTTGGGCCTAGGATACTGCCCTGAGGAGCTCCTGCAGCAATGCCCTGGTAAACTAACAAGAAATATCAAAACAGATTGTAAAGCTTCTACAAGTATGTAAAAAAGAAGAGAGTAGTGAAAGTAAACGTGGGTCCCTTAGAGGCTGAGGCAGGAGAAATTATAATGGGGAATAAGGAAATGGCAGAGACGTTAAACAAATATTTTATATCTGTCTTCACTGTAGAAGACACGAAAAACTCCAGAAATCGTGGGGAACCATGGTTCTAAGTGGAGTGAGGAACTTAAACTAATTAATATTAGTAAAGAAAAAGTACTGGAGAAATTAATGGGACTAAAAGCTAACAAATCGCACGGACCTGATGACCTACATCCTAGGGTTATAAAAGAGGTGGCTGCAGAGATAGTGGATGCATTGGTTGTGATCTTCCAAAATTCCCTGGATTCTAGAAGGGTCCCAATAGATTGGAAGGTAGCAAATGTAACAACGCTGTTCAAGAAAGGAGGGAGAAAGAAAACAGTGAACTACAGGCCAGTTAGCCCGACACCAGTAGTCAGGAAAATGCTGGAATCTATTATTAAAGACATGGTAATGAGGCACTTAGAAAATCATAATATGATTAGGCAGAGTCAACGTGGTTTTATGAAAGGGAAATCATGTTTGACAAATCTATTAGAGTTTTTTGAGGATGTAACTAGCAGGGTAGATAAAGGGGAACCAGTGGATGTAATATATTTGGATTTTCAAAAGGCATGCAATAAATTGCCATACAAAAGGTTGTTACACAAGATAAGGGCTCATAGGGTTGGGGGTAACATATTAGCATGGATAAAGGATTGGTTAATGCACAGAAAACAGAGTGTAGGAATAAACGGGTCATTTTCAGGTTGGCAGGTTGTAATTAGTGGGGTTTCGCAAGGATCAGTGCTTGGGCCTCAGCTATTTATAATCTATATTAATGACTTAGATGAAGGGACCGAGTGTAATGTATCCAAGTTTGCTGATTATACAAAGCTAGATGGGAAAGTAAGCAGTGAGGACTCAATTTTCAATGTGAAAAACGGGTGGGTTGGGGCGGGGGAGCGTGGAAAATTGCCGCCATTTCAGACCCGCCCCCAACCTGCCTCCAACCCACTCATTTCCAGTTTTCACTGGGGCAGGACGAGGGGCGGGCGGCCAACCCACTCCCAGGAGGCAGGTCAGGCCTTAAAACCTCTCAAGGGGGCTTCAGGCCTTCATTTTTAACTAATTCCCCAATTCAACCCCGGGGGGCCGGGATTCCTGGCCCTTCTGATTTACGCCTCGTGAAAGGAGGTGAGAAGGCCCAAGACTGCAGGTAAGTGCCTGGAAAGGCACAGCTCGTGGGCCCAGAGGAGCAGGAGTGCTTCCCCCAGGTCCAACAAGCCTACCTGCACCGACCCCTCACCCCGATCGTGGACCCCCTCGGATAGCGGACCCCCCCCCCCCCCGATCGCGGACTCCCCTCCCCGATCGCGGACCCTCCCCGAGCACGGACCCCCAACCCCGATCTTCCAACTCTGACCCCCAATCCTCCGACCCCAATCAGCTGACCCCGATCCCTAGACCCCCGACCCCGATACTCCCCCTCCAACCCCGATCCTCCAACCCCAATTCTCCGACCCTCCGACCCCGACCCTCTCCCTCCGACCCCAATCCTCCGACACCCCGACCCCGATCCTCCGACCCCAATCCTCCAACCCTCCCGCTCAACGATTGCAGACCTCCGCGATGACCCTCGATCCCGCTCCCCCGTGACTGACCCACGATCCCATCCCCCATGACTCCCGACCCCCATGCCCACCTATTCCCACCTGTGCCCCTTGAACAACCATGCCCCTTGGCCCTATGCCCACCCATGGCCCTTGCCCACCCATGCCCCTCCGTCTCCTGCCCCCCACCCCATCCATGCAAACAAAGACTTACCTGCAGACTTACTTGCAGACGTCCTCTCCCTGGCTGGTCTTCTGTCTGACTGAGACCAGCCTGTCAATCAGCCGGTAAGTCGGACGGGAAACCGACAAAAAAAAGATGTCCTCATGTACTAATGGGTATCCCGACCTCAAATTGAACCCCCCGCCCCCTTCCCGGCTCTGTTTGAAAATTGAGCCCAAAGAGTCTGCAAAGGGATATAGACAGGATAAGTGAATGGGAAAGAAGGTGGCAGATAGAGTACATTGTGGGGAAATTGTGAGGTTATTCACTTTGGTTGGAAGAATAGAAAAACAGAATATTTTTTAAACGGTGAGAAACTATTAAATGTTGGTGTTGAGAGATTTGGGTGTCCATGTACACGAAACACAGAAAGTTAACATGTAGGTACAGCAAGCAATTAGAAGATAAATGTTATGTTGGCCTTTATTGCAAGGGGATTGGAGTACAAGAGTAAGGAAGTCTTTCTGCAATTGTACAGGGCTATGGTGAGACCATACCTAGAGTACTGGGTACAGTTCTGGTCTCCTTACCTAAGAGGCGGTGCAACTGAGGGTCACTAGATTGATTCCTGGGATGAGAAAAGATTGAGCAGAATGGGCCTATACACTCTGGAGTTTAGAAGAATGAGAGGTGATCTCATTGAAATATATCAGATTCTGAGAGGGCTTGAAAGGGTCGATGCTGAGAGGTTGTTTCCTCTGGCTGGAGAATCTAGAACTAGGGGGCATAGTCTCAGGATAAGAGGTCGGCCATTTAGGAATGAGATGATAAATTTCTTCACTCAGAGGGTTGTGAATCTTTGGAATTCTTCACCCCAGAAGGCTGTGGATGCTCAGTCGTTGAGTATATTCAAGACTGAGATCAATAGATTTTTGGACTCTAAGGGAATCAAGGAATATGGGGATCGGGTGGGAAAGTGCAGTTGAACTCGAAGATCAGCCATGATCTTATTAAATGGCGGAGCAGGCTCGAGGGGCTGTATGGCCTGCTCATAGAATCATAGAATCGTTACAGCACAGAAGGAAGCCATTTGGCCCATCGAGCCTGTGCTGGCTCTTTGTAAGAGCAATGCAGTTAGTCCCATTCCCCAGCTTTTTCCCCCTTGGCCCTGCAAATTTTTTCCCTTTAAATATTTATCTAATTCCTTTTTGAAAGCCACGATTGAATCTGCATCCACCTCTAAATCAGGCAATGCATTCCAGATCATAACTACTTGCTGCATAAAAAAGCTTTTCCTCACATCAACTTTGGTTCTTTTGCCAATCACCTTAACTCCTGCTCATATTTCTTATGTTCTTATGTTCTTAGTCCTTCAATGATATCACCAAATCACTAATCCGCGAGTGTTTGTCACCATTAGTGGGGTCCTACCCCATAGCCCTCTGCCACTCACCAATTACTTCAATAATAAAGAGCAGGGTGATTTGTAACCTGTTACCTGGCCTGTTACAGTTTTTTTAACTATCACCCTCTATGCAACTCGCTACTCACTCTGTAACTCACTGCCAGCTGTTCATTATACACTCTGTAACTCACTGCCAGCTGTTCATTATACACAATGTAACTCACTGCCAGCTGTTCATTATACACTCTGTAACTCACTGCCAGCTGTTCATTATACACAATTTAACTCACTGCCAGCTGTTCATTATACACTCTGTAACTCACTGCCAGCTGTTCATTATATTTCCTGTAATTCACACTAGCTGTTTATTATACTCTGTAACTCACTGCCAGATGTTCATTATACACTCTGTAACTCACTGCCAGCTGTTCATTATACACTCTGTAACTTACTGCCAGCTGTTCATTGTACACTCTGTAACTCACTGCCAGCTGTTCATTATGCACTCTGTAACTCACTGCCAGCTGTTCATTATACACTCTGTAACTCACTGCCAGCTGTTCATTATACACTCTGTAACTCACTGCCAGCTGTTCATTATACACTCTGTAACTTACTGCCAGCTGTTCATTATACACTCTGTAACTCACTGCCAGCTGTTCATTATATTTCCTGTAATTCACACTAGCTGTTTATTATACTCTGTAACTCACTGCCAGATGTTCATTATACACTCTGTAACTCACTGCCAGCTGTTCATTATACACTCTGTAACTCACTGCCAGCTGTTCATTATACACTCTGTAACTCATTGCCAGCTGTTCATTGTACACTCTGTAACTCACTGCCAGCTGTTTATTATACACTATATTAACTCACTGATTAAGATTTTGACTTTGTGCGATTGTGTAAAATGGGTGATCGCGAGACTGCAGCCCGTTTTACATCTCTCCACATTTTTATGTCCATTAACGTCACTTGAAATAAATATTGGGAGAGATATAAAATGGGCTGCCGACTTGCTATCACCTATTTTACACGATTACACAAAGTCGAGATCTACCCCAATAATGTTAAAATGGGGACTGAATTATGCCCTGGTCCAATTATCTCCCTCCTTTTAACCTTTTTTTCACCTGGTGACTACACTGAGTCTGCACTCTCTGTATGCAACGCCAAGGGAGATTGGCTAGTGTTTTCCACTCGTTCATGCCATCCCTCAGACTGGAATTCAGCAAGTGCCACAATCTTTACGCAATCCAAAAGCAGCCCATCAGTGCACCTATGTGACGGTATGCCTGCAAATTAGTTTAGATATTTCACAGCGACTCCCCTTCCATATTACGGAATCACTATGCTGCCTGTGCTGCAAAATCAGTCTGACTTACATGGCAGCCAGACACCACCGCACTGGCAGCAAGAGATTGCTGGCTGAATGCCTGACCTGGAGTTGGAGGAACACCACCAGGGAGTGCTTTGGCCACTTGGAGCAAGTAAACATGGCACTCTTGTTTGACGCTGGTGGTATTGTTGCCTCTAAGGGTACCTGGGAAAACTGTCTCGAGGTGGTTCTATGTTCTTCCAGAGATGGCAGCACCTCCTCATTTATACAATGGTGTCGCTGTGAATTTTCAGCAGTGCTGTATTGTAAAGGAGGTGTCTTTCTATATACCCTGTTAAGAGAGCAAACCGTTTCAAGGAGGACAAGAGTTGCTGCACCTGCGAAATCTGACCCATTTACACAACAAGGAGATTCCGCAGCAAGAGCAACACAAAGCAACTGCTTACCTGCTAGCTCAGCCGCTCCTAACACAGAAATGAAGGGTATATGTGCATGGTGAAAAGGAATCGTCACATAGATAGGCGAATAATTTTACAGGTGCCAGCTCAGACTTTCATAATATGGAGATGAAGTACATGGGCGTCCTGCTTGGCTCAGTGGGTAGCACTCTCGCGTCTGAGTCAGAAGGTCGTGGGTTCAAAACCCACACCAGAGACTTGAGCACATAATCCAGGCTGACTCTCTGGTGCAGTACTGAGGGAGCACTGCACTGTTGGAGGTGCCGTCTTTCAGATGAGACATTAAACCGAGGCTCCATCTGCCCTCTCAGTTTGAAATAAAAGATCCCATGGCACTACTTTGAAGAAGAGCAGGGTGTTCTCGCTGGACTCCTGACCAATATTTAGTTCTCAATCAACATAACGAAAAAACAGATGATCTGGTTATTTATCTCATTGGTGTTCATGGGACCTTGCTGTGTGCAAATTGGCTGCCGCAATTCTTACATTACAACAGTGACGACACTTCAAAAGTACTTCATTGGCTTTGGGATGTCCTGGGGTCATGAGAGGCACTGTACAAATGCAAATCTCTCTTTCTTATATATGGGTGAAAGTAAAAAGTCGGTGTTTTAAACATCCCCACGAGTAATTCTCACACTGAGAAATGTTAAGATCAATAAAGCAAAGAAGATAACACATTTCAGACTCATTGAGCAAGGAGAATGCACAGGATGGAGAGCTTCACATGGCTCATTTCACCTTGTCTAAATTTCTATATTCTTTATGTGTAAAGGCAAAACTTGCAGAGAACAAAAAGCCAAAAAGCAGAAGAGATGCCTTCAAGTGCCTACAAAGGGCAAATTGTGCAATTAACAGGAAGAGTGGCTGTAAAAGGCAATGGTCCGTGGGAACAGTGCACAAATCACTTGTTGTGTACCACATCAATCATATACGTTGTGATTTGTACCATATTTTTATCAACATACTTATAAACACTGATTGCATGAGTTATGAAGCACTCGTGCAGAAGGAAATCATGGTGCCCAAATGGATAATTGTGCTTAATAATGTGCCACCTACTCTTTTCACCTGGTAAGGAGAATCCAGAGGTTCTAACTCTGCAGCCAAAGGGGAACACTCACCACAGCATCGTCACCCACACATCAATCACCAACCCAGATACAGGCAAAAGCAAAATACTGCTGGAGATCTGACATAAAAACAGAAAATGCTGGAAACACTCAGCAGGTCAGGCAGCACCTGTGGAGAGAGAAACAGAGTTAACCGAGGTAATTTTAACCCTCCCCCAGGATGGGTGGGACAGTGGCGGGGGTTAAATTGTTAAAAACGGGAAACTCAACCCCAACCCGCCACTAACGGCCTACTTCCGGTTTAACCATGGCCGGTTGGGGGTTGGGCGAGTAACCTGCTCTTGAGAGGCGGGTCATTAATTATAATATGTTAACGAGGCTCCGTGCCTCAGATTTTGTCAGCCATTGGGATTTAATGCCTCCAGCACAGGTTTCCCGGGGGTTGGAAACCTGGCAGCTGATGGAAGGCGAGAGCTACCGGATCCAGCAGGTAAGTGCTTTTCCGACACTGCTTGTGGGCCGGGAGGAGCAGGAGTACTTCCCCCCTGGCCCTTCAAGGAAACCTGACTCCCTCCTCGTGATCTCCAGACCCCACCTCCACAATCTGCAGACTCCCCCATGATCGGCTGACCCCTTCCCCACGGTCCGATCTCTCCTCCCTCAGCTCCCTCCTCTCCAGTCCTCGCCTGTGGCCTTGTTAGCAGGCTTTCTCACCCGACAGCACGCCAGCATCTCAATCTGGCCGGCTGCAGGGTGGGAAACAGAGTAAAAAAATTCTTTTCAGGTCCTGCTGTTAAATTCGGCAGGACCTCCGCCTTCCCGGTATTCCCGGCCGCTGATAGGTGCCCCCACTCCCTCCCCGCCTCCCCATCAATGTTTCAGGTTGACGACCTTTCATCAGAACTGATATAGGCACCTCGAGGTAGATTTTGAAGTTGCTGCCCAGGTGGAAATGGAAATGAAAATTGGCCGGTTTCTATAATGGTCGGCCGATCCACAAGGCCAGTTTTACACCCGGGCAGCCGAGTTGATAATCTACCCCCATGTTTCGTGAAGAGAGTTAGACAGCACAGGTTTTTTTTTTAATATATTTGTTCACAGGATGTGGGCATCGCTGGCAAGGCTGACATTTATTGCCCACCCCTAATTGCCCTCAAGAAGGTGGTGGTGAGCCACCTTCTTGAACTGCTGCAGTCTGTGTGGTGACGGTTCTCCCACAGTGCTGTTAGGACAACTGAGTGGCTTGCTAGGCCATTTCAGAGGGCAATTAAGAATCAACCACATTGCTGTGGATCTGGAGTCACATATAGGCCAGACCGGGTAAGGGCAGCAGGTTTCCTTCCCTAAAGGACATTAGTGAACCAGATGGGTTTTTTACAACAATCTGGTAGGTTCATGGCCATTATTTTTATTTAATTAATTGAATTTAAATGCGCCAGCTGCTGTGGTGGGATTTGAACTCATGACTTTGGATTTTTAGTCCAGGCCTCTGGATTACTAGCCCAGTAACATAACCACTATGCTACCGTACCCACTGGTGCTAAAAACTTAACAGATAATAACTGCTGAAAAACTTAACTACAGGCTGGATGTCTGTCATTCTGAAGGCCTTTCATAAGTTGTCTCAACTACAATTTTAATTGGCCAGCTTTGTAACAAAGGTCTAGGGTTCATAGCCATTCAGGGCAGTACAAGGGATGGACAAATAATTGTTGGCACTGCAAACTGACATTGAGCACGGAATGAGATCAATACAGTTACGGGAGTGATCACTTTTAACAGCAGGAAGAACCTGTGTCACGTGTGCTCACAAGTACTGCCACGATACTTCCATACAAGAAATAGTCCGATCCAACTTACTTACAGGTGACCAATGACCTCACAGCAGCCCACTGTTCTACATTCACTCAGGTCAGTGGGCAATCTGTAGACAGCTTCCACCTGCAGCTGCCGTGGTAGCATAGTGGTTATGTTACTGGACTAATAATCCAGAGGCCTGGACTAATAATCGAGAGTCATGAGTTCAAATCCTGTCACAGCAGCTGGGGAATTTAAATTCAATTAATTAAATAAAATCTGGAATTAAATACTAGTATCAGTAATGGTGGCCATGAAACTACTGGATTGTCGTAAAAACCCATCTGGCTCACTAATGTCCTTCAGTAGACAAAAACCTGCTGTCCTTACCTGGTCTGGCCTAAATGTGACTCCAGACCCACAGCAATGTGGTTGATTCTTAAATCACCCACTGAAATGGCCAAGCAAGCCACTCACTTGTAAAAAGTCACAATAAGAATAAAACCAGACAGCACCAGACACGACAAAGGCAAACCAAGCCCAGTCGACCCTGCAAAGTCCTCCTCACTCACATCTGGGGACTTGTGCCAAAATTGGGAGAGCTGTCCCACAGACTAGTCAAGCAACAGCCTGACATAGCCATACTCACAGAATCATACGTTTCAGCCAATGTCCCAGACTCTTCCATCCCTGCCGGCCATTGGGATTTAACACCTCCAAGCACAGGTTCCCTGGGGGTTGGAAACCTGGCAGCTAATAGAAGGCGTAGAGCTGACAGACCCACCAGAGGTGTCAATACAGTCAGGAGGGAGTGGCCCTGGGAGTCCTCAACATTGACTCCGTGACCTCATGGCATCAGGTCAAACATGGGCAAGTTGAAACCTCCTGCTGATGAATCAGTCCTTCCTCCATGTTGAACACCACTTGGAGGAAGCACTGAGGGTAGCAAGGACACAGAATGTACTCTGGGTGGCGGGACTGGGACTTCAATGTCCATCACCAAAGAGTGGCTCGGTAGCACCACTACTGGCCGAGTCCTGAAGGACATAACTGCTAGAACTGGGCCTAGCGGCAGGTGGTGAGCGAACCAACATGAGGGAAAAACTTACTTGATCCTCGTCCTCACCAATCTACCTGTCGCAGATGCATCTGTCCATGACCCTATTGGCAGGAGTGACCACCGCACAGTCCTCGTGGAGACGAAGTCCTGTCTTTGCACTGAGGACACCATCCAACGTGTTGTGTGGCACTACCACCGTGCTAAATGGGATAGATTCAGAACAGATCGAGCAGCTCAAAACTGAGCATCCATGAGGGGGCGTGGGCCATCAGCAGCAGCAAAATTGTATTCCAGTGCAAGTCTGTAACCTCATGGCCCGGCATATTCCTCACTCTACCATTACCAACAAGCCAGGGGATCAACCCTGGTTCAAGGAGGAGTGCAGAAGAGCATGCCAGGAGCAGCATCAGGCGTACCTAAAAATGAGGTGCCAACCTGGATGAAGCTGCAACTCAGGACTACATGCATGATAAACAGTGGAAGCAACATGCTATAGACAGAGCTAAGCGATTCCACAACCAACGGATCAGATCAAAGGTCTGCGGTGGTGGATAATTAAACAACTAACGGGAGGAGGAGGCTCTTTAAACATCCCCATCCTCAACGATGGCAGAGTCCAGCATGTGAGTGCAAAAGACAAGGCTGAAGCATTTGCATCCATCTTCAGCCAGAAGTGCCGAGTGGATGATCCATCTCAGCCGCCTCCCGATATCCCCACCATCACAGAAGCCAGTCTTCAGCCAATTCGATTCACTCCACATGATATCAAGAAACGGCTGAGTACACTGGATACAGCAAAGGCTATGGGCCCCGACAACATCCCGGCTGTAGTGCTGAAGACTTGTGCTCCAGAACTAGCCACGCCTCTAGCCAAGCTGTTCCAGTACAGCTAGAACACTGGCATCTACCCGACAATGTGGAAAATTGCCCAGGTATGTCCTGTCCACAAAAAGCAGGACAAATCCAATTACAGCCCCATCAGTCTACTCTCGATCATCAGCAAAGTGATGGAAGGTGTCGTTGACAGTGCTATCAAGCGGCACTTACTTACCAATAACCTGCTCACTGATGCTCAGTTTGGGTTCCACCAGGACCACTCGGCTCCAGACCTCATTACAGCCTTGGTCCAAACATGGACAAAAGAGCTGAATTCCAGAGGTGAGGTGAAAGTGACTGCCCTTGACATCAAGGCAGCATTTGACCGAGTGTGGCACCAAGGAGCCCTAGTAAAATTGAAGTCAATGGGAATCAGGGGGAAAACTCTCCAGTGGCTGGAGTCATACCTAGCAAAGAGGAAGATGGTAGTGGTTGTTGGTGGCTAATCATCTCAGCCCCAGGACATTGCTGCAGGAGTTCCTCAGGGCAGTGTCCTAGGCTCAACCATCTTCAGCTGCTTCATCAATGACCTTCCCTCCATCATAAAGTCAGAAATGGGGATGTTCGCTGATGATTGCACAGTGTTCAGTTCCATTCGCAACCCCTCAGATAATGAAGCAGTCCTTGCCCGCATGCAGCAAGACCTGGACAACATCCAGGCTTGGGCTGATAAGTGGCAAGTAACATTCGCGCCAGACAAGTGCCAGGCAATGACCATCTCCAAAAAGAGAGAGTCTAACCACCTCCCCTTGACATTCAATGGCATTACCATCGCCGAATCCCCCACTATCAACAACCTGGGGGTCAACATTGACCAGAAACTTAACTGGACCAGCCATATAAATACTGTGGCTACAAGAGCAGGTCAGAGGCTGGGTATTCTGCGGTGAGTGACTCACCTCCTGACTCCCCAAAGCCTTTCCAGCATCTACAAGGCACAAGTCAGGAGTGTGATGGAATACTCTCCACTTGCCTGGATGAGTTCAGCTCCAACAACACTCAAGAAGCTCGACACCATCCAGGACAAAGCAGCCCGCTTGATTGGCACCCCATCCACCACCCTAAACATTCACTCCCTTCACCACCAGCGCACTGTGGCTGCAGTGTGTACCATCCACAGGATGCACTGCAGCAACTCGCCAAGGCTTCTTCGACAGCACCTCCCAAACCTGCGACCTCTACCACCTAGAAGGACAAGAGCAGCAGGTACATGGGAACAACACCATCTGCACGTTCCCCTCCAAGTCACACACCATCCCGACTTGGAAACATATCGCCGTTCCTTCATCGTCGCTGGGTCAAAATCCTGGAACTCCCTTCCTAACAGCACTGTGGGAGAACCTTCACCACACGGACTGCAGCGGTTCAAGAAGGCGGCTCACCACCACCTTCTCAAGGGCAATTAGGGATGGGCAATAAATGCTGGCCTCGCCAGCGATGCCCATATCCCATGAACGAATAAAAAAAGAACATCGAAGCATGTCCGTAGCAGTCCTGGGACATCACCTTGCACTGTACATGTGGCTGCAGGGCCCACAGCCAAAAGCAATAAGCCACAGTGATACAGCAGCGAGCATTCATGCAGATACATCAGGGTTAGTTGCAGTTGTAGGTAGTGAGCCTTCTGAATCACAAGGCAGGTTGCCAGCCACGTATTACTGCTACAGGATTGTTTTCTGACCCAGTGTCCTCTGGTGCCCACTAGGGACAATTCATGTCTAGACCTAATGACAAACAATTAGAACAACATCTGTAATATGGAAATAATGGAGACTTTGGAGACTTGTGACTGCAATATGATTAAATTTAAGTGTGCAGGGTTGATGGGCGAGTGCATAGACATAGGGCATCAGGTGGGGAGATGCTAAGGATTTTTGGGAGGTTGGATGGGGACAGTCTTAGGAAGTCTGTCAATAAAAGAAAAGAGCAAGATGAAGAGGACTGAAATTTCAATGGAGGAAGTGCTGAGGTGGACTATTAACCATCACAATTACTAGCCCTCATGTTGAGTGGCAGTGTTATAGTGATGCTGTACAATGTATTCTGTATTGAAACACTCAAACGCTATTTATCCTAAAACACTATGTGCACTGAAATACTATCCGCAGGTCTTGGGGGCAGATGTGGAAGAAGATGGGTCACTTTAAGGACTCTGGCAAGGTGAGACTATCCAACATACCTGGTAGGCAACTTAAGATTTGCGTGCCACAAAATGTTGCCCGTGAACTTCTTCCACGTTTGCTACTTGCCTATGCCAAGTCCTCATACAACCTGACAGCTCTTTCATTGCATCTGATGCAGACTCATACTTTGGTAGAGCACACATTCAAGCTGCAACTTACAATTTAAAGCTTTGCCACACATATCTTTCAAGGTTTCACACATCAAATTGTTGTAGCGCAGCCCTGCTGAAGGATGCATGGTCACTTACTGGTACACAGGCTGTTGTTGTGTATGTTGCTCCTTCAACATACATGTCAAGACTGTAAGATTTTAGAGTGATCCACACAGAGACTGATTGAACATAATATCCCAAGAGGAAGTGCGTATCTTTACTTACAAGCAAAACTAATCAATCACAGAAACAGGTAAAACTAATGGATCACAGACAAACAGGTTCATATAAATACAGCCATTACATAGTGATGGAAATGATGATAAAGTTTAGACCTTGTCAGAAAATCTTCCCTTTCCCCAAATTGTGTGTAATCGCCTATTTCTGTGCATCTGTGCAAAATTTGCTGTTTTCCTCATTCATGCGGCCTCTTTGGGTGAGACTGAGAGCTTATTGCCAATTTGTGCTGAATTATGGACAGTTTTATGTCATGGATCCAGACCTCCCTAAGATCTGGATTGTGACTGTTTATAAAGGACGAGAGGAGAAAGTGACCGTTCTGACAGGTTTTGAACGTGTGCCCTGTAGGTGAAAGGACAATGCACCAACTCACCCTGGCACCAATCGGTATGGACTGGCCACTTGGAACTGAGTTGATACTGCTTCCAGACTCATTTCATTTAGGACTGTCATGGTGTAAAATCTACAAGGTTGGACTGAAAGGAATGTCACGTAGTAGGTGGTGCTTGTCTGAGGTTGAGGATTAAGTGACATTACTGCAGCAGAGTAGATGGAGCTTCATCCTACATCCGACCCTGACACTGGCTGCAAAAATTGAAAAATCTGTTTCAATCCCCAACTTTGACAGCCTTGCTTTAGATAAACAAAAATTAAAGTCCCTACACACACACAAAGGTGTCCAGCATTCAATGGAGGCGAAATAAGATGAAAGCAAGGTCTTCATTCAGTGACAAATAGGGAAATCTGTCTCATTAATTCACACGGTTTTCAGTTAAAATGGAAGTTGTCTGCCCTTAACAAAATTCAACATGGAGGACCAGCTCATGGGGGCTGGGATTTATAGCTCGAGTTACACTGGGCCCTGGCGGAATTCGAACAGCTGGAAGTGCAAACTCCTTCAGGAGTCACTCCGCTGGCACCCCCACCATCCCCCACCACCTCTGGAATTTTCTGCTGGAAGTGACATTGGACAAATAATACACCCCCCCAAATATTATAATTATATGCAAATGATTGGAATCTGCCATGTGAAGTATTTCCTGCCATTTGTGACCTGGCACTGCTGGTAAAGGGATGCCTACTCATCGGCAGCATCCAGCATTGCCATTGGATGGTGGATGGTATGGATTTAATTGTTAGATCCTTTGAAGGGAGTTGAATCAATCACATAGCGATCGATTCAACTCCACACTCCCATGATTTGAAAATATTTTTTGAAATACTATCCCATTTTTTTGGGCAGCCCCAGAGATCACTGGCTACACTGCACTGCAGGAGCCTCTGAAGCCTGTCACAACCAAGCTCAGAAACCACCCCCCCTCCCCCCACTCCACCACCACCAACACCAGGCAGACACCTTGACAGAGACAGGGGAGCCTGCCTTAAAAATGCTAATGGCCCTGGCCGTAGAATATCAGCTGGGATCAGGGCACATCCTTAGAGTGGTCAGAAGTCAAAGATGTGCCAGCATTCTGCAAAAGTGCACAATCCCCAGCCAATGTATCTAGATTTGAAGCCCAGTGGCCTTTGGTTCCAAACAAATGCAGATAGTCAGATCGTGGAAAAGATGAACTTAATTTCTCTGATTGTTGAACCATCAAGGGGAATGTATGGAAGAAGATAGTCATAGCTAAACATTAACACCCACCTCACAAAGTTTGAGAGCTGTTGTATTTCCAGTTTTGTTTCTTGACTTTAAATAAACGGCTTTATTACGAAAGCATTTCCTTTGCATTAATCACATCTTAAGTTGTTCATGTTTTCAGTTCTAATTAGAGAACTCTGAATTCTGTGCGTGTCATCCATGTTCAACTTTTTATTTTGAAGGTCTACGAAAGACTATTTCATCTAAAATTCCTGTTGCATATCAAACTGTGTAAGAAACTAAGAAGAGCATATTTTAACTACCTGGTGGACTGCTTCTATCTTTGTTGCTTTTTATTATTGTTCTCTCAGTGTCTTGCTGTGGCTCATGTCTTCTGTCAGCAAATGAATGTATTAGTTTTAGCCTGTGCACATTGGTTTGACGATGTGAGAGTTTCCATCTTTCAAGCTAGACACGAGAATGTGGTGGGCATCCACGTAATTTCCAGTGTCCTATATGTCAATGTATTAAAGAGTAATTGTTA
This sequence comes from Heptranchias perlo, assembly GCF_035084215.1. Taxonomy (NCBI): domain Eukaryota; kingdom Metazoa; phylum Chordata; class Chondrichthyes; order Hexanchiformes; family Hexanchidae; genus Heptranchias; species Heptranchias perlo. The sequence goes on along the minus strand of NC_090337.1, from coordinate 63,686,292 downwards.
ATTCTGGGCATGCTACCTCACGCATGGAATGTACAAGCTTCAGTGCATAGGAGACTCAGCCTAGTTATGGAAACAGTCTTTTCATCATGAACACAGAGAGAGAGATGTTGGGTAAAAGGCAATAACATCAAATATTATCAACAACAACAATTTGCATTTATATAGTGTCTTTAACATAGTAAAACGTCCCAAGGCGCTTTACAAGAGCATAATCAAACAAAATTGACGCTGAGCCCAAGAAGGAGCCGTTAGGACAGGTGACTAAAGGCTTGGTCAAAAGAGATAGGTTTTAAGGTGCATCTTAAAGAAGGAGAGAGAGGTAGAGAGGCGGAGAGGTTTAGGGAGAGAACTCCAGAGCTTAGGGCCTAGATGACTGAAGGTATGGCCACCAATGGTGTGGCAAAGGAAGTGGGGGATGGGCAAGAGGCCAGAGTTGGAGGAACACAGAGATCTCGGAGGGCTGTAGGGCTGGAGGAGGTTACAGAGGTAGGGAGGGGTTGAGGCCGTGGAGGGATTTGATCACGAGGATGAAAATTTTAAAATCGAGGCATTCAGGAGCCACTCTAGGTCAGCGAGCACAGGGGCAATGGGCGAAGAGGACTTTTATATCTTTTAAAGATGAGACCTGACTGAAGACATTGTGAGCTTTTATTGCAAGTTCTTTCATCTGGTGAGGGTCTGTGCTGGCAGTGGAGCTTCACGATTTTCACCCTCTGTTCTCAGTCTTCAGCAAACCAGTTCAACCGAATAAATTTGGCAACCACAGACACTCCTTTCTTAATTGTTGTCTTTATGAAAACACGTGGCTTAAATCCCAACAAAGATCTTAACAGCGACTGAAGTGTTTACTTATTGCAGTGGCTTTTCACTTCAGCAGAATTGATTGCACCTCCTCATAAAACTTTCACAACCACTGAAAGAAATTAAAAAGCCCACCATGCCTGTAAGGGTTATTGCGTCAAGACCCCTCCAACAAACCAAGCCATAAATGCCAGCAAAAAAAAACATTTCCATTCCAATCCCACACAGGACTTTATCTCATCTATAAAAAAGACAAGGTTTACAGCATCGCAGGGCTGTGAGGAAGCTTTCGTGAAACTTTTATTAATTTGATAATCAAAAGATGAAACTGCTGCATCAGGTGCCCCATTGACAAGATGTTGGATGTGTGCTTTTTAAAACGTTCTATTTAAAAAGCGTCTGTTTTGGATTTAAGATGTTATTAAACTGGGCTCACATTAGCGAGTGATTGGCACCTTTGTCTAGATAATGCTGGATTTTCGCACGTGATGAGATTTGGTCTTTTTATTCCAGCTTTTCTCCCCTTTTTCCCCCTTCCTTTCCTGAAGGTGCTGACTCTTGCTACAGTGCAGCCCATGGGTGGCAGCTCCACTCTTTCCCATATTGTCACCCTAGGGAAGATCAGCCAACTCAGCATTTGAGAACAGGTCATGGATAATGGACCTTTTGGTTCAAGTAGGCCATTTACCTACCAAACAATCTGGGGTATCTATTATGGTTTAGAGACCATCCTTTCACACTCTGGGACTGGGTGGTACAGTGGGTCAGACACTGTCCTTTCACACTCTGGGACTGGGTGGTACAGTGGGTTAGACACTGTCCTCTCACACTCTGGGACTGGGTGGTACAGTGGGTCAGACACTGTCCTTTCACACTCTGGGACTAGGTGGTACAGTGGGTCAGACACTGTCCTTTCACACTCTGGGACTGGGTGGTACAGTGGGTCAGACACTGTCCTTTCACACTCTGGGACTGGGTGGTACAGTGGGTCAGACACTGTCCTCTCACACTCTGGGACTGGGTGGTACAGTGGGTCAGACACTGTCCTTTCACACTCTGGGACTGGGTGGTACAGTGGGTCAGACACTGTCCTCTCACACTCTGGGACTGGGTGGTACAGTGGGTCAGATACTGTCCTTTCACACTCTGGGACTGGGTGGTACAGTGGGTCAGACACTGTCCTTTCACACTCTGGGACTGGGTGGCACAGTGGGTCAGACACTGTCCTTTCTCACTCTGGGACTGGGTGGTACAGTGGGTCAGACACTGTCCTTTCACACTCTGGGACTGGGTGGTACAGTGGGTCAGACACTGTCCTTTCACACTCTGGGACTGGGTGGTACAGTGGGTCAGACACTGTCCTTTCACACTCTGGGACTGGGTGGTACAGTGGGTCAGACACTGTCCTTTCACACTCTGTGACTGGGTGGTACAGTGGGTCAGACACTGTCCTTTCACACTCTGGGACTGGGTGGTACAGTGGGTCAGACACTGTCCTTTCACACTCTGGGACTGGGTGGTACAGTGGGTCAGACACTGTCCTCTCACACTCTGGGACTGGGTGGTACAGTGGGTCAGACACTGTCCTCTCACACTCTGGGACTGGGTGGTACAGTGGGTCAGACACTGTCCTTTCACACTCTGGGACTGGGTGGTACAGTGGGTCAGACACTGTCCTCTCACACTCTGGGACTGGGTGGCACAGTGGGTCAGACACTGTCCTCTCACACTCTGGGACTGGGTGGCACAGTGGGTCAGACACTGTCCTTTCACACTCTGGGACTGGGTGGTACAGTGGGTCAGACACTGTCCTCTCACACTCTGGGACTGGGTGGTACAGTGGGTCAGACACTGTCCTCTCACACTCTGGGACTGGGTGGTACAGTGGGTCAGACACTGTCCTTTCACACTCTGGGACTGGGTGGTACAGTGGGTCAGACACTGTCCTTTCACACTCTGGGACTGGGTGGTACAGTGGGTCAGACACTGTCCTTTCACACTCTGGGACTGGGTGGTACAGTGGGTCAGACACTGTCCTTTCACACTCTGGGACTGGGTGGTACAGTGGGTCAGACACTGTCCTTTCACACTCTGGGACTGGGTGGTACAGTGGGTCAGACACTGTCCTTTCACACTCTGGGACTGGGTGGTACAGTGGGTCAGACACTGTCCTTTCTCACTCTGGGACTGGGTGATACAGTGGGTCAGACAATGTCCTTTCACACTCTGGGACTGGGTGGTACAGTGGGTCAGACACTGTCCTCTCACACTCTGGGACTGGGTGGTACAGTGGGTCAGACACTGTCCTCTCACACTCTGGGACTGGGTGGTACAGTGGGTCAGACACTGTCCTTTCACACTCTGGGACTGGGTGGTACAGTGGGTCAGACACTGTCCTTTCACACTCTGGGACTGGGTGGTACAGTGGGTCAGACACTGTCCTCTCACACTCTGGGACTGGGTGGTACAGTGGGTCAGACACTGTCCTCTCACACTCTGGGACTGGGTGGTACAGTGGGTCAGACACTGTCCTTTCTCACTCTGGGACTGGGTGGTACAGTGGGTCAGACACTGTCCTTTCACACTCTGGGACTGGGTGGTACAGTGGGTCAGACACTGTCCTCTCACACTCTGGGACTGGGTGGTACAGTGGGTCAGACACTGTCCTTTCACACTCTGGGACTGGGTGGTACAGTGGGTCAGACACTGTCCTTTCACACTCTGGGACTGGGTGGTACAGTGGGTCAGACACTGTCCTTTCACACTCTGGGACTGGGTGGTACAGTGGGTCAGACACTGTCCTTTCACACTCTGGGACTGGGTGGCACAGTGGGTCAGACACTGTCCTTTCACACTCTGGGACTGGGTGGTACAGTGGGTCAGACACTGTCCTTTCACACTCTGTGACTGGGTGGTACAGTGGGTCAGACACTGTCCTCTCAGACTCTGGGACTGGGTAGTACAGTGGGTCAGACACTGTCCTTTCACACTCTGGGACTGGGTGGTACAGTGGGTCAGACACTGTCCTTTCACACTCTGGGACTGGGTGGTACAGTGGGTCAGACACTGTCCTCTCACACTCTGGGACTGGGTGGTACAGTGGGTCAGACACTGTCCTCTCACACTCTGGGACTGGGTGGTACAGTGGGTCAGACACTGTCCTTTCACACTCTGGGACTGGGTGGTACAGTGGGTCAGACACTGTCCTCTCACACTCTGGGACTGGGTGGCACAGTGGGTCAGACACTGTCCTCTCTCACTCTGGGACTGGGTGGCACAGTGGGTCAGACACTGTCCTTTCACACTCTGGGACTGGGTGGTACAGTGGGTCAGACACTGTCCTTTCACACTCTGGGACTGGGTGGTACAGTGGGTCAGACACTGTCCTTTCACACTCTGGGACTGGGTGGTACAGTGGGTCAGACACTGTCCTTTCACACTCTGGGACTGGGTGGTACAGTGGGTCAGACACTGTCCTTTCTCACTCTGGGACTGGGTGATACAGTGGGTCAGACACTGTCCTTTCACACTCTGGGACTGGGTGGTACAGTGGGTCAGACACTGTCCTTTCACACTCTGGGACTGGGTGGTACAGTGGGTCAGACACTGTCCTCTCACACTCTGGGACTGGGTGGTACAGTGGGTCAGACACTGTCCTTTCACACTCTGGGACTGGGTGGTACAGTGGGTCAGACACTGTCCTTTCACACTCTGGGACTGGGTGGTACAGTGGGTCAGACACTGTCCTTTCACACTCTGGGACTGGGTGGCACAGTGGGTCAGACACTGTCCTTTCTCACTCTGGGACTGGGTGGCACAGTGGGTCAGACACTGTCCTTTCACACTCTGGGACTGGGTGGTACAGTGGGTCAGACACTGTCCTTTCACACTCTGGGACTGGGTGGTACAGTGGGTCAGACACTGTCCTTTCACACTCTGGGACTGGGTGGTACAGTGGGTCAGACACTGTCCTTTCACACTCTGGGACTGGGTGGTACAGTGGGTCAGACACTGTCCTTTCTCACTCTGGGACTGGGTGATACAGTGGGTCAGACACTGTCCTTTCACACTCTGGGACTGGGTGGTACAGTGGGTCAGACACTGTCCTTTCACACTCTGGGACTGGGTGGTACAGTGGGTCAGATACTGTCCTCTCACACTCTGGGACTGGGTGGTACAGTGGGTCAGATACTGTCCTTTCTCACTCTGGGACTGGGTGATACAGTGGGTCAGACACTGTCCTTTCACACTCTGGGACTGGGTGGTACAGTGGGTCAGACACTGTCCTTTCACACTCTGGGACTGGGTGGTACAGTGGGTCAGACACTGTCCTCTCACACTCTGGGACTGGGTGGTACAGTGGGTCAGACACTGTCCTCTCACACTCTGGGACTGGGTGGTACAGTGGGTCAGATACTGTCCTTTCACACTCTGGGACTGGGTGGTACAGTGGGTCAGACACTGTCCTCTCACACTCAGGGACTGGGTGGTACAGTGGGTCAGACACTGTCCTTTCACACTCTGGGACTGGGTGGTACAGTGGGTCAGATACTGTCCTCTCACACTCTGGGACTGGGTGGTACAGTGGGTCAGACACTGTCCTTTCTCACTCTGGGACTGGGTGATACAGTGGGTCAGACACTGTCCTTTCACACTCTGGGACTGGGTGGTACAGTGGGTCAGACACTGTCCTTTCACACTCTGGGACTGGGTGGTACAGTGGGTCAGACACTGTCCTTTCACACTCTGGGACTGGGTGGTACAGTGGGTCAGACACTGTCCTCTCACACTCTGGGACTGGGTGGTACAGTGGGTCAGATACTGTCCTTTCACACTCTGGGACTGGGTGGTACAGTGGGTCAGACACTGTCCTCTCACACTCTGGGACTGGGTGGTACAGTGGGTCAGACACTGTCCTTTCACACTCTGGGACTGGGTGGTACAGTGGGTCAGACACTGTCCTTTCACACTCTGGGACTGGGTGGTACAGTGGGTCAGACACTGTCCTTTCACACTCTGGGACTGGGTGGTACAGTGGGTCAGACACTGTCCTCTCACACTCTGGGACTGGGTGGTACAGTGGGTCAGACACTGTCCTTTCACACTCTGGGACTGGGTGGCACAGTGGGTCAGACACTGTCCTTTCACACTCTGGGACTGGGTGGTACAGTGGGTCAGACACTGTCCTTTCACACTCTGTGACTGGGTGGTACAGTGGGTCAGACACTGTCCTCTCAGACTCTGGGACTGGGTGGTACAGTGGGTCAGACACTGTCCTTTCACACTCTGGGACTGGGTGGTACAGTGGGTCAGACACTGTCCTTTCACACTCTGGGACTGGGTGGTACAGTGGGTCAGACACTGTCCTCTCACACTCTGGGACTGGGTGGTACAGTGGGTCAGACACTGTCCTCTCACACTCTGGGACTGGGTGGTACAGTGGGTCAGACACTGTCCTCTCACACTCTGGGACTGGGTGGTACAGTGGGTCAGACACTGTCCTTTCACACTCTGGGACTGGGTGGTACAGTGGGTCAGACACTGTCCTCTCACACTCTGGGACTGGGTGGCACAGTGGGTCAGACACTGTCCTTTCTCACTCTGGGACTGGGTGGCACAGTGGGTCAGACACTGTCCTTTCACACTCTGGGACTGGGTGGTACAGTGGGTCAGACACTGTCCTCTCACACTCTGGGACTGGGTGGTACAGTGGGTCAGACACTGTCCTTTCACACTCCGGGACTGGGTGGTACATTGGGTCAGACACTGTCCTTTCACACTCCGGGACTGGGTGGTACAGTGGGTCAGACACTGTCCTTTCACACTCTGGGACTGGGTGGTACAGTGGGTCAGACACTGTCCTTTCACACTCTGGGACTGGGTGGTACAGTGGGTCAGACACTGTCCTTTCACACTCTGGGACTGGGTGGTACAGTGGGTCAGACACTGTCCTTTCACACTCTGGGACTGGGTGGTACAGTGGGTCAGACACTGTCCTTTCTCACTCTGGGACTGGGTGATACAGTGGGTCAGACACTGTCCTTTCACACTCTGGGACTGGGTGGTACAGTGGGTCAGACACTGTCCTTTCACACTCTGGGACTGGGTGGTACAGTGGGTCAGACACTGTCCTCTCACACTCTGGGACTGGGTGGTACAGTGGGTCAGACACTGTCCTTTCACACTCTGGGACTGGGTGGTACAGTGGGTCAGACACTGTCCTTTCACACTCTGGGACTGGGTGGTACAGTGGGTCAGACACTGTCCTTTCACACTCTGGGACTGGGTGGTACAGTGGGTCAGACACTGTCCTTTCACACTCTGGGACTGGGTGGTACAGTGGGTCAGACACTGTCCTTTCACACTCTGGGACTGGGTGGTACAGTGGGTCAGACACTGTCCTTTCACACTCTGGGACTGGGTGGTACAGTGGGTCAGATACTGTCCTTTCACACTCTGGGACTGGGTGGCACAGTGGGTCAGACACTGTCCTTTCTCACTCTGGGACTGGGTGATACAGTGGGTCAGACACTGTCCTCTCACACTCTAGAACCTGGATTCAAACCAAGCCTAGACTGATAGTTACCTCTGTCTTCTGGCTGTAAGAGTCCAGTGTGAAATGAGTCTGGACATTTTGAGCCCAATTGCTAGTGGGAATGGATCCAGCTTGGATAACGATCCCTAGGTGACACTAGGTCAGAGAGGCACAGGACAGTTGGTGCACAGGGAATGGACAAGTGTAACACTGGTGCAGTGGGGGTGCCTTTCTGAGCTTCTGGTTAAGGCACATTGTTAAGGCCAAGTAGAAGAAGCTTAACTCTAAATCTAACCTTGCTGCACCTGAGCTCGGATGGTGCAGCAAGGTTACACTGGTGACACTGAATGCCAGAGATAGAAAGTGTCGACAAATAAGTAAGTGGTTTTGTAAAGCTAAATTCCTTTTAGTGAAAGTAAGTTTGAATTGTGGCCCCTACTGTCACAGAAATACAAATAACCCCTACACTTCAGAGCACACACTCAGCTCCGTTACTTTCTGAGACCAAAACAATCAGAGCTCTTTCCCATACATTGCTGTTACTCCAACGAACAGGCTTTTTTAAAGAAATGTTATTGAATATCTGCGCAAATAGAAATTGGCCCGACCTGTTTTTTAGATGAATAGATAAAATGGAATGAACCAGCAGTAGGTACCCAACCTGAATAGGGTTATACCCAGTGAATCCCTCCCTAATTTATAGGGTCATCACTCTATCTAAGAGCGTAACTCAAAGATCATTGCCCCTCATATTGTTTTGGCAGTCAGGCCAGATTAGAGTCTAGAGAAGTTTTCAATGGAGATATTTGGCTAAAAGTACACGGTTTGAAAGGTGGATGCACCATTTGAAGTGGGATTGAACTGTACATAATTACCCGGATTCTGCACGAGCGGCGAATGAACGGTGCCTGCCGCTCGTTAGATTTAAACTTATCCACAAACGATCCACGGCCTTTTGGGTCCCAACTTGCTGCGATGGGGAGCTGAGAAAAGTGCAGCGTCTTCTCCCGGGCATCTGGGAGCAGTGTGAGCGGAGCAAGGAACTGTCTGTTCCCTCAAACAATCAGATTGAAGCATCCTTAACAAGCCACGCAGAATCAGAACCAGGAAGTGGAAAGCTACAACAGTAAATTCAATGTAAAATCAGTTAGGGAAAGCGAAATAGAGAGAGGGTAAGAAATATCTGAATTAAAAGACAGAGGTAAAAGAGACAGAAAGAAAAAGTAAAAAAAAAAATGCTTTAAACCTCCAACAACAATTAAAATCAGAAGGAATGAGACTTCACGTTTTTAAATGTTACTGTTCAGTGCCAGAGAGGTTGTTTGACAGTCATTAAGATTTACCACGCTGTTAACAGTTAGCTTAGGAACCTAGAATACTGAGCATACCTTTTTCTGTGTAGAATAGTTGCTTTCCAGCTGGGCAGTGCAGCAACTTTGCACTGGTCCATTCATTGCAACGGGAATCCAACTAGAGAGCTGTCCTTCCCATGCAGCTTTCGGAGGAGCAGGGCATCTGGTCGAGCAACTTCCGGATTTCCATGTTTGACTGCGCATGTGCGGAAGTTGCTCTTCCATTTGCCCTGAAATAATGGTGAGCCCTATGAGGACCGCCGTTATTTTAAGAGCAACTTCTGGGCCACTATGTTCTGAGCTAGCCAAAGTCAACCAAGGTCACTACGACTGTTTAGAGTACCCTGGGCCAGAAGATGAAAAGCTCTGACACGTTCCTACTCCTCATTTCTCCTGCTGGCAAGGGAGGACAGGATCAAGCTCAGTTGCAATGCCCTATGTGGTCGAATAGCTGATGCATGAAGAGTGACTTACGTGAAGCACCTGCAGGCCTTTCAGACGTACATCAGCACGGAGAAGAAGGGGGTAAGTTGGGCAGAGGAAAAAAATACAGGATTCTTGAGTGAAGATAAAAAGAAATGTGACAATATGTGGCCGAGGATCCAGATTCCTCCTGGAACATCAGAAGCTGCAGGAATGTTGCACATTACACCACTGTTTGGATGTTTGTTCCAGAAACGTTAGTGTGGAGAACTAGTGTGATTTATCTTCCCCCAACCCTTTGCTTTATGTTTTAAGGATTTTTCTTGGGATTAATCAAAGAAGAGGACTGCTTGATGTATTTATCGCGGGTTTAAACTGAAAAGGATATTCTCTAAGGATGGAGATTGGATCTGCTCCTGTCTTTAAAGACAAGATCACTTCAGCGGCAGAGGCAATGGAGTGGGAAAGAATTTGATCCAGGAGGCCACTGTGGTTAGACTTACTCAGATTTTGGTCTCACTTGTAAATGATTTAACTGCTTGTGTATTATACAGGAATCTCAATCTACCAAGGAGTGTCTGGGTCAGCAATTTTGGCTCCTGACTCCTGATGTTACAGGCAAACCTCCCTGCTGCATTGCCCCATTACTCCAGGACAAAGCAGCCCATCCACCACCTTAAACATTCACTCCCTCCACCACCGGAGCACCTTGGCTGCAGTGTGTACCATCCACAGGATTCACTGCAGCAACTCACTAAAGCTTCTATGGCAGCACCTCCCAAACCAGCGACATCCACCACCTAGAAGGACAAGGGCAGCAGGTGCACAGGAACACCATCACCTCTATATTTCCCTCCAAGTCACACACCATCCCGACTTGGAAATATATCGGCCGTTCCATCATCGTCGCTGGGTCAAAATCCTGGAACTCCCTACCTAACAGCACTGTGGGAGAACCTTCACCACAGCGGTTCAAGAAGGTTGCTCACCAACACCTTCTCAAAGGTAACTAGGGATGGGCAATAAATGCTGGCCTTGCCAGCACGCCCTGATGCCCAGAATTAATTTTTTAAAACCCAGCAGTACAGCCAATTGGCTTCCCCACAACACTGGGATCTTCCCTGTTGACTGGGAAGGGATACACTTGCTGTCATCACTGACTTAAATTTGCTATCTACTCACTAGCTGCTTCTCTTCATTGCTTCTTCTCAACAGATGTGCTTAAAATCAGGGAATCAGAATATCAAGGCATGGGTAACAATCCAGCCCAGACTGATGAGCTGAGAATCTCCTCTGTCTCTCTGTGTGGCAGCCTTAATGGGTCACTTTAAATGAGTGCGGGCAGTGTTAAAGATGCTTTTAGTGGGCAAGATCGCATAGCACAAAACTACCCTCACTTCCGCGCCAACGGACACAAGATGTCAATCTGACATCAGAGAGACTGCACGACCGGTGTTGGAGATGGAAATGTCACAATGCTCCAGTCAAAGATGCTCTGCTGAAGTTGGGGTATATGCACATCATTGGGGCAGAGTCGGGGGAGCCAGGCTCTGGGTCTTACCTGTGCTCGATCTGATCAGGAGGACTCGGTTCTGACTCCATTACCCATGATTGACCTCTCTCACCTTCATCAGCACGAAACATTCAACCTAAAATATGGAAATATGTGTTTGAGTCATTGTGTAGCGTAACGCGATTACGAAGCTTGAATTACATGTTTCATTTACTTTTGTTCTGTGAACAAAAGGGCCAGTGGGTTTGTTTCCTTGATTTAATTAACAGCTTGGTTCTGTTGTAAAAGAGGAATTTGTTCGATTATAGAGGGTTTGTGTGTGATGGATTCATGCAGATTGCTCGTGTCTGACAGGATATGTAACATTGTATTTTGGGATATTGCTTTCCCTATTGTCAGTTGGAATAAGCATGTAAGAAACATTGTTTCTATGTACAAAAGATAACCTATGGGGTATTGTGTATATGTATGAAATACATATTTACAAGAAGTGTACCTGTGTATAAAGTATTGTGGAATATGTTTGGTAAATCTTATTTCTAGGAATCTACAGTTTTGACATGTAAGGGTCATAATTTGCCCCCAGCTCACTCATTGTAGGCCCAATGAGAGATCACTTTTTCTTCTTGTTTTTTAAATGCGCTCAGACATATACTCATTGCTCATTCTCAGAGTTCAGACATATACTCATTGCTCATTCTCAGAGCTCAGACATGTACTCATTGCTCATTGCCCATTCTCATAGCTCAGACATGTACTCATTGCCCATTCTCAGAGCTCAGACATGTACTCATTGCCCATTCTCAGACATGTACTCATTGCCCATTCTCAGACATGTACTCATTGCCCATTCTCAGACATGTACTCATTGCCCATTCTCAGACATGTACTCATTGCCCATTCTCAGACATGTACTCATTGCCCATTCTCAGACATGTACTCATTGCCCATTCTCAGACATGTACTCATTGCCCATTCTCAGACATGTACTCATTGCCCATTCTCAGACATATACTCATTGCCCATTCTCAGACATATACTCATTGCCCATTCTCAGACATGTACTCATTGCCCATTCTCAGACATATACTCATTGCCCATTCTCAGACATGTACTCATTGCCCATTCTCAGAGCTCAGACGCACTATAACTTATGCACACTCGAGCAACCAGTCAGAAACAGCTGCAGTAACGATGCTGAATTGCTCGCTGAGCCCCTTACTAGGCACCTAACTGTGATAGGTTAATTTAAAATCAGGGGGGCTGGGAATAAGGGGGCATGGGGTGGGTTGATATCAACTCCTGATTATCCAATATGTGATCCTGTTAGGCAATCCCTGCGCAGGGAATGCTGACTCATATAGTTTACCCCTGGATGTGTTTCTGGGGAGCGAAGGGGTTGAGGGATATGGTAAGGAGTGGGCAGGTGCCGCTGAGATGTAGCAAAAACCTGATTAGCTTGTTGGACCTAACAGCTTTCTCCTACAGGGTTTTAAGTACGGCCCCGGACTCACTACTAGACAGCAGTGATGGAGAACAGTTCTTTACTAGTAAGATAATGTATTTGAAAGATACTTGAATTTCAGTTCACTCCTGGTTATCTTATTCCCATCAATAACCTCAATGAGGAACCTCTTTCAGTCTCTTTGCTGCTTTGGTTGCAGACTACAGGCGTTTTGACCGCAGCACCTTTAAAGAGCGGGTTGAAAATTGATGCCTGGAGGACGGGTTTAACCTGCACTCAAATTGCCAGTGCTGTCGCCACTCTCTGTGAAATGGCTAAAACTTTACATCTAAGTGAGTGCGACCGTGTGAAATCAGGCGTAGCTCTGCACCGTCTGTCGTGGAATTCATGAAAGAAAAGATAAATAAACCCATCCAGACTTCACATATGGGCTCAGCTCAGTCAGAAATTGGTGTCACACCAGGAGCTTTCCAGAGTGCGCACAGTGCCGATGAAAGACGTAAGGCGTGTTGTGCTGTTAACTCTCACCCTGGCCCCACGGTTCCTGGTGTACAGTTCCACTAGAGCTGGACCCCCTCTGCTCCCTTGCCCAAGGCTGTTCCTCACTCGCAAGCCTTGATAATAAATGTTGGCAGGGTATTCGACCACAGGGGCATCACCTGGTGCTCACCCACAAGGAGGTAATTTTCACCTTCACCACTTTGGCAGTACACTGACGGAGCAGATTGCCCACCTGGTTTTCCGACAGGCTCTATAACAGGCAGGCAGTAGTCTCCTCTAGTTTACCACCCGAGTGGTGAAGGTGAAAATTACCCCCACACATTGGCCGACAGGGCCCCTGGCTGGGTGTTCCTCTCAAGGGTGCTGAGGCCAATTTTAGTGAGCCTTGGTTGAGATCAGGTAACTCAACGCAGAATTGAACCTGGGACCTTCCTGATCTATCAGGAGAATAACACCACCCCACTGAGCTATCAGGTTTTACATAGCACTGCGTACTGTGTTAAACATGGGTGAGCCTTATTCTCCTCTTCTGACTGTCCATTCTCCTCTCCTGCCTATTGTACAAACATTGTCAGGGAGCCTAAGTGCATCCAAATAACCACATGGCATTTGTTTAACATCTTTCCCCGTAGTTTTACCCTTCGACAGAGAGCTGGAGAGATAAAGAGCGGCACTCACCCTTGCTGCTGTAGTGAGGTCACTGAACCTCTTTCTACACTGAAGCCAAGGCATGGAGATGCTGCTGATGGCATGGACCCTGTCAGCCACCTCTGTCTAGGCCTGCCGAAGTGTGGCCCTGGGCATGCTCCTAAGGATGCTGGGAACAGTACCTTCCTCCTTGCCCTGGCTTCCTTCACAAGGACCTCTTGAGGGAGGCTTCAGAATACCTGGGGGCAGCCCTCCGACTCATTACCCCAGCAGAATTGTGCGCACAGTCTGGAAAGACAATCTCTCTTCAGAGAATGCTACCTTGCTTTCAGAGGGGCATTTCTGCTTTAAGAAGGTCTCAGGAGGCCCGCTGGAAATTGCACTCAGAAAGCGGGCAGGGTGCTCATCGCCTGACCCGATCAGACGGACAGCCAGCAATCATATTAAAATGACCTGTAGGGCTATGCATGGTGCAAAATTCAAGCCCCACTCCAGACACTTGAGCACAAAATCCAGGCTGACGCTTCAGTGCAATACTGAGGGAGTGCTGCACTGTCAGAGGTGTCGTCTTTCGGATGAGACGTTAAACCGAGGCCCCGTCTGCCCTCTCAGGTGAACATAAAAGATCCCATGGCACTATTCGAAGAAGAGCAGGAGAATTTCCCCGGACTCCTGGCCAATATTTATCCGTCAAACAAAAACTAAAACAGATTATCTGGTCATTTATCTTTTTTGTGAGCCTTGCTGCTTCAAAAGTACTTCATTGGCTGTAATTGGGGACGTCCTGACGTCTTGAAAGGTGCTATATAAATGCAAGTTCCTTCTTTCTATTATAAACCCAATATATTTGTGACATGTCGATAGGTTGGGGAATCTAGTAACGAGGGGTTAAAATCAGATCAGCTTGCTGGGAGATGCTCACTTGCGTCTCCAGTGTAAACATCGCAACCGATGGTTTAATTGGGCAAACAGCACATAACGCAGGCCCCAACACCTCAGTTTATTGTTTGTTTACCCTGACACTATTTAACCCTCAATTAGAAGGGCTCCATTAGAGATTTCATTTGCCGGTGGAAGTAATGACCTCACTGGGCCCTGCCATGCAAACACAGCCCTATTGTCTGAATCCTAGAAAACCACAGATGCCATTCCCTGGAGTGTTAGGGGAGGTTAATGATATCACAAGCTGTTCAAATAAATAAATCATGATGAGCAAGACCCTGATATAAATCTTAGCCTTAACGCTGATTTGCTTACTGCCGCCACCAGTTGCAAACGACTCTCTGTTTCATTATCGCCCCGGGAGGGTGTGGGGGGAGGCACAGATGAATTATTTTTGATTATTTTAGTTTCCAGCTATTCAGATTCGCTGCTCGTTTCATCGAGGGACATTAGGACGGTGAAGGGAGCGAGATGTTAGAGGAAAAGGACAACGGCTTTGGTGATTTGACAGAGGCATAAGAGAGGGTGGGTGGGGGAGCGGGAGAATTCCTGCCAACGCTTGTCTGATCGTCACCAATGTTCGGCCATGTTGGATAGCCCAACAGCTGAAGCTCGACTAGGCCTTGTAAAAGGTTGGTTTCCATGAGGGCGGGAGCCTGTATCCGGCAGCCGATCCGGGTGCTTTCCTGCACTAGGAAGGGGGATCTGGATGCCTCCCCGTCCTCTGTCGCTATGGGGCGTGGCTTCCCACTTTTGCATTCCTAGGCCGAAGCCTTGCCCGCTGGCAGCGCATTTCAGGAAATCCTGCATGGAGCTCTCGATTTTCTATCCATTAAAATGAATAGACAGAATGGCTTTGCTCCCTATTTCATAATGTGAGCTCTCATGGAGCAAAAAATAGAAAATTTACCCTTTTATTGCTGCAGACTTTAATACAGGTGCTGTCGAAGAAGCCATGGCGAGTTGCTGCAGTGTGTACCTTCCACAGGGCACTGCAGCAACTCACCAAGGCTTCTTCGACAGCACCTCCCAAACCCACAACCTCTACCACCTAGAAGGACAAGGGAGCAGGCACATGGGAACAACACCACCTGCACGTTCCCCTCCAAGTCACACACCATCCCGATTTGGAAATATATCGCCGTTTCTTCATCGTTGCTGGGTCAAAATCCTGGAACTCCCTTCCTAACAGCACTGTGGGAGAACCGTCACCACACAGACTGCAGCGGTTCAAGAAGGCGGCTCACCACCACCTTCTCAAGGGCAATTAGGGATGGGCAATAAATGCCGGCTTCGCCAGCGACACCCACATCCCATGAACGAATAAAAAAAACACACTACCCTGTAAACCATCGGAGAGCGAACTACCCCTCCCCCCCTCCATTAGTTGACCAGCTCACCAGAAGCAAAGCTTACATAACTGCTTCCCCAATGATTCTGTCCAGAGTTAGCTAATTGAAATTGCTTGCAGTGGTTGGGGCTCTACATCTAGCAACAGAGTTCATGGGCTAATGATTGGAGAAAAGATATCAGCCAGGGCTCCCTCGTGACTGCTGCTGGACAGTGGATGGGTGTGGACGTCAGGTGAGGACAGGGTTGGACAGCACCCTGCCACTGAATAGCCTTGACAGCCTGAGGCTGTCTTGGTCAACGTGGCCCTTAACTTTTATGCCACGTGCTCCTTTCAGGCTGAAACAGGTGACATCAGCAATATCTCACGGTTTGCAGTCCACCGCTGTATCAGGAAGGTCACCGAAGCTCTCAATACCAGGAGGATCAGCTACATCACTTTCCCTATGGACAGAGCGAAGCAGGACAAGAGAGCACTAGGCTTCACCCACATGGCAGGCTTCCCCATGGTGCAAGGTGTCATAGACTGCACCCACGTTGCCTAGTGATAGGCACCACACATGCACGTCTGCGCCCGGTATCCTGGCAGCAGTCATGACTCTTTCATCCTGTACCAGTCCTCCGTGCCGCCTTTGTTCCCACCAGGCCGCCTACTGGGCGACAATGGCTATCGCCTCCAGACATTGCTCATGAGTCCTGTCAGGAACCCGGGCACAGCTGCAGAGCAGGCCTACAACCAGAGCCTTGCCAACACATGAAACGTGATCGAGCAGACAGTCAGCCTGCCCAAACAACGCTTCCGCTACCTGGACCATTCCTGAGGAGTTTTGCAGTGAACCCCTGAGCGGGTATCCAGATTTGTGGTCGTCTGCTGCATGCTGCTTAACTTTGCTATCATGAGGGACCTGCCCTTACCAACAACTGGGCAGCAAGAAGTGCAGCAGGAAAAGGAGAAGCAGGAGGAGGAGGAGGAGGAGCAATCTTAAAAGAAGTGACTGCAGAGGTAGTAGATGCATTGGTATTAATTTTCCAGAATTCCCTAGATTCTGGAAGGGTCCCATCAGATTGGAAGATAGCGAATGTAACTCCTCTATTCAAGAAAGGAGGGAGACAGAAAGCAGGAAACTACAGGCCAGTTAGCTTAACATCTGTCATAGGGAAAATGCTAAAATCTATTAGTAAGGAGGTTATAGCAGGGCACTTAGAAAATCTCAATGCAAATAGGCAGAGTCAACACGGCTTTGTGAAAGGGAAATCGTGTTTGACTAATTTATTAGAGTTCTTTGAGGAAGTAACAAGCAACGTGGATAAAGGGGATCCTGTGGATGTGGTGTACTTGGATTTCCAGAAGGCATTTGACAAGGTGCCAATCAAAGGCTGCTACACAAAATAAGAGCTCATGGTGTAGGGGGTAACATATTAGCATGGATAAAGGATTGGTTAGCTAACAGGAAACAGAGAGTAGGCATAAATGGTTCATTTTCAGGTTGGCAAGATATAACGAGTGGAGTGCCACAGGGATCAGTGCTGGGGCCTCAACTATTTATGATCTATATCCATGGATGAAGGGACCGAATGTATGGTTGCTAAATTTGCTGATGACACAAAGATAGGTAGGAAAGTAAGTTGTGAAGAGGACATAAGGAGTCTGCAAAGGGATATAGATAGGTTAAGTGAGTGGGCAAAAAATTTGGCAGATGGAGTATAATGTGGGATAATGTGAACTTGTCCACTTTGGCAGGAGGAATAGAAAAGCAGTATATTATTTAAATGGAGAGAGATTGCAGAACTCTGAGGTACAGAGGGATCTGGGTGTCCTAGTACATGAAACACAAAAAGTTAGTATGCAGGTACAGCAAGTGATTAGGAAGGCAAATGGAATGTTGTCATTTATTGCAAGGGGAATGGAATATAAAAGTAGAGATGTTTTGCTATAGTTGTACAGGGCATTAGTGAGACCACATCTAGAATGCTGTGTGCAGTTTTGGTTGTCTTATTTAAGAAAGGACATAATTGCTTTGGAGGCTGTTCAGAGAAGGTTCACTCAACTGATTCCTGGGATGAGGGGGTTATCTTATGAGGAAAGGTTGGACAAGTTGAGCCTGTATACACTGGAGTTTAGAAGAATGAGAGGTGATCTTATTGAAACATGTAAGATCTTGAGGGGACTTGAAGGGGTTCATGCTGAGAGGATGTTTCCCCTTGTGAGAGAGATTAGAACTAGGGGCCACAGTTTAAAAATAAGGGGTCTCCCATTAAAGACGGAGATGAGGAGAAATTTTTTCTCTCAGAGGGTTGTGAGTCTGTGGAACTCCCTTCCCCAGAGAGCGGTGGAGGCAGGGTCATTGAATATTTTTAAGGCTGAGTTAAATAGATTCCTGATTAACAAGGGAGTCAGAGGTTATAGTAGGTAGACGGGAAAGTAGGGTTGAGATCACAATCAGATCAGCCATGATCTTATTAAATGGCAGAGCAGGCTCGAGGGGCCGAATGGCCTACTCCTGCTCTTAAGGTATGAAGATAAGGAGCATGAGGAGAAGGAGCCGGAGTAGGGACTGGAGCTGCATTGACCGCCAGTGCCCCGAACTGCCAGAGGTCTGAGAGAGCAGCTCAGTGAAGAGTGCTTCACCTAAACCATCCCTCCCACCCCTTATACACCAACAGTCTCACAGCCCTTATCACCACCATCCTTACTACCACCATCCCATTGCTATCCTTCAGTCCAGCCTTGTGGGCCTTACCATCGCTTCATTAGAAAGATAAACACTGACACCGAACCCAGAAAAAAAAATGATCAAACAACTCAATTACATCTGTGTCGAATAGTTAATAGAAATAATTATGAATCACCCTTGGGAAAGCCCTTAATCCCTGTCTTGTGTCATTTACCTATCCTAGTGCTCCTACGAAGTGTTTCCCCAGTAGCTACAGTTTGGGAGGTGGGAGGCTGCTGAGCTTCCACTGAGGACGCTTCAGAGGGCCGTGGCGGGCGGCCTCGAGCAGCTCCGGGCCGAGAGGTCCCGGCTACAGACTGCAGCATCTCGGCGTGGGCCGGGGCAGTTTGGTCCAGCGGGCTGTGTGGCACTAACAAGGGCACTGGCGGAATGTCTGACGGGAGAGCAGGCATGCTGTCATCCTGAGAGAGGACAGCAGCTGCCTCTCCCATGGAGCCAAGGCCACTCTCCTGGTTCTGCGCCTCATCACCCCTACTGCTCTGCACGAGAGCAGAGTCCATGAATGATGTGACATTCTGGAAGCCCCTGTCAACATTAGCCCCTAAAGCCAAGATGGGAGCCCTGAGTTTTTTGGACTTGAGAGAGCGGCAGTGTTTGTGAAACTTTCAATTCCCCTGGGAGTTGGTTCGAGAACTCCATAATCCAGGACAGGCAGGTAAGCTTCCAGTAGCAGGTTTCAGCCATGGCCCAGTGGATGGCACTCTCTAAGAAGTCTGAGTCAGACGACTGTGTGTTCAAACCCCACTCCAGAGACTTGAGCACATAATCCAGGCCAACACTCCAGTGCAGCACTGAGGGAGTGCTGCACTGTCGGAGGTGCCGTCCTTCAGATGAGATGTTAAACCAAGGCCCCATCTGCCTTCTCAGGTGGATGTAAAAGATCCCACAGCACTATTTTGAAGAAAATAGGTGTTCTAAGCAATATTTATCGACCAACATCACCTAATACAGATTATCTGGTCATTATCACATTGCTATTTGTGCGAGCTTGCTGTCACATTGGCTGCTATGTAACCTACATTACAACAGTAACTACACTTGAAAAGTACTTCATTGGCTGTAAAGTGCTTTGTGATGTCCTGAGGTCGTGAAAGATGCTGTAGAAATGCAAGTTCTTTCTTTTGGAATGCTCCAACACTGTGGGAAGTGGGTCTGAGCCTGCGTTTCCTCACACAGTGAGCTCCTGATCTGAAGTGTGCAACTCTGGGTATTTATCACGTAGAAGCTACTCACTGTCGCAGGAATCAAAAACAAAACTTTGGGTTTGGGAGGTCCATTGAACTATATGGGCGCTGAATTGGGCCGTGTAGCGCCCGTTGTTTCGGCGCTACGCGGCCTCTCCAACATCCAACATGACGTCTTGGCTGCACATGCACGTTTCCAGCGTGACATGCGCCGGACGCCATCTTGGTATAAGAGTTAGCGCATGCTCAAATACCGAACGTTGGCTGCATGTAAAGTAAGGATAAATGGGTACAATCAGTGCGCAATGCTGATTTAAAGTGATAGACACCATTTTGGGACTTAATGCTCAACTCAACTCATAGTTTTAACTAAGACCATCTGAACATGTCTTAGAGAGCCTGGAGGACCCCTCAACCAGTGCTATTTAAAGGGACCATGCAGGATTTACAGGTTAGTGGCTGGATTATTGCTTCTGGCTGCCGAGACATTTGTAACTGGTTTTGGAGGTCTTCTATACTTGAATACAAGAATGCAGGGACATAGCCTAACATTTAGAACCAGGACGTGCAGGAGTGAAGTTAGGAAACGCTTCTACACGCAAAGGGTGGGAGAAGTTTGGAACACTCTTCTGCAAACAGCAGTTGATGCTAGCTCAATTGTGAATTCTAAATCTGAGATTGATATATTTCCATGAACCAAGGGTATTAAGGGATATGGGGCTAAGGTGGGTATATGGAGTTAGGTCACAGGTCCATAATGATCTCATTAAATGGCGGAACAGGCTCTAGGGGCTAAATGCCACTGGCACTTGCTGCCTCCTGTTATGCGCCACCTTCTCCTGCAAGAAAGCGGGACGTGTGTCTGGGTGATGTGCCTGTCATGGTTGAACAGCTGCCAGTGTGTGTAGCTTGTGAGTTGTGGGTGGGCGGCTTGCCACAGTGGTAAAGTGTAAGGGTGAGAGGAAGCATCTGATTGGAAGAGTTGAGTACTGATGGAAAGAGTTTGTTGGTATGTGGGTGATGGGGGTGTTGTGTGCGGAGCAGTGGATGCGACTAGGGGTGCAGTTGGTAGGAGATGCCACTTGACAGTTGACCTCACTCACCTTGACCACTCATGTCAAAGCACTGAACGTCTTCCTGCACTGTATCCATGTTCATGATGCTGTGTGCCTGGCATTGACTTTGTCCCCCACTGCCTCCCACTGCCTTTTGGGCATATGTCTGGAGGGCCTCTTGCCCTCCCCCCTCCCCCCTCTCCCCCCCGTGGATATAAGATGTCCCTCCTTCTGTCCACCTCTTGCACCAAGGCCTCTAGTGCATCAGCAGAGAACCTTGGTGCACGCACTCTCGCAGGCCTGGTATCAACTCAGATTGGCAGATTGATGAGGTTTGGCATGCAGATTGGAGGAAGTAGGATTTCGTAGTGCGCGACCTTTATTCAATGTTTTAACATAACTCAACAGTTTGTAAACATAGGGGCGGGAGCTGCATCTGTGTTTTATGTGAATGATGTCTGACCTCCGTTCAGACTCCGTGCAGACAGCAGACTGTTATTTTCAGCAAATAACAGGTACCACCTACCTTTAAGAGATTTTTAAGAGACAGCCTACCTTTAAGAGATTGAGGCTCCCCTTGCTGGTGGAAAGTTCAAATTGCATTGAATCCTCATTCAACGCTGATGTGGAACGCTGCTTGCAGCTAAGTCCTCAGGCCTGACCAAAGTCTCGTCCTGCCTGCGCAGGGGCCATTGGGGGCGGAGTAATAGTGGATCGCGCTACCCCCGCCCAATAATAGGCACTATCCAATTTTTTTTTTTCCCCCATGTCGCATTGTTTCAGTAGAGCCTGTTCATTGCTCTATGGAGGCTGGGATAGACCCTCTTCCTAATGGGAATCCCTTGCTCCCTCTCACTCCACAGCAAGGGTGTTGAATCCCAAATCTGGGAACATCCCATGGCCAAACAAGCAATGAGTAGAGAGCCACGGACGCATAGATCAGTAGATCTACTGGAGGCCCCAGGTTAAGGGGAGATGGGTCACAAATGACCTCCAAGCCATACCATTGGGCTACAATAACAAAAATGCTTAAAGGAAGCCTTAATGTAATCTGTACTTCATACAGATTATACAACTGTCTATCACAAGCTCCCTCCATAAGGGGAATCCTTAAGTAACGCTACTCGTTGCACTGAAAATCCCCCTGAAAAAAACAAAGCAGCCGTCAGTAGACTTGTCCAAAACATTTAAGACTATTACCAATTTTATTTAATTGGATTCAATCTATTATGCTTTTTTAACGTCCCTGTCCTCACTCCATCTTGTAATTGAAAAACCTACAGGACGTGCCTAATCCCAAGGTTGAAGAGACTAGGAAAGAAGACGAGATAAATCGCAATGTACTGAGGAGGAACCCCTCACCCCACACAAACACTCAAACGGTTGAGTTTGCAGATTGTAGAAGGAAGGAGAGTGATGGAGTTGTGGATTATGAAAGGAAGGCGAAAGTGATGGAGGTAAGATGTGGATTGTAGAAGGAAGGGGAGAGTGACGGAGATAAGATGTTGATTGTAGAAGGAAGGGGAGAGTGACAGAGATAAGATGTTGATTGTAGAAGGAAGGGGAGAATGACGGAGGTAAGATGTTGATTGTAGAAGGAAGGGGAGAGTGACAGAGATAAGATGTTGATTGTAGAAGGAAGGGGAGAGTGACAGAGATAAGATGTTGATTGTAGAAGGAAGGGGAGGGTGAAGGAGGTAAGATGTTGATTGTAGAAGGAAGGGGAGAGTGACGGAGGTAAGATGTGGATTGTAGAAGGAAGGGGAGAATGACGGAGGTAAGATGTGGATTGTAGAAGGAAGGGGAGGGTGAAGGAGGTAAGATGTTGATTGTAGAAGGAAGGGGAGAATGACGGAGGTAAGATGTGGATTGTAGAAGAAAGGCGAAAGTGATGGAGGTAAGATGTTGATTGTAGAAGGAAGGGGAGAGTGACGGACGTAAGATGTTGATTGTAGAAGGAAGGGGAGAGTGACGGACGTAAGATGTTGATTGTAGAAGGAAGGGGAGAATGACGGAGGTAAGATGTGGATTGTAGAAGGAAGGGGAGGGTGACAGAGATAAGATGTTGATTGTAGAAGGGAGGGGAGAATGACGGAGGTAAGATGTTGATTGTAGAAGGAAGGGGAGGGTGACAGAGATAACATGTTGATTGTAGAAGGAAGGGGAGAATGACGGAGGTAAGATATGGATTGTAGAAGGAAGGGGAGAGTGACGGACGTAAGATGTTGATTGTAGAAGGAAGGGGAGAGTGACGGAGGTAAGATATGGATTGTAGAAGGAAGGGGAGAGTGACGGACGTAAGATGTTGATTGTAGAAGGAAGGGGAGAGTGACGGAGGTAAGATATGGATTGTAGAAGGAAGGGGAGAGTGACGGAGGTAAGGTATGGATTGTAGAAAAAAGGGGAGAGTGATGGAGTTAACGACCTCCGCAGCTTTTAGGTCCTGTTGTTGAATGAGTTGCAGTAGGAGATGGCGCAGTGAGTCTTGATTTTAGTGCAGTGAGGATGCAAAGAGGAGAAGAGCATATGGGGCGGGAGTATTTGGATTTATTTATTCAGCATATTTGTATCACTTATTATTGGAGAATAATTGGTTTTGTGTCATGCAATGTCGTGAGGAAATGTAATGCTCATAGGAACCCATTTTGCCAAATCTTTCTCCTTGGGTATTACAAAGCTAAAATGTAACCTTTTTCATTTTCTAAATAAGTGTATGAATTGTAAAAAAAAACCACTGACCTATAATGACGGATTAAATATTAAATTAACAGGAAAAAGTAAGAATTATTGCACGGCAAAAAGAATAAAGCCTATTATGGCAGCTGAAAACTCAGGGCATCTATTTTTAGTGTTTCATCGTGCAATAGTCAAAATATAAAAGGAATTCATGGGGGCTTTCTTTATTTAAGATGCTGCATTAGTCTTTACAGCAGCTAGTTTTGATATTTCAAAGCTGCCAGCTCAATAAATGGCTGGAACTGCCACATCTCTGTTCTCACCAGAAGAAATCAATGCTAATCCTATTACAAGGAGTTATCACCCAGGCCAGAAACGCTTGCTAAAAAAACTGAGATGTCAAAGTAGGAAGGGGAAAGGAGTCAGCCTTCATTCACCTTCAAACGAGCTCTGATAATTTGCTTCTTTGGTGAGAGACGGCCTGATGTATTCACATAATGCTCAGATCAGACCCTGCTGCTGTAAGCAAGATGTACTTTGTACAATCATTTCAGTCACTTCTTTTACTTCACAGAAATCCGCTGGACCAAAATCTCTCTTCCGTTTACCTCATAGAATTTGCCCCACAATGCTTTGCTGTCTGTGCATTTATTATAAATATCTCTCTCTCTCTCTATATATGTATATATACATACGATACCAGATTGAGTGCATCAGGAAAGAGGAGGGGTGTTTGGTTAAGGTGGGGGAGAGGGGAATTAAAGAAAGAACATGCATTTATACAGCACCTTTCACAACCTCAAGACATCCCAAAGCGCTTTGCAGCCAATGAAATACTTTTGAAGTGTAGTCACTGCTGTAATGTAGGAACCGTGGTCGTCAATTTGTGCACAGCAAGATCCCACAAACAGCAATGAGATAATGAGCAGATAATCTATTTTTAGTGATGTTGAGTGAGGAATAAATATCGGGCAGGACGCCGGGAGAACAGCCCTGCTTTTCTTCAAAGAGTGCTGTGGGATCTTTTACGTCCACCCGAGAGGGCAGACGGGGCCTCGGTTTAATATCTCATCCAAAAAACAGCACCTCCAACAGTGCAGCACTCCTTTGGTACTGACATTGAAGTGTCAGCCTGGATTTAGTACGTAAGCCTCATGAAGTGGGACTTGAACCCACTACCATCATAACATAAACATCAAGCTTGCCACAGCGGAAACAGGAGACTGGCTTTTGACTTCCACATCTGGCCAATGCATCAACAATGCTGCCCGAACTCTTCCCCCTTCCCACAGTAAATGTGCCATTGTAGACACACCCTTCCCTCATATGCAATAACGCTCATGGCTCGCACACTACCATCCGATGAAAGCAACTGCCAAACCTGTTGCAGCTTACTTTGTCCGCTGGGTCCGAATTGCACCCCAACCCATTTCCAGTTGTGCTTGATTGGAAAATCTAATCTGAGAGGTGCACGGTGACCACTAGTTATAATTTTGAACAGATTGAAATGGTATAGATTAGTATGCGAGTGACCTGAACATAAACCCAGGAGTAGTCAAGGGAGTGGAGGGGGAATAACTGAACAATTATTGAATTCAACGAAGAGTAATAATGCAGCCAAAAAAAATTAACCACTTTAGCTTGTCACTGCTGGTATAACTCCCATATGGGGAAATTTTAACCTAACTGGCCAGGTGGGAATCCCATGGGATCAGGTGGAACACTAGTTTTACATCCCGGTTAATATTACTCTTCGTTGACTTCAATAATTGTTCAGTAATCCTCCCCCCCACCCCATTGTTTGGCTGCATAGAGTGACACCACAAGTCCCGGCCAGAATGGAGATGATTGGGTAATTCCCCTGTCAATCACAGCTGGAGCCTGCACCGCTGTAAGTGACTGGGATTGATTTTACACTCATAATTTGTATTATGTAACTATCCTCCACTCACTGCATTTTGCTGGAGCAATAATCCCACTGCACTCAGGAGACTCTGCTGTAGTTTGGGTCATGAGTTCGGAGACTGTTTGCTGCAGTTCATGAGTAAATAGACTCTGTTTGCTGGAGTTCATGAGTAAATTCAAATCATAAGTCACGCCCCGCCTCCAACTCACTGGCTGACACAGTGGTGTCAATATTCACTCTGTTTTTTTTTTCTTGTATGCCCTTGATATTTAAACTTGCTTTTTACTTTGGTTGCCGTGACACAGTTTTGATAAATTCTGATCGCGTAGGTGAGATATTACGGCTGTTATCTGTTGCAATTACAGACGCACTGGGGCGGACTGATGAACATGGGCTTGTCCTCGCACTGAGCTGACTGCAGCACTCATCCAACCTCAGTCATCGTCAGAGAGCTGCAGACCTTTCTGACTGAGTAATTACAAACTGCGATTGATTTTCAGTTGTCAGTAATGATTCTGACGACGGCTCTGTTCTTTCTGCGTTTGATGCTGAGCAAATATTCCCACCTGGAGGATATATCCGTGTGTCAGTGATGTCACTGAACAGGCATTTCAGAAAGATCCGTACACGTTCCAATTCAGACACTCAGTTGAATAATTAATTCTTAATTGAAATTTAAACAGGAGCAAATCTTATCTTAATGCCTACGCATTTCCTCAGCCGCTCGACTCATTTTTCTTCCCAAGCGTGAAGGCTGCGGAGTTTCTTTCCACGCCTGTTCCATAGCAGCCTGACTCTCCCCCATTTATGGGCTAGGAAGTGCACGGGATGGATTTCTACTACATCTGGCGGTCCTCCCAATCCCCCCTCCTCCCCCCGCCCTCCGCCCCCTCCACCGTGAAACTTCTGCCGAGGGCCACTCAGTAACCGACAGGTTGAAGGGTTTGTCCCTCAGCGTGATGCGGCTCTCGCCGGTCAGCGCGGTTGGAGATTGAGATGGAGGGGTTGATTCCGCGGTTCCATGCTCGCCGTGCTCGCAGGGCGAGCCCAGAGGTGGGGCTGCCATGCACTGTGGCCCCTGTTCTCTGACCTGTGAAGGTGGCTCCCTGCTGGGCATGCTGGATTGTGGAATCACCCCCCGGTTCCTCCATGCATTGGGGGTGGAACGTTCAACATTGCCGGGGAGTGGGTGGGGGGATAAAACGGACGGAATGGGATCATCCGCCCCTGTCTCATTCCCCATCCGATCTCCCTTTTCCTTGACTTTCATGGAAAGGAAAATGAGGCGTGGTGTGTAACGGGGGGTGGTGGGGGGTCGTTTCACTACGGTCCTTCCACATTTAGACCTGTAATGACCCCCCCCCCATATCGTGTTGGCACTCACTACTTAGGATCAGGCATGAAGAATGGTGTTCGAGCATTAGGCCGTGCCATGGAAATGGAGCCCAGTGTGTGAATCTTCAGATGAGGAGAAATAAATTCCAAAGAGTGACTGATTGTAGGGAGATAAACGACAGCTGATTACAGAGTCATAAGAACATAAGAAATCGGAGCAGGAGTAGACCATATGGCGTCTCGAGCCTGCTCCGCCATTCAATCAAATCATGGCTGATCTTCAACCTCAACTCCACTTTCCCAACATATCCCTTGATTCCCTCAATGTCCAAATATCCATCAATCTCAGCCCTGAATATACTCAACGACTGAGCATCCACATCCCTCTGGAGTAGAGAATTCCAAAGATTCCCAACCCTCTGAGTGAAGAAATTTTTTCTCATCTCGATCCTAAATGGCCGACTCCTTATCCTGAGACTATGATCCCTGGTTCTAGACTCTCCAACCAGGAGAAACAGCCTCTCATCATCTACCCTGTCAAGCCCTCTTAAGAATTTTATACATTTCAATGAGATCACCTCTCATTCTTCTAAACTCCAGATGCATTACATCTCTGTAACTCCCTCCTTAGTGGTAATTGTTCATTATACAGGCAAACACTTTTCTTATAAAATTATTGTTCAATAGAAACTGAATATGAAAATGCAGCAAAAGTCACAAGAATTTCCTCACTCTACACATGTGTATTCAAGTGTACTTTATTTAATTAGCTGCACTTATCTTTACAATTAAACAAAAATGTATTTTCTTTCTTTTTGTAATCGTAATTCTGGATTGTAAAGATAGCAGAGATCAAGCAATTTGTACTCATCCAAAGCAACACAGAGCCATTGATGCTGTCTGTGCATCAGAAGAAGTAGCTGAGTGCTGGTAATTCAGGGGGACTAGCAATTTATACAAGGACGTGCCCATTAACATTGGGCCTAACAGGCCCGTTCCCCTCTTATTCCGACTCTCTCCCCTCCTCTTGTGTGGCTCAGTTGGTAGCACTCTTACCTCTGAGTCAGAAGGTCATGGGTTCATAGTCCTACTCTAGAGACTTGAGCTCAAAATCTAAGCTGATATTCCAGTGCAGTGCTAAGGGAGTGCTGCACTGCTGGAGGTGCCATTTTTCAGATGAGATGTTAAACTGAAGCCTTCTCCAGTGAATATAAAAGATCCCATGACACTATTGGAAGAAGAGCAGGGGAGTTCTCCCTGGTGTACTGGCCAATAATTATACTTCAACCAACACCTAAGACAAATGATCTGGTCATTTATTTCATAGCTGTTTGAAGGAGCTTGCTGTGTTGGGGGAACCTGAGGCTCTGTTAAACATTGGGAAGGTCACAGCTATCGTCAGCCCCTGCCACAAACTCCGTACCCTTGCCGCCAATTCTCTTCCCTACCCCGGACGCTGTCTCAGGCTGAACCACACTATTCGCAACCTCGGCGTCCCGTTTGATCCCGGGCTGACCTTTCAACCCCACATCGTCTCCGTCACAAAGACCGCCCACTTCCACTTCTGCAAATCGCCCCTCCCTCCACCCCTCCACCCCACCTCAGCTCATCTGTTGCTGAAACCCTCAACCATGACCTTTGTTACCTCCAGACTCGGATATTCCAAAGCTCTCCTGGCCGGCCTCCCATCCTTCAAGCTCCATAAACTTCAGCTCATCCAAAAATCTGCTGCCTGTGTTCTATCGCACATAAAGTCCCATTCACCCATCACCCCTGACCTTGCAGAGCTACATTGGCTCCTGGTCCCCTAATGCCTCCAATTTAAAATTCTCATCCTTGTCAAATCCTTGTGAAGGGCTTTGGGACGATTTACTATGATAAATGCGCCATATAAATGCAAGTTGTTGTTGAATGTGAACCTTGTTTGGTTTTCCCTCCTTGGCCCAGGGACATTGGGGTCTAACGTAGCATCCCAACTGTTGTCCAGCACAGACCAGGGATAGACCCTGGGACACCACTGGTCTGTATGACTTAGCATGAAAAGTACTTACCCATCAAAACCATCAGAGCAGTACTGTCATGTGCTTATTATCCGGACTCCCGCTGAACGGAGGCAAATACGAATCAGAGAAAGTTCAAAAAATGGAGCTCAATTGTGGGCACTGGAGCATAAAGGAAGCATCCAGGCCCTGAGAGTGGGGTAGAGAAGGCCATGGAGTTGATCCTCAGAGTCAGAGGGCTGAGTTAGGAGGAAAATAAGAGGATAATATAAGAGTTAGGTGCAAAATTGCATTTAATTAGCTATATAGGGGAGAAAGGAATAAGTTGGATGAAGTAAGGTATGAGGAGGATCGTGTGGAGCGTAAACACCGGCATAGACCTGTTGGGCCGAATGTTTCTGTGCTGTAAAATTCTATGTAATTCTATGAATAAAACTGGACTCTTCAGCCTTGAAAGGAGACAAATGAGAAGGGACCTCATAGAGGTATTCAAGGTACTTTATGGAATAAAAAGTTAATTCTGAGCACCATATCACATTAAACCATAAGAGGAGAATAAAGGGACACAGGTACAAGGAAAGGCCAGTTCGGGACTGATGTCGGGGAGCACTGCTTCACGCAGAATAATCAACACCTGGCATAGGGTGACGGAGGCTAGATCAACACCTGGAATAGGGTGACAGAGGCAAGATCAACACCTGGCATAGGGTGACGGAGGCAAGATCAACATCTGGAATAGGGTGACAGAGGCAAGATCAGCACCTGGCATAGGGTGACAGAGGCAAGATCAACATCTGGAATAGGGTGACGGAGGCAAGATCAACACCTGGCATAGGGTGACGGAGGCAAGATCAACATCTGGAATAGGGTGACAGAGGCAAGATCAACACCTGGCATAGGGTGACGGAGGCAAGATCAACATCTGGAATAGGGTGACGGAGGCAAGATCAACATCTGGAATAGGGTGACGGAGGCAAGATCAACACCTGGCATAGGGTGACGGAGGCAAGATCAACATCTGGAATAGGGTGACAGAGGCAAGATCAACACCTGGCATAGGGTGACGGAGGCAAGATCAACACCTGGAATAGGGTGACGGAGGCAAGATCAACACCTGGAATAGGGTGACGGAGACAAGATCAACACCTGGAATAGGGTGACGGAGGCAAGATCAACACCTGGCATAGGGTGACGGAGACAAGATCAACACCTGGAACAGGGTGACGGAGGTAAGATCAACACCTGGAATTGGGTGACGGAGGTAAGATCAGCACCTGGAATAGGGTGACGGAGACAAGATCATTGGAATCGTTCAAAAGGCAGTCAGACACGGCGACGGTTCATCTCCACAGATGGAATGAGTGAGATGGGCTGAACGGCCTCCTCCGCCTCTCCTCACTTGTGCGATTTATTTCTGATTTTGACCAGCTTGAATCAGGAGCGGACTGAAGGCCGAGGATCAGGCCACAGCTCGCCTACAGGCGTGGGGCAGCCGCCGCGGATTCCCACTGCCCGCCCCTCGGGAGTCGCGCGGCACCTCTCGAACAGGCACAGCTTCCGACCTCAGCATCGACGGTAGTTTGAGCAATTTAAGTCCCTTTCCACCTCGGCAAAGTTTTCACCTTCACCGAGTGTTTAAGGGCATAGAAAAAAAAAAGCAAGCACATTGGGATCGTAACCCACTTGATATTCCCTCAATAAATTAAAGGGCAAAGAGGCTTTAAAAATGTAAAATAGCAATGACACACTAAATAATGAGGCTGACCAGAATTATGCTGGTGGAGCCAGCGGACTCAGGGGTATACTTTGGCAGCACAGGGTCCTGCTTGGCTTTCCCTTCGTCACTGAGAGAGCTCGGAAGGCTGATACTGGTGGAGTTGGGGGGGGGGGGGTGGGGGTTGGAGGCTGGCGAGGGGGTTGGGGGGAGGACAGGGAGGAGTAGATATGGAAATAACTGTCTGGGGGGCAAACATTTGTACGAGACTGTGGAAGGTGGATTGCTGTTCCTCACCTTGTGGCCTCAGTAAAATGTGTTTAGGCAGATGAACAAAGTGAGAGCAAAATTATTTATCAGAAAAATTGCCTGGTTTATTGCTCACTGACAGGATTTATAGTCTCGCTGTGAAATACCACATTAGGCGGAATATTAGTTGCAAGCCTTAAAGAGACAGCGTCATTTCTTTTTTGCAAAGAGGCACTGCTGTGTTTTTCTTTTCTCTGCTGCTTGCAATGATAGCATTCCAATGTCAAATCAGCAGTAGCGACTCCCATTTAAAAAAATGAATCAAGATTGCTATTTTTTTCCAACTCTTGGACTGAAGGAGGTGGGACACTTCTCACTGGGAAGCCCACCATTATACCTCGTCCAGATTGCCAGTCTTCACCCAGTGGTGGTCGGGGCCAGGCCCAGTCCCGTCTCCACCCAAATCCACACACGCACTTTCCACGAGAGGCCACAGCGGGGGGCATATCCCCCCTCCCCCTCAAACCCAATTTTAGCGCCCCGCCCCCAAACAATGGCCGTGACTCCGATGGCCTAACTCAGCACGGACCAGGCCCAGAAGCTGAGACCTTCATGGTCTGCATGGCTCACTCCTCCATGGCACGGAGCATTTACCCA
The DNA here is from genome assembly GCF_035084215.1 of Heptranchias perlo. Classification (NCBI taxonomy): domain Eukaryota; kingdom Metazoa; phylum Chordata; class Chondrichthyes; order Hexanchiformes; family Hexanchidae; genus Heptranchias; species Heptranchias perlo. The sequence goes on along the minus strand of NC_090337.1, from coordinate 63,655,251 downwards.
CTGAGCCATTTCCGACACTTTCCTCAAAGATAAAGGGGTAGTAGGGGGGTTGAAATTGGTCGTGGGCATGGGCGCAAGATGGACCATAGTGAATCGGCAGCCCGTTCGACGTCAATGGAAAAGATAATCGGGCGAGATGTGAAACGAGCTGCCGATTCACTATCGCCTCTTATGCCCCACCGCCTAAGACCAGTTTCACCTCCAAGGTGTTTGAAAATTCTCTTTTAGTAAAACTATTTTTGCAAGACTTCATGTTTTTTTCTCCCAGTACCTCAAAATTGTGGAACTCCTCGCCTCCCTCAGGAGTCCTTTCCTCCCACAATCTACCGGCTTTTCAAACCCAAGCTTGGCTCATCGAATCACTCTTTAGATGTGCATCATCTTCTCTTACACCTTTTTCAGTCTCGGTAGTGTCCTGCTCAATGGGCCTTGTCCTTTCACTCACGTCCCTCAATTAAAAATAAAATCCAGTGCGTCACATGCTGTGACATACCATTTGCAACAGCAGCTGTCAGTCTTTGAACAAAACGGGCACTTTGGCGTTAATTAGAAAGAAAGAAAGACTTGCATTTATACAGGGCCTCTCACGATCCCAGGACGTCCCAAAGCGCTTTACAGCCAAGGAAGTACTTTTTGATGTGAAGTCCCTTTTGTAATGTAGGGAAACGCGGCAGCCAATTTGTGCACAGCAAGGTCCCACAAACAGCAATGAGATAATGACCAGATAATCTGTTTTAGTGATGTTGGTTGAAGGGTAAATATTGACCAGAACACCGAGGAGAACTCCCCCGCTCTTTTTCGAATAGTGCCATGGGATCTTTTGCATCCACCTGAGAGAGCAGATGGGGCCTCTTTTTAACGTCGCATCCAAAAGACAACTGCAACAGTGCAGCACTCCCTCTGTACTGCACTGGGAGTATCAGCCTAGATTTTGTGCTCAAGTCTCTGGAGTGGGGTTTGAACCCACAACCTATTAACTCAGAGGTAAGAGTGCTACCCACTGAGCTGTGGCTGCCCCCTTTTTCAGATTCTGATCTACTATAGTCCCTGGCACAGCTAATAAATTCTTGGTCCAGTGTGGATTAAACTGTTACTACTTCAGACCTCCGCTGCAGATTATGTAGGGACAATTTTCTGAAATTGGTGCACGCGAAGAACGGGTACCTGGGTGAGGGAGGCAGCTGTGCCCAACTGCCCATGAAAACATGCGCCAGCACCTTCAGAGGAAGAGGGGATTAAAATGTTCAGAGAAAACAGAAACGGATGAAGGAGATATATGAGAATTTGTCAAGCCAATGCTTCAAGTGTTATTCTTCTTTTATCTCCCCATCTCTGTAACCTCCTCCAACCCTACAAACCTCCGAGATCTCTGCGCTCCCCCGACTCTGCCCTCCTGCGAATCCCCGATTTTCATCGCTCCACCATTGGCGGTCGTGCCTTCAGCTGCCTAGGCCCTAGGCTCTGGAATTCACTCCCTAAACCTCTCCGCCTTGCTACCTTTCTCTCCACCTTTAAAATGCTCCTTAATATGTACCTCTTTGACCAATCTTTTGGTCACCTGTCCTAATATCTCCATATGCGGCTCGGTGTCAAATTTTTGTCTAATAATCGCTCCTGTGAAGCGCCTTGAGGTGTTTTTACTATGTTAAAGGCGCTATATAAATGCAAGTTATACCAGCATGGACCTGTTGGGCTGAATGGCCTGTATGTGTGCAGTACATTCTATGTAAGTTGTTATTTATTTAAACCCTCGTCCCCGTAGTGCTGCAACCCAGGTCTCCAGCCGTCTCAATTTAAGGACCACTCCCTGTTTTGGCAGCGATGTGCCGGTCATGTGACACACGGACTCCGAGTATAACTGTCTGTGTTGCCCACGGCATGTCATATACCCTCCATAAGATATGATTAGCACGGTTGAGGAACACTCGAGAGGAGACTGGAACGGGGGAGCTGGCAGCCATGGGCTGCTCGGCAGCTTCGCATGGCTGCCTGCGAGAGTGAGGGACGTATTATCTGCAAGGCCCGGGACCACCTCTGATGAACAAAATTACGGAGCACAAATATGCATGATACACGAGGCCCCCTCCATGTTTATCAGGTTAAGGCACTGTATTTTGATGTCAATAAGCAATTTTTCTTGCCTGGTCTCCTGCCTGACCCTTTTAATCCATCAATATATTATTAGAGATAAAGTTTGTGGAGGCCTGCTGCAGTCAGAAGATAAATGGCAGTTCTGAAGTCACGCATTAAAGACTAGATTAAGGCCTCATGACGGTGCCTTCAGAGCTCATCTGCCAGCCTCTGTCCAACCTATCAGACAAAGTGACAAGAAAGAAAAATAATGAACTAGGGCAAAAAAAAAGCAAAGGGATTTTTTTTTTAAACACACAAAACTACATCAGTTTTCAGTCAGGATTAAGCTTTAGAGGCAAAAAAAAAAGAAGAGGAGGCAGGAAATTTTTCTTCAGAACGTTATATTGATTTAAATATGAAGGCAAGTTTCCTTTTGTATCATCACGCAACAGTTTTGTGGTGAAGCTTCGTTGATTAACCTTTTCAGAACCGTATTTCGCTCTTTGTGGCTTTCCGCTCCCAATACAAGGCCTTTAATGCCCCAAATTATTTATTGAGTCCGAGTTGTAAAAAACCCGACCCCGGCTTTTTTTTTTTAAAAAGTTGTTTCTTTTCCGATTTTCTTTGATCCTCTCCAGAATGGGCGACCCCCTCGCCACCACCCCTCCCTCCCCCAAACCCCCGGCTGCGGAACGCCTCGACAGGCCCCGTCAGCCCTCAAGAGCCTCTTTCAAGTGCCCGCTCTCCATACCCGACTCTAGGCATTGAGCGTTGGTGGCATATTCGGCTGTGGGGGGCGTCGCAATCCCGCCTGATTCTGTCCTCGCGCAGAGTGTGCACACACGCTCGCCCTTTCCAGCAAGGGTCACTGAATGACGGTCGTGACTGGGAATGTCGGCTGAATTTCTATTCCCTAGTGAGGATGCTGAGGCTCATTGTAACGTTCCAACTGCTGCTGTGACTGAGATCACCTATCACGGCTACACTCGGAGGAGCCTCTATGTTCCCTGATAAGAATATCCCTGGGGGTCATTTGAACCTGCGGAATTCTCTACCAGAGAAGGCAGTGGAGGCCAAGTCATTAGATGTATTCAAGAAGGAGATAGATATATTTCTTAATGCTAAAGGGATCAAGGGATATGGGGAAAAAGCGGGAACAGGGTACTGAGTTAGACGATCAGCCATGATCATTTTGAATGGCGGAGCAGGCCCGAAGGGCCGAATGGCCTACTCTCGCTCCTATTTTCTATGTTTCTATGAACAGAGATGCGGTGCCCAGAACCCAACGCAATACTCCAAATGGGATCTGACCAAGACCCTGCACAGCTGAATCATAACTTCCTTCCCTTTCTAATCCAGCCCCCTTGAGATAAAGGCCAACATTCCATTAGCTTTTTTGATTGCTTTTTGTACCTGTTGACTTTCTTCTAATAATTTGTGTACTTGGACACACATATCTCTTCCACAGTTCCTAGTTTCTCACCATTTAGAAAGTAGTCCGATTTATCTTTCTTGGGTACAAAGTGGATGACCTCACACTTGCCCACATTGAACTCCATGTCTAATCAATGGAAAACTAAATTGTGCGAGATATAAAACGGGCGGCTGCTTGGCTATTAGCCCGTTTATCCTGGGGCTAGAAGTTAAAATTACCCCCGCCCCACCCCCCCCCCCTTTTTTTTGATACCCAGGTGGTATGGGGACAGTTGGACAAATCTGATTGGGATTTGTGGCAAGTGTGAAATTTACCTCAGTAGACATACTACCAGGAAAAGGCCTTCACAGGACCGTAACGAACCACCAGATACTGCTGCCAAACCATCAATAATCAGTCAGGTAAAACATCCACTCTGCTTAATACAAATTATTGGATAACTGATTGTTTTCTTAGTGCAAAAAACAACTTCAATTTATTATCTGTAGACTTTACTTCACCATTCGATGATCAGCAACCCAGGGGTCTCACTAGGATTGTCAACCTTCCAGGATTGTCCTGGAGTCTCCAGGAATTAAATGATCATCTCCTGGACATTGCTGCGAGCAGCTCGGGATCAAAATCATAGGGGGATTCAGAAAAATTGTATTTTTATTTTCACTTTCATTTCATAAATACAACACAGGAGAAGGCCATTCGACCCATCGTGCCTGTGCCAGCTCTTTGAAAGAACTATCCAATTAGTCCCATTCCCCTGCTCTTTCCCCATGGCCCTGTAAATTTTTTCCCTTCAAGTATTTATCTAATTCCCTTTTGAAAGTTACTATTGAATCTGCTTCCACCGCCCTTTCAGGCAGTGCATTCCAGATCATAACGACTTGCTGCTTAAGACAAATGTTCCCTCATGTCGCCTCTGGCTCTTTTGCCGATCACCTTAAATCTGTGTCCTCCGGTTTCTGCCTTCTACCATTTATTAGTTATAAAAATATTACAGATGGGAAAACAAGGCTATTTGAGAGTGAATAATCATCCAATCGGTTAATGAAGAGTCTGTTTACTTTCCAATTGGTACAGGAAAGCAGTGCAACATGAGGATGGGCGTGTCAGGTGACCAATGGCGGGAGTGTGGGAGCGGTTTGATTGGAGGCCGAAGGTCATGTGATGAAACCACCAGGAATACGACCAGAGTTAGCAAGCCTTGACCTACCCTTCATTTGAACCACAGGCAGCCCTGGGGCCTTCCATTTCCCTTTCCCGCTTCAGAATTGAATGATGTTATAAGGGTGCAGATGGACACTGTACATCTCTGGGTGGCCACTGATTGTATTGTTAAAAGGTGAGTCCACAGGCAAACTGGAAACCTAACCCAGGTTTCAGCAGAGATTGTCTGTGTGATATATAATGCCACTCTTGCGTATAATGCACACCTCCTTTAAGTGTCACACTTTCTTCCTGTAACAGTTTCCCCGTCACACTTTGGTGATAACACCCCTGTTGATATAAAATAGCAGGGTAGATTTTCAACTTGTCACCCGGGTGTGAAATTGGTGTTGAGGATTTTCCTTTCCACCGATTTCAATGGGAGTGAAATCCGGGCGGTTTCTATAACGGGCGGCCGATCGGCAAGGCCAGTTTTACGCCCGGGCTCCAAGTTTAAAATCTACCCCAAGCATCTCCTCTAACTCACGGTGAGCAACGCTACAGGAGTCTTGTTAGTATATTGATAAAGAGACCATGGATATTGAAAACCTGAAATAAAATGGAAACATGCCAGCAACATGCCAGCAACATGCCACAGGCCCATCAGCAACTGGCCGCTCCTTCATATTACAGCACTGCCACACACGTGAGGCACGGTATGTGGTGCTTTGAGGAGGAGAGTGTACAAACCCCCTGACCTCGGTTTGGGAGGTTTCGCAGTGGGGAGTTTGGCTGAGAATTTCCCCTTCAAGCTCCGCTGACCAGTGATTTTCTCACCGTTTGCCTTTTTATAACACTGTAGTTCCGCCAGCGATACCGCAGGAGATTGGGTAACACCCGTAGCAATTGCGGTTTGTGGGATCTTGCTGTGCATATATTGGCTGCCACGATTCCCTACGTTACAACAGTGACTACACTTCAAAAGTACTTCAATGGCTGCAAAGCGCCTTGGGATGTCCTGAGGTCGTGAAAGGCATTATAGAAATGCAAGTTATTCATTTTATTTATTGAAGTTAGCGATCGGATAATCCTGGGCTTTGGGAAGAGGAATTTCTGGATGCGTACTTCCGTCCTTGAAGAAGGAAGACCAGGGTCTTTAAGTTCAAGGTTAACCCAGTGACAACAGGCAGACGGGGGAGAAAACACTGTGAGATAGACTGAAACCAATTGAACGGTGACATGGAGAAACAGGCTACTCAGAGTCAGAGACACTCAGAGCCGGAGAGACTGGGACAGAGAAGCTGAGCCAGGCTTACTGAAAATAACCCAGAGTTGACATTTCTAATTAAAGCTTCACTCTCTGTTCGCTATTTGGCTTCCAGGTGAAATTAGTCTGGCCAGTTTCAATGAAATTCCAAATGATAATATGAGTTAGCCTTCCCTCGGGGTGAACTGTTGTGGTTCAGTGGGATTGATCGTACTTATAACGGCTAAAAACTGATACACCTCCAGGCTGTCAGACACCATGGCATCATCTGATCGATCAAAGGCAGGTAAGGGTAGACTTCACTGTCGGTGATATTATCGTACTGATTCCAAACACGCGAGTATCACATTCCTCGCTCCGTTATTTTATCTGAGACGCTAAGTCGTTGGAGGTTAATAGCCTAGAAATTGCATCGTTTTTCAGGCGCTGCGCAGACACCTAGGGCCCCAAAATGGCGGGCAGGAAGCACTTGCATATTTCAGTCTGGAAGTGCGCCGATCGCCATATTGGGTAAGGACAAACAAGAGACGTCCTTTACCCACGGTTAGGCCCTTTGCATATGTAAATGAGGGGCCTAACGCCTGCTTAAAGACCCCACTGTAAGATTGGTTTGCCCTAAGGCAGCCTGTGCCATCGCAGGCTGTACTCCGGGAAACTAACCTTAGGGATTGCCTGCGACAAAGAAGGTGAGTAACTAACTGGAATGTGGAGCCAGGAGGAAAAGGAGAGCTCTGCATGACCCCATATATAACCACCCTCCCGATCGCATCCACTCCTGACCCTCCCCCAGCCTCCTCTCCTGACCTCTGATCTCCCTTCCCCCCAGCCCCTAACCCCAATCTCCCACCCCTAACCCCCCATAACTCCAGACCCCCCGACCCGATCCCTACCCTGCGTTGTCTTGCCAGTCTTCTGCTGGCTCTATTTTAATGAGGTCCGAGGCCCAATATCTCGGGAGCCTTGGACCTCACCATTGCCCCCCCCCCCCCTGCCACCCACGTGCCCAAAACTGGGCCCTGCCAAATTTCTGGGCTAATGTGTCAGTGGTCAACCATGGTAACACTGTCGCCTCGGAGTCAGAAGGCACATAATCCAGGCTGACACTCCAGTGCAGTACTGAGGGAGTGCCGCACTGTCAGAGGTGCCGTCTTTTGGATGAAATGTTAAACCGAGGCCCTGTCTGCCCTCATAGGTGGATGTAAAAGATCCCATGGCACTATTTCAAAGAACAGCAGGAGAGTTCTCCCTGGTGTCCTGGCCAATATTTATCCCTCAACCAACATCACCAAAACAGATTATCTGATCATTATCACGTTGTTGTTTGTGGGACTTTGCTGTGTGCAAATTGGCTGCTGTGTTTCCTACATTACAACAGGGAGTACACTTCAAAAGTACTTAATTCGCTGTAAAGTGCTTTGGGACGTCCTGAGGTCATTAAAGGCGCTATATAAATGCAAGTCCTTTCCTTCCTAATGGTTCCCTAATCTAAAGGTGAGAGAAATCTGTTAAATGTTCATGTGATGAAAACACCAACAGTCATTTTCACACCGAAGCGACAGATTCATTTTCTAAGACTGCAGAAATCTGGGCCAGTTGGCCCGCAACTTCCATTCAGAAATACTTTAGGCTTCTTCAAATACATTTCTTCTCTTTCTTTAATTTTTGTAAGGGATGTTAATAGTGAGGAATGGAATTCATTCCTTTCAGGTGCTCAGTGTCAGCATCAAAGCAGTCCCAGGTTGAGCATGAGCCAGCCTGGTGCAGAGTCAAGATCCCTCCACTCTGTACTGACAACATGCATCAACCTCAGCTTCAGAAGAGCTCCCCCTACTATATCAGTGCATTTTTTTTTTTACATTTCCCACACCAGCCATCCTGTGCCTTCTCTGGTGAGAGGGCCAATTCGTGTCAGATTAGGGACAGTTTCGTGCTGTGGGACCAAGCCGACGAGCAAGTGGATTGAGCCAGCTCCAACTCTGTTCTCCTCGGACCCTGACAGCCAGCAGATGGGGGAGACTTTCATCCCATTCGTTTTAAATAAAATTCTGCTCTATTTTCCTGACAGGTGTTGTGTATATCTTATTAGAACACAAACTCTAAGATTCCCTGTGTGTAACAGCACTGCCCTGTGTGGTGCTGAGGAGGGTCCGAAGAATTAGTTCCTGATCTGTGCTGAGTTGGAAAATCTCAGCCATTGCAGTGGATGAGGGACTTTAGTTATGTGGAGAGACTGGAGAAGCTGGGATTGTTCTCCTTAGAGCAGCGAAGGTTAAGGGGAGATTTAATAGAGGTGTTCAAAATTATATGGCATTTTGAGAGTGGACAGGGAGAAACTGTTTCCACTGGCAGAAGGGTCGGTGACCAGAGGACACAGATTTAAGATAATTTGCAATAAAGCCAGGAGGGAGATGAGGAGAATTTTTACGCATCGAGTTGTTATGATCTGGAATGCACTGCCTGAAAGGGCGGTGGAAGCAGATTCAATAGTAACTTTCGAAAGGGAATTGGATAAATACTTGAAAAGGAAACATTTGCAGGGCTATGGGGAAAGAGCAGAGAAGTGGTACTAATTGGATAGCTCTTTCAAAGAGCTGGCACGGGCACGAATGGCCTCCTTCTGTGCTGTATGATTCGATGATTCTATGGTAGGGATGTTACAATTGACCTCAGCACCTGTTGTCCGGTGGGAGGGGGACAACACAGCCAGGCCCCCTGCTCCTGGTTTTCAATCAAAGAATCCTTTCTGCAAATTGTATGTATATCTAATGAATTCAGGAGGAATTTCTTTACACAGCAAGTGGTGAGAATGTGGAACTCACTGCCACATGGAGTGGTTGAAGCAGATATCATTGATTCATTTAAGGAGAGGCTTGATGCCTATGTGAGGGAGAGGGGGATAGAGGGATGTGGGGCCAGGGTGGAAAGAGGTAATTAGAGTGGGAGGAGGCTTGTGCAGAGTATAAACACAAGCATAGACCAGTTTGTCCGAACGTCCTGTTTCTGTGCTATGGATTCTATGTTATTCCATGTATCTATACGTATATACAGATGTTAGGTGATGGTAATCCCATTCCTTTCTCCTCCCCCAGGGATCAACACTCTGCCAATACTCACACTCCAGACTCGTGCGTGAGGAATGGTCCCTTTGCTGAGGCAGCGGAGGGAGTTCGGCACTGAGCTCAAACAAGGGCCTTCAGGACAGGAGGTGGGATAACTGGGGAACAGAAGGTTAACAAGGAACAGCCCTAGATATTGAGATAAAGGATGTTTAACCTCACATGTGTAATCTGTCAGATACAAAGCTTTCTTTTTGTTTGTTAAAATATGTGGATTTCGCAGAAATGTGCCATTGTTATTTCAGAAGCATCGGACACTAATTAGTGTAGTTCATCTCTAACTATACTCACTTCACACAGGGAGTGGACACTAATCAGTGTAGGGCCATCTCTAACTATACTCACTTCACACATGATGTGGAGATGCCGGTGATGGACTGGGGTTGACAATTGTAAACAATTTTACAACACCAAGTTATAGTCCAGCAATTTTATTTTAAATTCACAAGCTTTCAGAGGCTTCCTCCTTCCTCAGGTGAATTTCGTTCACCTGAGGAAGGAGGAAGCCTCCGAAAGCTTGTGAATTTAAAATAAAATTGCTGGACTATAACTTGGTGTTGTAAAATTGTTTACAATTCACTTCACACAGGGAGAGAACACTAATCAGTGTAGGGCCTTCTCTAACTATACTCACTTCACACAGGGAGAGGACACCAATCAGTGTAGGGCCATCTCTAACTATAGCCATTTCACACAGGGAGAGAACACCAATCAGTGTAGGGCCTTCTCTAACTATACTCACTTCACACAGGGAGAGGACACCAATCAGTGTAGGGCCATCTCTAACTATAGCCATTTCACACAGGGAGAGAACACTAATCAGTGTAGGGCCATCACATTTGTCTGCATTGAATTCCATTTGCCACAGTTTTGCCCATTCACCTAATCTATCAATATCGCTTTGTAATTTTATGTTTTCATCTACACTGCTTACAATGCCACCAATCTTTGTGTCATCGGCAAACTTAGATTTCTATGCCTTCATCTAAGTCGTTAATAAATATTGTGAATAATTGAGGCCCCAAGACAGATCCCTGCGGGACTCCACTAGTCACATCCTGCCAATGTGAGTACCTACCCATTATCCCTACTCTCTGTCGCCTTTCACTCAGCCAACTTCCTAACCAAGTCCGTACTTTTCCCTCAATTCCATGGGCTTCTATCTCAGCTAACAGTCTCTTATGTGGGACCTTATCAAATGCCTTCTGGAAGTCCATATAAATAACATCCATTGACATTCCCCTGTCCACTACTTTAGTCACCTCTTCAAAAAATTCAATCAGGTTTGTCAGGCACGACCTACCTTTCACAAATCCATGCTGGCTCTCTCTGATTAACTGAAAATTCTCGAGGTGTTCAGTCACCCTATCCTTAATTATAGACTCCAGCAATTTCCCCACAACAGATGTTAGGCTAACTGGTCTATAATTCCCCGGTTTCCCTCTCCTTTCTTAAAAAGTGGAGTGACGTGTACAATTTTCCAATCTAGAGGGACAGTTCCTGAATCTAGTGAACTTTGAAAGATTATAATTAGGGCATCCGCAATGTGCTCACCTACTTCCTTTAAAACCCTGGGATGGAAACCATCTGGTCCTGGGGATTTAGGGCCATCTCTAACTATACTTACTTCACACAGGGAGAGAACACCAATCAGTGTAGGGCCATCTCGAACTATACTCACTTCACACAGGGAGAGGACACCAATCAGTGTAGGGCCATCTCTAACTATACTCACTTCACACAGGGAGAGGACACTAATCAGTGTAGGGCCATCTCAAACTATACTCACTTCACACAGGGAGAGGACACTAATCAGTGTAGGGCCATCTTTAACTATACTCACTTCACACAGGGAGTGGACATTAATCAGTGCAGGGCCATCTGTAACTATACTGCTGCACCTCCAACACCAGTGAAGCAATACACAGTCATAGCAGGTAGAGCAATTTAGGAGGCGAGGGGAAGGATATCATTCTGATCCATAACCTCATCTCTGGGTTTCAACAGTTCTTTGCTCGATGGATCACTGCTCTGGAAATGGTGGGAAGGGAAAGTCTGGGAGGAAGGACAAACTGCAGGACCAGTACCCCTGTATGTGATCAATAAATTCTGTTAGCCAGATACAGAAGAGCATTCTGAGTTGCTCTATCTGCCATGACTCTATTGTTTTCCCTGGTGTAGGAGATGCAGCAGGGAAACACTCAAAGAAGGGTCAGTTCTTGAGGTTTGGGTTATCACAATACCTCTTTTAACAACCAAAAATATCCTCTTCTCTTAACTGAAATATTTTCTTAAAAACTGTCAATCTCTAACATCTTCCACTTCTGATGAAAGGTCATTGACCTGAAACATTAACTCTGTTTCTCTCTCCGCAGATGCTGCCTGACCTATTGAGTGTTTCCAGCATTTTCTGACTTTATTACAGAATAGCATTGTTACTTTGAAAAATTCAGAACCCAGCCTGGCTCACAGTATTTGCTAATGGAGAAATGCGCGAGAGAGAGAGAGAGAGAGAGGGGAAACTGTAGGAATCTTTAAAAACGGGCAGAAATATAAATCGTGAGTGAACTAATTGTCTACCTTCACAAACTGTCAGTCGGAGAATTTCTTTTCTGAGTGGCCTCACGCTGTTACTATGTTCCTCAGCTGTGGGCCCAACACGTGTAGACAACCATTGCCTTGTTTAAGAATCTCCAAACCAAGTTGCTGAGAAATCCACACAGTTCGAGTTTCTGTTTGCCTGATACGAGTTGCACACTCTCTTCCCCATGGGAACACACCATACTTACCTCAGTCCAGAGATCATACCTGCAGATTTTCAGAACCATGACTAAGGGTTCCCCAGAGTGCCCAGGGGCACTGCTGCTGTTTAATCGGCTAAAACCACGCAGCCCAACCGCCGCAGAAGTGTCGGTAAGCTTCCTGCTCCTAGGACCACACTTCATGTTAAGGCGTTGGCTTCCAGAGTTACCTAGAACCAAGTATTAGGGTTTACTTTCCAGGTAAGGCAGCCTAGCTGCTCAATCGTCTTCAGTGCCTTGAAGTCCTCCAAACCTGCCCGGCTCAAGTATCGGACGATCATGTCTGTTCACTTGGTTCTGAACTTCCATCTCCGGGCACGCCACCTTAGAACCACCTTTTGACGCCTAGGAGACTGTTCACAATCCCCCCTCCCTTCCCCCTGCTGGGAGAGTAATCACTAGTTCACACACCTGGACACGGCGGTGGATTTTCCTCCGCTACCCCCACTCAGAATCAAGAGGAGGGGGTTGGGCAGCGGATCCCTGACCCATTTCCCCGGGACTGCCAGGTGAAGCCGAGCAATAGACCCTAGTGGCAGCGGCAAGAAGGCCCACAGATCCGCCGATGGAGGAAGAGCACCTTGGCGACACCTCCTCTCCCTCCATTTCGGTCCCCAGCTCTTAGCTGCTGAAGGCCTCAGTGCCAGCCGAGACCTTCAGCGATAGGTGCACTGAAGTCTTTGCGGCTCTTCTGCTCTCTTTTTCTGGCTAGAATCCCGCTATAAATGCCTAATGATCCTGGGAACTGGGCCAGGGTCATGGCAGGGTCAGAGTGGCAAGCAAAAGGTCACTAAATTGTGACCAGGAGTGTAAAAGCTGGCTGTTTTCTCCCCCTCCCTGAACCAGGGGCACTGAGTCCAGTTGTAGAGACCATGCTACCATCCCGGCTGAGATCAGTTAACAGCATTGACCAAGCTTACACCCTGAGATCTCCCTGGCTTATAAGATTCCGTCACAGACCAAGTAGTACATTTACCAACTGGGCTTTCATGGGTTCAAGAGACTTCTGATCAGCAAGGCTCACCATTTAAACACTTACATACCAACACAGGAAAATGACAGGGCAAGAAATGACCAGCTGGTCCATCAAGCCTGCCCCACACTTCCTACCCTCCCTCCCCGGCAAGCATATAATCTTCTGGGAGAGGAAAACACCCCAGAGAAACCAAGGGCCAATAAGGAGGAAAAAAATCTGCAAAATTCCTCTCCGACCCCCACCCCCCCAAGGCGAACGAAACCTGTCCAGGAAATCACATTGACCACACGTACAACATCTGTTAATCCAATTACCTTCTATCTGACGTGATCTCTGCCCCAGACAAGAACTGGTCCAGCTCCCTCTTGGAGGCATACAGAGAGTCAATACCCACCGCATAAGCTGGCAATGTATTCCAATGGTTCGCTACTCTCTGGGAAAAGAAAAGCGGCCTAACATCCAATCTACTCCTACTCTAACATAGTTTAAATGCACGTCCTCTGGTCCTCCCCAATCTGCCAAACTGAGATAATCTGTTAATATGCACGCAATCCAGCCCTTTCATTATTTCATATACCTCTATTAAGTTGCCTCTAAGTCGACGCTGCTCTAAAGTAAACAGACCCAGCTCTTTAAGCCTTTCTGAATAACTACGGTTCTTTAAGCTAGGGATTTGTTCTATTTTATTTGCTCATCTTAGAGAGACATATCTCAAAATCGGCTACATTTATTAACCCAAATGACACTTTACGCGGCAGATTTTCAACCGGGGGTAAAACTGGTAAATCGACCACCTGTGACAGTGCACGCCTGATTCCATTTCCATTGATTTCAAGTTGAAAATCGACCCCATCACTCTAAATGAGTGACACTGGGACCGATCTTATTCCGTGTTATTTTGTAAATGTTCATACAAAAAATGCTCCTTTAAGGAGTTAAAGAACGTTCGCAGTATGTAAATGAAAGCCTGTGACAGGCAGGTTAATCGCTTAAATAGGAGCCGCGCATATTATGAGGCTAAGAATCTACATAAATGATGACCTTGTAGCGGGTTGTTGAACATAAAATGATAGTAGATTAATAAATAAGGACCTACCTGAGTGACAGCTCACTGAATGGCTCGGAAGAAGATGGAGTGAGAGTCTCGAGTCCAAGGTTTGTATAAATGATGACTTGGTAACAGTTTTAAAATGAGAAACTGTGAAGAGGCAAAGTTCTATTGCTGGAATTACACTCACAGAATCATACATCAGCACAGTGCAGAATACCAGGTCTCATCAATCAACAATATAACATTCAAAAACATAATCACAGTTCATCATGAAGGAACTGAGCTGTTGGGACTTAGCAACCAAAACAATGTCAGGCTGCAGGTCAGCCTAGATGTACCAAAACTTAAAATAACAGGCCAAAAAAAACCCTCAAATGATCTCTGTCTGTTGGCCAGCTCTACCTTTCGTACCCTCCATTGCTTTTGTGCTGTCAGCCTTCTTGTTTGACATCCAGTCTAAACATTGGGAAGACCGAAGCCATTCTCTTGAGCTCCCGCCACTAATTCCATACCCTCGCCACCAATTCCATCCCCCTCCCCAGCCACTGTCTCAGGTTGAACTCAGACTGTTCGCAACCTCAGTGTCCTGTTTGACCCTGAGCTGAGCTTCCGACCCCATACCCTCTCCATCACAAAGACTGCCTACTTCCACCTCCGTAATATCGCCCGCCTCAGCACTGAGACCGTCACCCATGCCCTTGTCACCTTCAGACTTGCGGGGGGTAATGTTCACTTGGATCACTTCGGCATTAAACTGGAAGAGCAGAATGCCCACCCACCTGTCATAGAACCTCGGGCAGGATCTGCAGCTGGAGGGGAATCCACTCCGCTAGTTTACTGCCCAAATGGTGAAGGTGAAAGTGACCTCTCATCACTTCAATATTCTCCTGACGGGCCTCCACCCTCTGTAAACTTCAGCCTGTGTCCTATCCCACACCAAGTCCCACTCACCCATCAGCCCTGTCCTTGCTGACGTACATTGGTTCCCGATCCCCAGCACCTCAAATTTAAAATTCTCATTGTTGGGTTTTGTCCTTTGCTTCTCCCTATCTCTATAACCTCCTCCAGCTGTACAACTTCCTTCCCCACATATTCTTGTTTCTCTTGTGCACCCCCACCTGCCTTTCATCATTGGCGGCCATGCCTTCAGCTGCCTAGGCCCCATACTTTGAAATTCTCTCCCTAAACCTCTCCACGTTTCCACCCCCACCCCTCCTCTTTTAAGACCCTCCTTAAAACCTACCTCTTTGATCAAACATTTGGTCATCCCTCCCAATCTCTCCTTCTTTAGTTTGTCACCCATTTTTCCTTATGCCTCTGGTAAGCCTTGGGACATTTCTGTATGTTAAAGAGTGCACTATATGAATGTAAGTTGTCGTTGTTGCTGTTGTCATCATCGTCTTCGTCGGCCCAATGCTGATTTTGATGAGTAACACGTTAGTCTGCTGGACACTGAGATCAGGCCGACCTGACAAATCTCACTCCTCCGTTATCCTGGTCAGACCCCTCTCCCCTAGTTATATTGGCCTGACCCCTCTCGTCCAGTTACCCTGGTCTGACACCTCATCCTGATCTGACCCCCCCTCCCCTACTTACCATGGGCTGACCCCTCTCCTTCTGCAGTGATTTATTTTCCTCCTATCAGGACCCTGCGCCTACGCCTCTCCCTCATCACAACTCTGATGAGATATTTCAGATCTAAAATACCCAGTCAAAGCCGTACTATGATCATTATTTCTCTGAATTTTCCTCTCATTTCCTGTAAGCTCCAAATACCCCATCCAATATGCTCTTCCTTCTCCTCACATCCTCACTGTGTTGAAGTGAAAACACATCACACGATCTCCTAATCCCAGTCATTCATTCCCAGCACTAGAAAACTGGAGCTCCACCTTCAATCTTCCCTTCCCTCCCGGGTCACCGATCCATCACTTCCCGATTTATCTCACTTTCTCGTCCACTTTTTCCAGTCCTGCAATGACCCGTACTATGGACCTTCACCCAAGTTTCTCAATGACTTAAAGAAAACTCACACAGAGGATTCACCCATATCACACTCCAATATAAAGCCATCATTCTTGATATCACTTGAAAAGCCACCATTGTTTCCTGGCAAAACAAAAGCATTTTTCCAGTGTCAGTCTGCTTCATCCCAAGTTATACACCTTCACGTCCTGGATTGAACTCCCAACTCAGGTAGACATAATTAATCCCCTAGCACTATTCCAAGAAGATCAGGGGACTTCTCCTGGTGTCCGGGCCAACATTTCTCCCTCAACCAACATCATTAAAACAGATTAGTTGGCCATTTATCTCGTTGTTGTTTGTGGGACCTTGCTGTGCAAAAATTAGTTGCTGCATTTGCCTACATTACAACAGTGACTAAACTTCAAAAGTTCTTCATTGGCTGTGGAGCACTTTGGGATGTTCTGAGGATCTGAAAGGTGCTTTAGAAATGCAAATTCTTTCTTTCTTAACAAGTTCAATTGGCTTTGTTTTCCTAAATTTTCTGAAGCATTTCTAATCTCTGTTTTGGAAGGCTCGGAATGGTAAGAGCACAGAAGATTGATCCATTGTCACTTTCTCCCCATCTTACCGTGCTCTTTATACACATCCACTTATTTAGGTGTCAGCCTCGGCTCAATGGTAGCACTCTCCCTCTGAGTCAGAGGGTTATGTTTCAAGCCCCGCTCCACAGGCCTGAGCACACAATCTGGACTGTCACTTCAGTGCAGTACCGAGCAGGTGCTACACTGTCGGAGGTGCCATCTTTAGGATGAGCCATTCAAATGAGGTTCCATCTGCCTTCTCATCTGGACGTAAAAGATCCCATGACAATATTTGGAAAAGAACAGGGGAGTTCTCCCTGTGCCCTGGTCATCATTTATCTCTCAACCAACGTCACCAGAAACAGCTTAAATTGGTATTTATCTCATTGCTGTCTCTGGAACCTTGCTGTGTGCAAATTGGCTGCGCATTTGCCTACATAACAACAGTGACTACACTTCAAAAAGTACTTCATTGGCTGTAAAGCATTTGGGACATCCTGAGGTCATGAAAGGCGCTATATAATTGTAAGTTCTTTGTTTGTAAAGCATCCTGAACCTTTTAAAAAAATTCCTTAACTCATGTATTATAACTTCTTCGCTGCCATATTTTTCTATTTTTGATCCACCTGCTCTTTCCTATCTGTCGTGCTGCCCTTATCCTTTACTCTCTGCACCATCTTCCTTCACTGTGGCCAGGCCTTTTTTCAGATATGCATTATTTCCCTTGCCAGTGATGTGGAGCAAGGTAGAGCAATAGAACAACAATATATCCAGTAAACGATGACTTCTTAGATGCTGCGTTATCCTTAACTGAGCAAAGGGCTGCAGTGAGCTGCATCTGCAATTTCTGACACTCAGAGTATTTTTCTTCAATCAGACAAATAATAACTGACCTTTGAGCTCATCCAGGAACAAATAACAGCAAACATGGTCAAGCAGTCCTTAATGCTGTCACTGCACGCAACATAAAAATGTTCTATTTGTCAGCAAGCTCATCCCTCACCCTTGATGAAGGCACATAAACATGTATGAGTGCAAAATACCACAGCAACTCTTAAAATCCAATGTAGGTGCTTTAGGGATTTGGTTTGCTTGCCTCACTGTTTATGGGTTCATAAACAGGCACTGGCTGATTTGTATAGTGCTGCAAAAATGCTCAGAAGTTTATGACCGAAGCTCCAATCTCTTGGAGAATTTGGGGCAAAAAAACCCATAGATATTTGTAAAAATGGTTACTGGATAGATTGCTCGGTAAATCCTGATCACGCTGAAAGATTCAATAGCCGTTTGCAATCTGAATGTATCGAAAAACACATTGACCCCCTTGTCTCCTTTCTGGCGCCCCCCCTCCCCTCCCCTCTCCTCCCACTCTCCTGAAGGAAATTGGACGACGTGCGACATTCAAAGTGTGATGAGCGTCTGAAGTGTGACTGACAGGAAGTGTGTGGATATGTAAAGTTTTTATAGTAGTGTAAATAGATGGATATTTTGTGCTCCTGAACTGACAGGACATCAATGCTCAGAAATGCGCTGCTTTGGGCCTCCAGCCGTCAATACTAAACAATCTCTAATCTTGGAAGAGGGTTTTTTACTGGAGACTGCCATGGCCTTTCCAGTTCTGCACTCCAGCCACACCTTTGAGGGGCTCCCTGCGTAAGATTGCCAAAGTAGTGCCGATTGAGCTGAAGTACGGAAAACTTTACAGCCTTGGATTTAAAGCCACATCACAGAGCTGATAGATTAAGTATCATTCCACTACCCCCTCCTCCCCCTTTCTTTTCTTGGCTTCGTGCAGTTTTAAAACATCTGGTACTATTGCGTCTGCCTCTGCTTCTCTAAAATAGAAATTTCCCCATTCATCAAAAGAATCATCTTTATGACAACACAAAAGGGAAAATCTGGCAGCAATCTCTGTTTCATTTGAAAAATCCTCAAATATTGATATCTGCTACTGCTGGCTGTCAGCAGCCAAGGCCATGAAGTAACAATAGTGGGGGATATATTAGACAATAATCTTTCTGCACACTGACACCCTTGTCATTACTTTTGCTGCTACTGTCGAGGAGAGAGACCAAGTGTGTCCCTTCCTGCTGATGCTCTGGATGGATGAGTGTGTCTGATGTTTCTACTCTCTTCGAATCTCCTTGTGCCCTACTGCACAACTCCTGCTGTGCCCGGCCCTCAATAATCATCGCCATCATTACCATCGGGACTACTTCATTTGTTCCAATGATAAATCTGTTGCCAAGTTAGCATCAGCAAATGGAGAAGGAGGAGAGGGGGAGCCACCTGCCCAGCCACTGGCTCTACCTGCCCTGCTCCCACCCTTACTGACACTCAGCCTCAGCTGATGTAAACAACCAATTACCCTCTTCCCATACCAGTGATAATATGTAATGCCAGGAATAAGAACTAATAGACAATTGCCATCTGGCAATACTTTGCAGTTCAATTCTGGCCTCTTGCGCCTCCCCGATTTTAATCGCTCCACCGTTGGCGGCTGTGCCTTCAGCTCTGGAATTCCCTTCCGAAACCTCTCTGCCTCTCTACCTCTCTCTCCTCCTTTAAGTCACTCCTTAAAACCTACCTCTTTGGCCAAGCTTTTGGCCACCTGACCTAATATCTCTTTATGTGGCTCGGTGTCAAATTGTGTCTGATAATGTTCCTGTGAAGGGCCTGGGATGTTTTACTACATTAAATGCGCTATATAAATGCAAGTTTTTGTTTTTGTTGTAAACAACCATTTGCTCTCTTCCCAGCCCAGTGAGAATACGCGATGCTAGGAATAAGAACTAAAAGGCAACTGCCATCTGGCAACACTTTGCAATTAATCTAGAAGATGAAGTCAGGGTTGACTGCATCCATTGCAAGGTTAAGAAGCATCATTAAGGTCAAACAATAGGGCACCTGGGTACTGATGGGTTTAATGACTGTTCTCAAAAAGTAATGTTCCAAAGAGTTGTCCCCGGGTAGCAGCGAACCCAGTACGTTGGTCACAGTGGAAGGAGATTATCTGGTACAGCCCAACTGTGCCAGCAGAGACTGTTTGGTGGCTTGATATTCAGGAGTAGGTGGCCCTGCCTTTTGCTGATTGTCTTGACAACATTGGCCTGTGTGGAACATTATGGGGCCAATGTTCCTCTCCTCTGCACCTGGGAGGTGATCAGTTCCTGGGCCAACGTAGAGGAAAAATGGGCAGAGGCCTGCTAACCTGGATTTTGGGTCTTGTAACATTACCCAGGAATTTCCTGAGGATCACCCTGGGTGGGTTGGTAGGGGGGGGTTATCCTTTAAATAGGCGCAGCTATGCAATAAAGACAGAAGATGCCTAAAGAGGCCTCCATCTCATTTTCCTACAGGTACTCCCGGCTTTAAGAAGGGTGCTCAAAAGTAAGCGTTAGGTCTTCCACCCAAGCCCCCTCAGATCGGAGAAGCTGAGAGGCTAGGCTGAAAACTCATGGAGGACCCAAAAGGTAAGTTGCCTTACTTTTTAACAGTTACCTCATGGATTTTCAGTTGTGGAGGCCTTCTTGCTTCTGTTTTAGGACAGAAGGCATTGAAGCCAACTATCATTACCACTGTTACTGGTCTTTTACTGTCCTCTGGTCTCTTACTATATTCAACCTTCCTCCTTCTGCAGCCTCTAATTATTATTCACCATCCTCCTCCTCTCCAGAACTTTAACCCTTCTCTACCTTCTCCCTCTGGTCTCTAACCATGCTTTACCTTTCCCCTTGTTCTCTCCCCTAGCCTCTAATCCTCCTCTAACTTCCCCTGGTGTATAACCCTACCTTACCTGCCCCCTCCCTCCCATTCCATTCTACTTTCCCACACAACCCCGTCCCACTCCCTCTCTGGCATTGCAGTCCTCCATGGTGCAGTTATCCTCCACCCTCTAATCCCATTTCACTGAAGACTGCACTTGATCTTGAGATTAACTAGTATACCTTATTAGCAATCTTAGATCAGTGTGCACATCTTGTCTGCAAAATCTTATTTCCCATAGTCATGTTTTTGTTACACATTTCAGCCCTTTTTTTCATTAAATTCCTGTGTCCAAAATATAGTGGAAATCTCCTATGTAAACTCGTCACCCTGTAATTGCACAATTTGGGCACCAGGTGGCTTTTCCCCACAAATCTAAAAATTTTTCAGGTGAAAATTTTTGATCTGACATTTTTTCTCAATAACTTCAAATACCTAATCTCAAAAATGCAGGCTTCAGCAAAATTTAAAAAATTAAGAATTGCAGATTTCACAATAACATGAGCTGAATTTGGATGGTGCAGTCTGAGCATGTGCAGTATACCTAATTTCCCAAGATGGATCAGAACCAATTAACCAAATATACTGAAATTACAGCAGGTTTGTAACCAGTACACTATCATTTTTTTCTTACTCTGTTACATGCATAAACAGCCTCTCTGGCAAAAAAACACAATATAAGCTTTACTTGAATACAGCTTCTGAAATTTGTCCTCCAGCTTTTCATCCAATAACTTTAACAATCAATTGGGCGTAAACAGTATTGTGACATTTCGAGTTTCCATCAACTTACTTGCTGTAATGCTTTACCTGTCACATTTTCTCCATCACAGTATCCTTGAACACACCATGAGCAACAACACAGGAGAATGCTATTCTATATAAAAATAATGTGTGTAACATGTGTTTTCTCCTTTGTACTTCAGATGTCACATCTCAGACATCACACTTCAGAATACACACTTCAGAATACACACTTCAGATGACACACTTCAGATGTCACACTTCAGAATACACACTTCAGAATACACACTTCAGATGACACACTTCAGATGTCACACTTCAGAATACACACTTCAGATGACACACTTCAAACTTCACAGATCAGGAGCCACAATTCAGATGACACACTTCACATGTCACATGTCAGACATCACACATCATGTGTCTCAATTCAGATGACACACATGAGGTGTCACACTTCAGATGACACACTTCCAGTGTCACACTTCAGATCTCACATTTCAGGTGTCACACTTCAGATCTCACGGTTCAGGTGTCACACTTCAGGTGTCACACTTCAGATGACACACTTCGGGTGTCACACTTCAGACGACACACTTCAGGTGTCACACTTCAGATGACACACTTCAGGTGTCACACTTCAAACTTCACACATCAGGTGCCACAATTCAGATAACACACTTCAGATGACACACTTCAAGTGTCACACTTCAGATGACAAATTTCACGTGTCACACTTCAGATGTCACACAAAAGGTGTCACAATTCAGACGACACACCTCAGGTGTTACATCTCAGACATCACACATCAGGTGTCACACTTCAGACGACAAAGTTCAGGTGTTAAACTTCAGACATCACACATCAGGTGTCACATTTCCGATGTCACACTTCAGACGACACACTTCTGACATCACACTTCAAGTGTCACACTTCAAACTTCACAGATCAGGTGTCACAATTCAGATCTCACACTTCACATGTCACATGTCAGACATCACACATCATGTGTCTCAATTCAGATGACACACTTCACGTGTCACACTTCAGACATCAGACATCAGGTGTCACACTTCAGATGACACACTTCAGGTGTCACACTTCAGAAGACACACTTCAGCTGTCACATTGCAGTCGACACACTGCAGTTGTCACACTTCAGAAGACACACTTCAGCTGTCACATTGCAGTCGACACACTGCAGTTGTCACACTTCAGATGACACACTTCCGGTGTCACACTTCAGATGACACACTTCAGGTCTCGCATTGCAGTCGACACACTTCAGGTGTCACACTTCAGATGACACACTTCAGGTATCACACTTCAGGTGACACACTTCGGGTGTCACACTTCAGATGTCACACTTCAGACATCAGACATCAGGTGTCACACTTCAGATCTCACACTTCAGGTGTCACACTTCAGATGTCACACTTCAGACATCAGACATCAGGTGTCACACTTCAGATCTCACACTTCAGGTGTCACACTTCAGATGTCACACTTCAGACATCAGACATCAGGTGTCACACTTCAGATGATACACTTCAGCTGTCACATTGCAGACGACACACTTCAGCTGTCACACTTCAGATGACACACTTCAGCTGTCACATTTCAGTCGACACACTTCAGCTGTCACACTTCAGATGACACACTTCAGCTGTCACACTTCAGATGACACACTTCGGGTGTCACACTTCAGATGATACACTTCAGGTCTCGCATTGCAGTCGACACACTTCAGGTATCACACTTCAGATGACACACTTCAGGTCTCACATTGCAGTCGACACACTTCAGGTGTCACACTTCAGATCTCACACTTCAGACATCACACATCAGGTGTCACATGTCAGATGACACAATTCACGTGTCACACTTCAGACATCACACATCATGTGTCACAATTCACGTGTCACACTTCAGATGACACACTTCAGGTCTCACACTTCAGATGACACACTTCAGGTGTCACACTTCAGATGACACACTTCAGGTGTCACACTTCAGAAGACACACTTCAGCTGTCACATTGCAGTCGACACACTGCAGTTGTCACACTTCAGATGACACACTTCCGGTGTCACACTTCAGATGACACACTTCAGGTCTCGCATTGCAGTCGACACACTTCAGGTGTCACACTTCAGATGACACACTTCAGGTATCACACTTCAGGTGACACACTTCGGGTGTCACACTTCAGATGACACACTTCAGGTCTCACATTGCAGTCGACACACTTCAGGTGTCACACTTCAGATGTCACACTTCAGACATCAGACATCAGGTGTCACACTTCAGATCTCACACTTCAGGTGTCACACTTCAGATGTCACACTTCAGACATCAGACATCAGGTGTCACACTTCAGATGATACACTTCAGCTGTCACATTGCAGACGACACACTTCAGCTGTCACACTTCAGATGACACACTTCAGCTGTCACATTTCAGTCGACACACTTCAGCTGTCACACTTCAGATGACACACTTCAGGTGTCACACTTCAGATGACACACTTCAGGTGTCACACTTCAGAAGACACACTTCAGCTGTCACATTGCAGTCGACACACTGCAGTTGTCACACTTCAGATGACACACTTCCGGTGTCACACTTCAGATGACACACTTCAGGTCTCGCATTGCAGTCGACACACTTCAGGTGTCACACTTCAGATGACACACTTCAGGTATCACACTTCAGGTGACACACTTCGGGTGTCACACTTCAGATGACACACTTCAGGTCTCACATTGCAGTCGACACACTTCAGGTGTCACACTTCAGATGTCACACTTCAGACATCAGACATCAGGTGTCACACTTCAGATCTCACACTTCAGGTGTCACACTTCAGATGTCACACTTCAGACATCAGACATCAGGTGTCACACTTCAGATGATACACTTCAGCTGTCACATTGCAGACGACACACTTCAGCTGTCACACTTCAGATGACACACTTCAGCTGTCACATTTCAGTCGACACACTTCAGCTGTCACACTTCAGATGACACACTTCAGCTGTCACACTTCAGATGACACACTTCGGGTGTCACACTTCAGATGATACACTTCAGGTCTCGCATTGCAGTCGACACACTTCAGGTATCACACTTCAGATGACACACTTCAGGTCTCACATTGCAGTCGACACACTTCAGGTGTCACACTTCAGATCTCACACTTCAGACATCACACATCAGGTGTCACATGTCAGATGACACAATTCACGTGTCACACTTCAGACATCACACATCATGTGTCACAATTCACGTGTCACACTTCAGATGACACACTTCAGGTCTCACACTTCAGATGACACACTTCAGGTGTCACACTTCAGATGACACACTTCAGGTGACACACTTCAGGTGTCACACTTCAGATGACACACTTCAGGTATCACACTGCAGAGGACATACTTCAGGTGTCACACATTGGATGATGTACTTCAGATGTAACACTACAGATGAAACACTTCACGTGTTACACTTCAGACATCACACATCATGTGTCACAATTCAGATGACACACTTCAGCTGTCACACTTCAGGTGACGCACTTTAGGTCTCACATTGCAGTCGACACATTTCAGGTGTCACACTTCGGATGACACACTTCTGATGACACATTTCAGGTGTCACACTTCAGACATCACACATCAGGAGTTTTTTTTTATTCGTTCATGGGATGTGGGCGTCGCTGGCGAGGCCGGCATTTATTGCCCATCCCTAATTGCCCTTGAGAAGGTGGTGGTGAGCTGCCTTCTTGAACCCCTGCAGTCCATGTGGTGACAGTTCTCCCACAGTGCTGTTAGGAAGGGAGTTCCAGGATTTTGACCCAGCGACGATGAAGGAACAGCGATATATTTCCAAGTTGGGATGGTGTGTGACTTGGAGGGGGAACGTGCAGGTGGTGTTGTTCCCATGTGCCTGCTGCTCTTGTCCTTCTAGGTGGTAGAGGTCGTGGGTTTGGGAGGTGCTGAACAATTCAGATGACACACATCAGCTGTCATACTTCAGGTATCACACTTCAGACATCACACATCTGGTGTCACACATCAGACGACACACATCAGATGAGATGCTTCAGGTGTCACACTTCAGATATCACACTTCAGCTGTCACACTTCAGGTATCACATTGCAGTCGACACACTTCAGGAGTCACACTTCAGATGACAAACTTCAGACATCACACATCTGGTATCACACATCAGACGACACACTTCAGATGAGATGCTTCAGGTGTCACACTTCACCTGTTACACTTCAGACATCACACATCAGGTGTCACACTTCAGACATCACACATCAGGTGTCACACTTCAGATGTCACACTTCAGACATCACACATCAGGTGTCACACTTCAGACATCACACATCAGGTGTCACACTTCAGACATCACACATCAGGTGTCACACTTCAGACATCACACATCAGGTGTCACACTTCAGACATCACACATCAGGTGTCACACATCAGGTGTCACACTTCAGATATCACACTTCAGGTGTCACACTTCAGATGTCACACTTCGGACATCACACATCAGGTGTCACACTTCAGATGTCACACTTCAGACATCACACATCAGGTGTCACACTTCAGACATCACACATCAGGTGTCACACTTCAGACATCACACATCAGGTGTCACACATCAGGTGTCACACTTCAGATATCACACTTCAGGTGTCACACTTCAGATGTCACACTTCGGACATCACACATCAGGTGTCACAATTCAGATGCCACACTTCAGGTGTCACTCTTCAGGTGTCACACTTCAGACATCAGACATCAGGTGTCACACTTCAGATGATACACTTCAGCTGTCACATTGCAGACGACACACTTCAGCTGTCACACTTCAGATGACACACTTCAGCTGTCACATTTCAGTCGACACACTTCAGCTGTCACACTTCAGATGACACACTTCAGGTGTCACACTTCAGATGACACACTTCAGGTGTCACACTTCAGAAGACACACTTCAGCTGTCACATTGCAGTCGACACACTGCAGTTGTCACACTTCAGATGACACACTTCCGGTGTCACACTTCAGATGACACACTTCAGGTCTCGCATTGCAGTCGACACACTTCAGGTGTCACACTTCAGATGACACACTTCAGGTATCACACTTCAGGTGACACACTTCGGGTGTCACACTTCAGATGACACACTTCAGGTCTCACATTGCAGTCGACACACTTCAGGTGTCACACTTCAGATGTCACACTTCAGACATCAGGTGTCACACTTCAGATCTCACACTTCAGGTGTCACACTTCAGATGTCACACTTCAGACATCAGACATCAGGTGTCACACTTCAGATGATACACTTCAGCTGTCACATTGCAGACGACACACTTCAGCTGTCACACTTCAGATGACACACTTCAGCTGTCACATTTCAGTCGACACACTTCAGCTGTCACACTTCAGATGACACACTTCAGGTGTCACACTTCAGATGACACACTTCAGGTGTCACACTTCAGAAGACACACTTCAGCTGTCACATTGCAGTCGACACACTGCAGTTGTCACACTTCAGATGACACACTTCCGGTGTCACACTTCAGATGACACACTTCAGGTCTCGCATTGCAGTCGACACACTTCAGGTGTCACACTTCAGATGACACACTTCAGGTATCACACTTCAGGTGACACACTTCGGGTGTCACACTTCAGATGACACACTTCAGGTCTCACATTGCAGTCGACACACTTCAGGTGTCACACTTCAGATGTCACACTTCAGACATCAGACATCAGGTGTCACACTTCAGATCTCACACTTCAGGTGTCACACTTCAGATGTCACACTTCAGACATCAGACATCAGGTGTCACACTTCAGATGATACACTTCAGCTGTCACATTGCAGACGACACACTTCAGCTGTCACACTTCAGATGACACACTTCAGCTGTCACATTTCAGTCGACACACTTCAGCTGTCACACTTCAGATGACACACTTCAGCTGTCACACTTCAGATGACACACTTCGGGTGTCACACTTCAGATGATACACTTCAGGTCTCGCATTGCAGTCGACACACTTCAGGTATCACACTTCAG
The DNA here is from genome assembly GCF_035084215.1 of Heptranchias perlo. NCBI lineage: Eukaryota > Metazoa > Chordata > Chondrichthyes > Hexanchiformes > Hexanchidae > Heptranchias > Heptranchias perlo. Next base: position 63,628,216 of record NC_090337.1, on the reverse strand, counting down.
ATGACACACTTCAGGTCTCACATTGCAGTCGACACACTTCAGGTGTCACACTTCAGATCTCACACTTCAGACATCACACATCAGGTGTCACATGTCAGATGACACAATTCACGTGTCACACTTCAGACATCACACATCATGTGTCACAATTCACGTGTCACACTTCAGATGACACACTTCAGGTCTCACACTTCAGATGACACACTTCAGGTGTCACACTTCAGATGACACACTTCAGGTATCACACTGCAGAGGACATACTTCAGGTGTCACACATTGGATGATGTACTTCAGATGTAACACTACAGATGAAACACTTCACGTGTTACACTTCAGACATCACACATCATGTGTCACAATTCAGATGACACACTTCAGCTGTCACACTTCAGGTGACGCACTTTAGGTCTCACATTGCAGTCGACACACTTCAGGTGTCACACTTCGGATGACACACTTCTGATGACACATTTCAGGTGTCACACTTCAGACATCACACATCAGGAGTTTTTTTTTATTCGTTCATGGGATGTGGGCGTCGCTGGCGAGGCCGGCATTTATTGCCCATCCCTAATTGCCCTTGAGAAGGTGGTGGTGAGCTGCCTTCTTGAACCCCTGCAGTCCATGTGGTGACAGTTCTCCCACAGTGCTGTTAGGAAGGGAGTTCCAGGATTTTGACCCAGCGACGATGAAGGAACAGCGATATATTTCCAAGTTGGGATGGTGTGTGACTTGGAGGGGGAACGTGCAGGTGGTGTTGTTCCCATGTGCCTGCTGCTCTTGTCCTTCTAGGTGGTAGAGGTCGTGGGTTTGGGAGGTGCTGAACAATTCAGATGACACACATCAGCTGTCATACTTCAGGTATCACACTTCAGACATCACACATCTGGTGTCACACATCAGACGACACACATCAGATGAGATGCTTCAGGTGTCACACTTCAGATATCACACTTCAGCTGTCACACTTCAGGTATCACATTGCAGTCGACACACTTCAGGAGTCACACTTCAGATGACAAACTTCAGACATCACACATCTGGTATCACACATCAGACGACACACTTCAGATGAGATGCTTCAGGTGTCACACTTCACCTGTTACACTTCAGACATCACACATCAGGTGTCACACTTCAGACATCACACATCAGGTGTCACACTTCAGATGTCACACTTCAGACATCACACATCAGGTGTCACACTTCAGATGTCACACTTCAGACATCACACATCAGGTGTCACACTTCAGACATCACACATCAGGTGTCACACTTCAGACATCACACATCAGGTGTCACACTTCAGACATCACACATCAGGTGTCACACTTCAGATATCACACTTCAGGTGTCACACTTCAGATGTCACACTTCGGACATCACACATCAGGTGTCACAATTCAGATGCCACACTTCAGGTGTCACACTTCAGGTGTCACACTTCAGACATCACAAATCAGTTGACACAATTCAGATGCCACACTTCAGATGTCACACTTCAGACGTCACACATCAGGTGTCACACTTCAGATATCACACTTCAGGTGTCACACTTCAGATGTCACACTTCGGACATCACACATCAGGTGTCACAATTCAGATGCCACACTTCAGGTGTCACACTTCAGGTGTCACACTTCAGACATCACAAATCAGTTGACACAATTCAGATGCCACACTTCAGATGTCACACTTCAGACGTCATGCATCAGGTGTCACACTTCAGATCTCACACTTCAGGTGTCACGCTTCAGAAAACACACTTTGGGCGTCACACTTCAGATGACACACTTCAGGTGTCACACTTCAGATGACACAATTCAGGTGTTACACTTCATGTGTCACACTTCAGATGTCACACCAGCTGTCACACTTGAGGGAATTTCATAGAGAAGATCTCTATGTTTTGTAATGTATATTAAATGATTACACTAGCTGCATTTCTTCTATTTATGTTTATTTTTCTCAGAACTGAAAAACAATCAGAATTCACGTGAGCAGTAGCAAGTTCTAGAAAAATAACAGCAATAGGAAGTGTACCCTTAAGTAGTATTATTCTTAACAGGATGGAGGAATCAAGGAATAAAGGTGCCAAATTAAATATCTTTGGAGCCATGGAAATGGTAGAGTAAAGACAGTCTAGAATTATATCAGAAATAAAAGGTTATAGTTTTGAAGAAAGGATCAAAGAGTTAGTGCTTTAGATCAGTGGAACAGTAAAGGGAAAAGTGGATGTAATGGAGTTTCTCCAGAACTCCGAAAGGTTTAGAGAGGGTAAATAGTGAAAGGTTGTTTCCCAGTTAGTAAATCGATAACGAGAGGGCATGGGTGCAGACCTGTCACTGTCAGAGTGAAGAGGGAAATTAGAAGAATTTTTTCCTCACAAAACACAGAATGCTTTACCACAAATGCCAATTGAAGCAAAGACTATAACATAATTTAAGTCAAAATTGGATAAGTATTTGAAAAGGAAGAATATAAAAGTGTATGAGGCCAGGACAGGGTAATGGATTTGAAGTGGATAGCTCCCGTTAAAGAGATGGTATGGCACAATGGGATAATTGACCTCTCTCCGTCTACGATTCCTGTCTCATAGTTCTGTCACACTTCAGTTGTCACATATGTATGTATGCAAATTTTAATTTGATTAAACCATATTCAAATTTGTCCCATCTCTATTCAAATTGCATCCACCTGATTAGTTGATATGCAAATATATTAATTGTGATTTGCTTAGAATCAAATTATCAAAAAGAGTTGACTTTTTTTTGTATGCCATTTGTTCCTTCTGCCTGCCATCTGTAGCCTCAAAATAATATTTGTGCTATAATGAATTGTTACAATTACTTATTGCACAATAACACGATTAAACTTACTGAACAAATTTGTCTTTTGTGTCTTTGCACACCTTCATTAATGTTTTTAGTTGGAAGCCTCAACTTCCCTCAAAAACATAGACTTGAAGTTGATATTCCTGCCACAGATTTCACTTTCTTACCTAAAGCAAGTTAGCAAGTACACTTTTTATTAATTCTTTCTCAGAATGTGGGCGTCACTAGCAAGGCCAGCAGTTATTGCCCATCCCTAGTTGCTCCTGAGAATAACATAGATTACATAGAATGTACAGCACCGAAACAGGCCAATCGGCCCAACAGATCTCTGCCGGTGTTTATGCTTCATGCGAGCCTCCTCCCTCCCTACTTCATCTAATCCTATCAGGATATCCTTCTATTCCTTTCTCCCTTATGTGCTTATCTAGCTTCCCCTTTAATGTATCTATTCTATTTGCCTCAATTCCTCCTTGTGGTAGCAAGTTCCACATTCTTCTCACTCTTTGGGTAAAGAAGTTTCTCTTGAATTCCCTATTGGATTTATTAGTGACTATTTTATATTGATGACCTCTAGTTTTGGACTCCCCACAAGTGGAAACATTTTCTCTATGTCTACCCTATCAAACCCTATCATTATCTTAAAGACCTCAATCAGGTCACCCCTCAGACTTCTCTTTTCTAGAGAATAGATCCCCAGTCTGTTCAACCCTTCCTGATAAGGATATCCTCTCAGTCCTGGTATCTTCATTGTGAATCTTTTTTGCACCCTCACCATTGCCTCTATATCCTTTCTATAATATGGAGACCAGAACTGTGCACAATACTTCAAGTGTGGTCTAACCAAAGTTCTATACATGTTTATTATAACTTCTATCCTTTTCAATTCTATCCTTCTAGAAATGAACCCCAGTGCTTGATTTGCCTTTTTATCGCCCTTATTAACCTGCGTCACTACTTTTAGTGATTTGTGTATCTGTACCCCCAGATCCTTTTGCTCCTCTATCCCGTTTAGATTCTTATTATCCAAACAGTTTGTGGCCTCCTTATTCTTCCCACCAAATTGGACCAACTCACACTTATCCAAGTTGAAATTCATTTGTCAATTACATGCCCATTCTGCAAGTTTATTAATGTCCTCTTGCATTTTAACGTATTCTTTGTATCAACTGCACCCCAATTTTGTGTCGTCCCCAAATTTGGAAATTGTGCTTCTGATTTCCGAATCCAAATCGTTAATGTAAATTGTGAACAACAGTGGTCCCAGCACCGATCCCTGTGGAACACCACTTCCCATCTTTTGCCAGTCTGAGTAGCTACCCTTAACCCTTACTCTCTGTTTTCTGTTTTGTAACCATTTTGCTAACCATTCTGCTACCTCCCCTGACTCCACATGCTCTGACTTTAGTCATGAGTCTACTTATCGAAAGCCTTTTGAAAACCAAAATATATTACATCTACTACATTACCCTTGTCTACTCTTTCTGTTACTTCTTCAAAGAATTCAATAAGGTTGGTCAAGCATGACCTTCCCTTCTGAAATCCGTGCTGACTGTTCTTTATTATATTTTCACTCTCTAGATGTGTTTCTATTACATCTTTGATGGAAAGATTCCAATCAATGATAATGGAAAGATTCCATTATCTTTCCTACCACTGACGTTAAGCTAACTGGTCTATAGTTCTCTGGACTTGTTTCATCTCCCTTTTTAAATATAGGAATAACATTAGCTGTCCACCAATCCTCTGACACTATTCTCTTTTCTAGTGAATTTATATATATGTGTAATAGTGCCTCTGCTATCTCCTCCCTAACTTATTTTAAGATTCATGGGTGCAATCCATCCAGACCAGGGGTTTTATCCTCCCTAAGTTTGATTAGTTTATCGACTATCTCCCCCCTTTCTACCTTAAATGTTTTAATATCTTTATCGATCTCTTCTTCTAATGTCCTGCCCACCTTGTTAGTCTCCCTGCTAAATACGAGGCAAAGTAATTATTCAATATTACTCCCATTTCACTGTTATTACCTGTGAGTTTATCTTGTGCATCATTTAATGGCCCTATCCCTATCCTGATTTTTCATTTGTTATTTATGTGTCTGTAGAATACTTTACTATTTCTTTTTATATTCCTTGATAATTTAATCTCATAGTTCCTCTTTGCTTTACTAATTGTTTTTTTTAACTTCTCTCCTAATCTCTTCATATTCCCTTTTGTTATCTTCTCCTTTGTTGTCAATGTACTTAATGTATGCCCTTTTATTTTGTTTCAATTTTGCTCTTATTTCTTTATTCATCCATGGTGTATCATTACTGGCTATTTTGATTTTGCTTTTTATGGGATCTATTTCTCCTGAACTCTATTAATCACTGTTTTAAATGTTTCCCACTGTTGTTCTATTTCTTTGTTTGTCAGTAAATGTTTCCAGTTTATTTTCCCTATTTCCATTCTCATCAACCTTAAAATCAGCTTTCTTCCAATTTATTGCTTTGGTCTTTGTCTTACTTATGTCCTTCTCAATCTTTATCTTAAACCTTATTATGTTGTGATCGCTATTGCCTAGATGTTCCCCTACGCTTACTTCTCTTATCTGTCCTGGTTTATTTCCCATTACTAGTTCCAGCAGTGATTCCTCTCTTGTTGGGATTTTTACATACTGGGTAAGAAAGGAGTCCTGCACTAATCTTGTGCTTACTTTAGTTAAACTGATTGTGATAAAGATTAGTTTTTTTGAAATCACTGCTCCATATCCACTACATCTTTAAGCAAGAAAGATTTCAGATAAGGGAGTGAATTGTTGCTAATGGAGTTTCTGGCTTGTGCAGGATTACCACAGTGTTGTAAACAGTGATTGGTGGGTGTGCAAGTGTTCTAAGGAGTCAATAAAATCAATAACATTTTCCTTTTCCGCCCTTTGTATGTTATTGGGCTTTTATTATTGTGAAATATCGGAGTTATGCTGTGAGTGATATCGAGTTCTGATGCACACTAAACATTTACAATTTCTGTCAACGTCTCCTTTATTGTCTATGTATTTAGAGTATGCCTTTTTCTTTAATTTCAATTTTATCCTTATCTCCTTATTCATCCACAGTGTTTCATTATTCGTTAGTTTATTCTTGCTTTTTAGAGGAATATATTTCTCCCGCACTCTATTGATCACCGTTTTGAATATTATCCACTGCTGTTCTATTTCTTTTCCTGTCAATTATTTTTCTAGTTTACCTTCCCTAGTTCCATTCTCATCCCCTCAAAATTAGCTTTATTCCAATCAATTACTTTGGTCTTTGTCTAACTTATGTCTTTCTCAATCATTATTTTAAACCTTATTATGTTATGATTGCTATTACCTAGATGTTCCCCTACACTTCTTTTATCTGCTCTGCTTCATTTCCCATTAATAGATCCAGCAGTGATTCCTCTCTTGTTGGGCTTCTCACATACTGGGTAAGAGAGGAGTCCTGTACACACTGTAAAAACCCCATTCTCTTTTCCCCTTTCCCTACCTCTTCTTACCAGTTTATTTGGGGGGAGTTGAAATCTCCCATGATTATTATTCAATGTTTTTTACTCATTTCATAGATTTGTCTACATATTTCATCCTCCACTTCCCCTCCACTATTAGGTGGTCTGTAGAATATACCTGTGATCGATCCCTTGTTATTCTTTGTCTCAATCCATATAGATTCTGTTTCTATCTTAATGTTACTTATGTCCCTTTTTTCTATTGCCATTATGTTGTCTATAATTAGTACAGCTATCCCACCCGCCTTCTTCCTTCCCTATCCTTTCTAAATACATTATATCCTGCAATATTTAACTGCCAGTCCTGTTCTTTATGTAGCCATGTTTCAGTTATTCCTACCACATCTGGCTTCTCGCTATGAATTATTGCCTCCAGTTTCCTGTTTCTTTCGGATGCTGTGCACATTGCTGTACAGGCAATTTAATTTGTTTTTAGGAATTGTTCTCCTCACATTGTTTTTAACAATCATTTTGTATTTAAATTCTGTAACTGTATTTGTTCCCTGACTGTTTATGTTACCCTTATTCCTTAACTTGGTCTGACCTTTACTCTCATTTCCTATTTCTTTTTTCTTCAGACTTATCTTCCCCAGATCCCTTCCCCTGTCTTACTAGTTTAAAGTCCTATTTATCCTTTCCGCTGGGACTCTGGTCCCATTCCAGTTCAGGTGGAGCCCGTCCCAGCGGTACAGCTCCTTCCTGTTCCAGTACTGGGGCCAGTGTCCCATGAAATGGAAACCGTCCTTCCCACACCGTTCAGCCACACATTCACCTTCCTGATCTGTTTATCCCTATGCCAATTAGCACATGGCTCGGGTAGTGAGCCCAAGATTACCACCCACGAGGTCCTGTTTTTTAATTTAGTTCCTAACTTCTGATATTCTCTTAGCAGGACTTCCTCCCTTTTATTCCCAATGTTATTGGTCCCAACATGGACCACGACAATTGGATCTTCCCCCTCCCTTTCCAAGTTCCTCTCCAGTTGCTCTGAGATATCCTCTACCCTTGCACCAGATAGGCAACACACCCTCCTGGACTCTTGGTCGCGACTGCAGAGGACACTATCCATCCCCTTAATTATAGAATCCCCTATGATTACAACCTTTCTATTCTGCTCCTCCCCCCCCCACCGCCTTGGACTGCCTCCTGCCCCATAGTGCCATGGTGAGCATTCTGGCAGCCTGCACCCTTATCCTCACAGGTAGAAAGTACATTGTACCTGTCGGACAGGACCAGTGTCTGCGGGACCTCCATCTCTACCTCCCCTTGGTTCCCCTTACCCTGCTGAGCTATGTGTCATAGTGTTTCGAACTCTCACTCCAGCTCAAAGACCCTGATCTGGAGTGACTCAAGGCAGGGACATTTCTTGAAGATGTGGCAATCCAGGACAGTCTCGCCGTCCACAAACTCTCACATACCACCACCCTGACACGCAACCTGCAAGGCCATTTCTAGTTTTTATTTATTTATTGATTCATTTGTTAATATTAGAAACATGTAAGGTCTAGATTATATTTAGTAGATGGATTTTAGCTTGATTTTAAGTTAACTAGTAGTTAATTATTCTGAATATTTATTTATTTAATTATTTATTCTTGAGTGTTGTTGCAGCTGCACCCATCCAGCCAAGTAGAGATAGTCCACCGCACTCTGGACCTGTGCCTTGGAGGTGGTAGTCCCTTCAGTTCCCAGGGTGGTGCATTCTGAACATGTGCAGTGTGCAGAGTTTCTGGCATGTATGAGTACAATTCTCTCAGCGGATAAGCTGAAGCAACCTTTCCACATGTTATAACAATATTTTTCAGCTGCTTTGTTATTCCAAATGATTTGAGAACATGCTGGAGAATCAATTTTAAAAGCTTTTTCTAGGGATTCTAAAGGGACTAGATGATATAGACCATGGCAAGCTCTTTCACCTTGTCCAGAACAGTAGAACCAGAGGACCAAGAGGGATAAATTCAAAACTAATCTGCGGAAACACTATTTCAGTGAGTGAGTGGTCAATCTATGGAACAGGCTCCCTAGGGAGTCGATGGAAACAGTTAGTACTGATTCATTCAAATACAAATTAAATCAATTTCTGTCAGAAAATAACATTTCAGATACAATATAGGAGTAATTTGGGACATGACATGTGGTAAGGGTAGCATGTTTGGAGGAACAGGTGACTTTGGACCTATGGTTCCCAAAGCTCTCCACCACTGGGGGTTTTCTCCCCTCATGTCTAGGTCTGTTATAAACTAATTGATAGAGTTTGATTGCTATGATTAGTCAAAAACTCCATTATTGTTGTATCATGTGACTACCAGAATGGCAGAAGACGAACTCGATGGGACTTGGCCTTTTTTCGTCCAGCAATTCCTATGTTCCTAAATTTGCTGATTGAAATCTTCCTCCGGAGTGTCCGTTCACTTGTGAACAAGGCCCTTGCCATCCACGAACTTATTGTGGATGATTGCATTGACATCATGGCCTTGACAGAAACCTGGCTGACGGGTGATGACATCTTCCCCCTTAATGAAGCCTCCCCACCTGGCTATATCCTCCACCACTTGCCCCGCCCAGACCCCTGCGGTGGTGGTGTGGCCCTTATCATCAAATCACACCTTGGTCTGTTCCCCTACTCCTCTGGCACCTTCTTTTCCTTTGAGAATCCCACCTTGTTTCACCCCTCTCACCTCTCCTTTAATATCCTCGTTCTCTGCCACCCATCCAAGTACCACGCTAAGTTTCTCACCGAGATATCTTCACTGCTTTCCTCCCTCAGCCTCTGCACCGAGCGACTTCTCATCCTCCATCCCCACTCATCATGCTCTCTCTCCACTGAGTTGATTGCCCTCCTATCCTCCCTTAATCTCTCCCTCCATATAAACACCCCTACCCATATTCACGGCCCCCCCCCCCACCGACCTTGCCATCTCACGTAGTCTCTCTACTCCCACCGTATTAATCATGGATCAGGCCATCTCTGATCACTTCCTCGTATCCCTGTCCTCCCACAACCCCCTTCCCCCTCCCCACCCCACCTCCTTTGTGTTCGCCCCTGGAAAAAGCTCTCCCCCAAGTCACTTGCAACGGCACTTTCAAATTCCCAACTGTCTAGCCTTTTGCCCTCCAGTCACCGTGACATTTCTGCAGCTACTGATCTGCTCAATCACACCCTCACCTCCATCTTTGATACCGTTAACCCCATTAAAACCATTACTCTCTCTCACTGTGGTCATTCCCCCTGCTGTGGCCCTCATCTCCGCTCCCTTAAGTCCAAGGGATGCAGATTTGAACGTTTATGGTGGACAATGGGTTTATGCATTCAGCGCCAGATCTGGCTGGACCACATAAAGCAGCATCGGGTTCTCCTCTCCTCTTCCAAAACTGCTCACTATTCCAGGATCATCCTGGAATGCAAAGATAACCCCCAGCTTCTCTTCTCCACTACAAACCATCTTCATAAACCCCCCTCTCCTGCCCCCTCCACCCTCACCTCCAAAGAAAAGTGCGAGGAGCTCATGGACTTCTTTGTCACTAAGATTGAGACCATCCATTCAGCTGCCTCTGCCGCTTCCCTCCCCTCCCCTAGTCCACCAAACCAATCTTCCCCTAGGGTTCCCACCTGCCCTAGCCTTCTAGTTTCTCTCCTATCTCCCCTCACGCCCTCTCTGAGCTCATCTTGACCATGAGACCCACCTCCTGCTCCCTCGACCCTATTCCCACCAAACCGCTGACCACCCAACTTCCCTTCCTGGCCCCCGTGTTAGCTGATATTGTTAACAGTTCCCTCTCCTCAGGTACTGTCCCCCTCCCCTTCAAATCTGCATTCATCACCCCCTCCTCAAAAAGCCCACCCTTGACCCTTCTGTCCTTGCAAACTACCACCCCATCTCCAACCTCCCTTTCCTCTCCAAAGTCCTTGAACACTCCTGTGCTCACTGACCTACATTAGCTCCCGGTCCGGCAATGCCTCAATTTTAAAATTCTCATCCTTGTTTTCAAATCCCTCCATGGCCTCGCCTCTCCCTATCGCTGTAACCTCCTCCAGCCCTACAACCCTCCGAGATCTCTACGGTCCTCCAATTCTTGTGCATCCCTGATTTTAATCGCTCCATCATTGGCGGCCGTGCCTTCAGCTGCCTAGGACCTAAGCTCTGGAATTCCCTCCCTAAACCTCTCCACCTTTCTCTCCTCCTTTAAGTCGCTCCTTAAAACCTACCTCTTTGACCAAGGTTTTGGTCGCCTGTCCTAATATCTCCTTATGTGGTTCGGTGTCAAATTTTGTTTGATAACGATCCTGTTAAGTGCCTTGGGATGTTTTCTACGTTAAAAATGCTATATAAATGCAAGTTGTTGTTGTTGTTGATTATCAAATGCTTATGCCTCTCAAATCCGTGCCCATTTTTCCCGCAACTCTATGTTTGAATCCCTCTAATCAGGTTTCCGCTCCTGCCACAGTACTGAAACGGCCCTTGTCAAAGTCCCCCAAGGATCCATCCTTGGTCCCCTCCTAGTTCTCATCTACATGCTGCCCCTCGGCGACATCATCCCAAAACAAAACGTCAGATTGCACATGTTCGCTGTAGAGACCTAGCTCTACCCCACCACCACCTCTCTCGACCCCTCCACTGTCTCTCATTTGTCACACTGCTTGTCCGATATCCAATACTGGATGAGAAAAAATTTCCTCCAACTAAATATTGGGAAGACCGAACCCATTGTCTTTGGTCCCCGCTGCAAATTCCGTTCCCTAGTCACCGACTCCTTCCCTCTCCCTGGCCACTGTCTGAGGCTGAACCAAACCCAAGTTCACAACCTTGGCGTCCTATTTGACCCTGAGATGAGCTTCCGACCACATATCCAGTCCATCACCAAGACCACCTACTTCCACCTCTGTAACATTGCCCTTCTCCACCCCTGACTCAGCTCATCTGCTGCTGAAACCCTAATCCATGCCTTTGTTACCTCTAGACTTGACTATTCCAATGCTGTCCTGGCCGGCATCCCATCTTCCACCCTCCATAAACTCGAGCAATCCAAATCACTGCTGCCCGTATCCTAACTTACACCAAGTTCCATTCACCAATCACCCCTGTGCTCGCTGACCTACATTGGCTCCCGGTCCAGCAACGCATCAATTTTAAAATTCTCATCCTTGTTTTCAAATCCCTCCATGCCCCCCCCTATCTCTGTAACCTCCTCCAGCCCTACAACCCTCCGAGATCTCTGCGTTCCTCCAATTCTTGCCTCCTGCGCATCCCCGATTTTAATCGCTCCCCCATTGGCGGCCGTGCCTTCAGCTGCCTAGGCCCTAAACTCTGGAATTCCCTCCCTAAACCTCTCCACCTCTCTACCTCTCTCTCCTCCTTTAAGTCACTCCCGTCACCTGTCCTAATATCTCCTTATGTGGAATTTTGTTTCATAACACTCCTGTGAAGAGCCTTGGGACATTCTCAATGTTAAAAGCGCTATAAAAATGCAAGTTGTTGTTGTTGATTATCAAATGCTTATGTTTTCCTTCAGAGAGAGGGGGAGTAGTTACACTATTGGTGCTTTCTTTTCTTGACACTGATAAATGATAAATAATTATTGTTTACAGAAAATGTATTTTTCACAGTACAGATGTCAAACTGCAACTTTGCTCAGTCTATGTGGGATAAAATTTTCAAATTCCCCGCTTTAACTTCGACAGAAGATTGGCAGAAACCCGAGAGAAATGGTATAAGCGGCTAGTTCTCCAGAGTTTGCACTGATCTTCCACTCGAATGCAGATTTGGAGAACCCTCAGGGAAACTTTACCTCTTTAAATTTGTTTTCCAAATGATTTGAAAAATGAATTGAAGAAACTTTTTTCAGTCAAAGTTTCACATCAAAGCTATTTTCAATTTTTCTTTATTTCAAAGAGTTTAGGACATAAAGACAAAGGCAGATGTTTGACCACACTTAATGTTCTTTTGTTCATACATAAAATTCCCAAATAATTCTTCTTTACATGAAGGTTTAATTACTCAGCTAGCTATCTCACTATATTAAATCCTAAGAACTCTCTCCTCCCCAGTCACATCATACTGAAAATCTTCTCTCTTTTCAGTGCTGCCGATTGTCATGACCTTTCCCCCAATGCTACCAATAGCGAGATAGCCACCTTTCATTGTCCTAAAATACCAAAATCTCTTCTTCTGCACCACTAAAGGAACTCAACATCTCCCCTCCCCAGTTCTCCCGCCTCTCCAGGACTACCATTGCACAGTGGTTGTAGGTTCATGTCCCACTCCAGAGACTTGAGTACGTAATCCAGGCTGACACTCCAGTGCAGTACTGAGGGAGTGCCGCACTGCCGGAGGTGCCGTCTTTCATATGAGACATTAATCTGTTGCCATGTTTGCCCTCTGAGGTGGGCTGAAAAGATCCCATGGCACTATTTTGAAGAAGAGCAGGGGAGTTCTTCTGGTGTCCTGGCCAATATTTATCCCTCAACCAACATCACTAAAAACCGTTTATCTAGCCAAATGTCATTGCTGTTTGTGGGACCTTGCCTTGCCCAAATTGGCAGTCGTATTTTCTACATTACAATAGTGACTACACTTCAAAAGTGCTTCATTGGCTCTAAAGTGCTTTGGGACATCCTGAAGTCATGGAAAGCAAGTTCTTTCTTTCATCATTGCCTCCAAATCACCATGAGTGATACTGCAGGAGATGTGCTAGTATGTATAAAGTCCTGCATCTTGCATGTGTCTGTCACTGAGCTCAATTGTAGCTGAGATCAGTTAATTCAGTATAGAGTATAGACTGGTGGTGGGGTGGGGGCAGAGGGGTGGAATTGTACCTGGAATGCTCAGTTCCACACGGGGTCAATTCCACACTTTGGCATGGGGACCTGCGTATCTTTTTAATACATTCAGGTCTGGCCTCAGTCACGCATCCCTAAGTGAAATAAAACAAATGGCAATCTGAGAGTCCTCACAGACAAAAATAACCTTCCTGTCAATAGGAAACATTATAAATGGAAGAAGGTGATCACCTTACTCAGTGACTTTGATCAATAATCAAGGTTGTTGCCTTTAATGTATTGATTTGTGTTTTTGCAATCAAGGATTGCAATTCTTTTTAGTTTAGATTCAGCCCTTATATTGTTTCAATCTTAAGCATGAAGTTATGGTGCACATACGAAAGGTGGAGAGTGGGTTGGCCCACTTCATCATTGATCCATGGAGCAATGCTCATCCCATTTCTCTCCCTGACACCACACTCGGAAAGTTTCATCTCCTTTTAAAATATTCAGGTACTTTTTGTACTCCTTAGAGTGAGTGGTTTGTACTAGGCTAGTGTTAGCATCAAACATTCCCAGGGCAGGTACAGCACGGGTCAGATACAGAGTAAAGCTCCCTCTACACTGTCCCATCAAACACTCCCAGGGCAGGTACAGCACGGGTCAGATACAGAGTACCGCTCCCTCTACACTGTCCCATCAAACACTCCCAGGGCAGGTACAGCACGGGTCAGATACAGAGTACAGCTCCCTCTACACCGTCCCATTGCCGTCGAGTTTGGGTGGGAGATGGATCTCGTCTATTTAAATGAGGCCCAGGAGTTAAATGGTCCTGGCATCACATGGGCTCACCCAGGACCCAAACTCACCCGGGCCCCAAGGTCACTGTTCAGCCGGGCCCTTGCTCACCCCGGGCCCCACGGTCACCACTCACCAGGTCTCTCCATTCACTGCTCACCAAGTCCCCTCGCTCACCAGGGCCCCTCGCTCACCCAGGCCCCACACTCACCGCTCACCCGGGCTCATCGATTCACCGATCACCAGGTCCACCTTGCACACCAGGGCCCCTTGCTCACCCAGGCCCCACACTCACGCTCACCCAGGCCCCACACTCACCCGGGCCCCTCGCTCACCAGTGCCCCTCACTCACCTGGGCCCCTCACTCACCCAGGCCTCTCGCTCACTCACCCCAAGTTAACATGGGCGCTGCTCCAGATTGTGTAGAGCGTGGGTGAGATATGGATTGAATTTTCCGTCACATTCCTACATCAAACATCTCAAGAGCAGAATAGCACAGATTAGATGAAGGATAGAGTTTGATTTACATTGTCCCATTCAGTACTTGAGGTTGAGAGTCACATTGATTCGATGCATTTCCCTCAACATTGTCCCAAAAACTACTCCCAGGTCAGAATCAGCGGGAGATAAATTCGGAATGAAAGTCCGTCCACTCTGTCTCAATAGACACACAGATCATGTATAGTACAGGTTAGATAAAGCTGACATAAAGCCAGAAAGGTGAAGCTACGTATCCTAGTGAGGGCAAATGTAATGGGTCCATTGTCGATCAGATCGAATCAACATTTTCGCCTGTTGCTTCCCACTGGTGACACAATAGAGTTGTCACTTAGCTCAGATTTTACTTGTTAGCAAACCCTGACTGAAAGACAGATGATAAACTGACTAGTATCTACTCTGGGGGGAGTCACACCGTGTTCTCTGCTTCCTTTGATTTCTTTGCTCCCATTGCACCACTGTGATATTTCCAATTCACACATTGCCCGTCCTCGTGGAGTCTCCAGCCTAGGTTGGCGTTAGCTGGTGGCCCAGGTAAAATAAATAACTTATTGCCCACATTAGGGTAATAGCAAATTGGTGAGAACAACAAGTTAACAACAACAACTTGCATTTATATAGCACCTTGAACGTAGTAAAATGTCCTAAGGTGCTTCATAGTGGCATTATCAGACAAAAAAATTGACACCAAGCCAAAGAAGGAGATATTAGGACAGGTGACGAAAAGCTTATTCAAAGAGGTAGGTTTGAAGGAGCATCTTAAAGGAGGAGAGGGAGATAGAGAGGCGGAGAGGTTTAGGGAGGGAATTCCAGAGCTTAGGGCCCAGACAGCTGAAGGCACGGCCACCGATGGTCAGATGAAGGAAGTCAGGGATGCATAAGAGGCCAGGGTTGGAGGAATGCAGAGATCTCGAGGGATGTAGGGCTGGAGGAGGTTACAGAGGTAGGGTGGGGCGAGGCCATGGAGGGATTTGAACACAATGATGAGAATTACGTTAAGGCTAAAAATGACTGTATGTGATATTAGTGTCGGAATGCTTAGCATATTTACATGGCAACACTTTGTCTGATATTTTAGTGAAGGCATTAACACAATTTAGTTTTGAAATGGCAACCAAAGTCATGTCGTAGTTCATATCGGACTCCATTTGTGCATCTCGATATTTGAAACGTTTTGGTGTCAGTGGGGCCAATTTTCATCCCCTGATGGAGTTTTGAAGAATCAATGGGCGCACAGTCTGTCCGCTGGTACTTGGCGTTCAGCGGCCAAACCAATGGTCCTTAAAGGAGCCGCTGCAGGCCACTCCATAACAGTTTTACAAAATGATTTTTGTGGGGTCACGGGGATCATTAATGTTAATTTTAAATTAATGTTCCTCCTGGCCCCAAGATAAATTGACCGCTGCGATGCCCAACCCTCCATGGCTCTTGTCATTGCCTCCACCCTTTCCTTTAACGCCTGCACTGGCTGGGTCCCACAGGGGAGCCATTGGATTCCTGCCCCCCCCCGCCCCATGCCTTCCGATCGGTGAGCTGCTCCAAATGTCTGAACAACTCGCCGACACTGTGGTAATGAGGCTCCACCCACCTTCTGCCTGATGGAAGCAGTCACACGAAAATTACCCCCCCTCCCCACCCACCCATGTGCGCTGAGTTCTAGGCAGTTTTGTGCTTTTACGCACTTGGAACTGGATTAAAACTATTCAAACTGTTTTCACTTCAGGCCCTCACTTGGTATTGCCTTCTCTCTATTTAATCTCCATGGAAATGCCTGGAACTTTCAGGTCACATGGGGTTGTCACATTATTAATGAAGATAACTTAGGAGGCATCATCCAGGTCTTGCTGAGAACAACATCTGGTGTAGATGGAAATAAATATTTGACTCAGACCGTAAGCATAGAACTAGAGGACACCTTAAAATTATCAAATCTGTTCAGTTTTCCGTATCCCAGAAATTTGACTTTAAGATTCTTGTCCTCACTTTGAAATCCCTCCATGATCGCATTCCTCCCAATCTCTGTGTCTCCGCCAGCACTAGGACCCTGCACACATCTACCAGTCCTTCAACATATATCTATATCTCATCCTCACTTCTCCCCTCCACCAGCATCTGTCGCTCCTTCAGGGACCTTTCCCCCCCTACCCCACTTCCCCCAGCACCTCCACACAGTCTTCCTGCCTTTAAACAATTCCTTAGCATCTTCCTATTGGATTGCCCCATTGGCCATTCCTGGTTCACTTCCTTTCAGAGCACTTTACAGCACAGTGGATAACAATCAGGCAACCCCTGGCTTGGTGTCCAGTTCCTACACCACCCTGTAAAGCACTAAAAGGTACCTTTTTGTGTATAATAAGCACTATAGAAATGTAAGCTGTTGTTGTGTTCCAGAGTTCAGGATCAAGGAGTGTATATGCAGAACTGTCCCTCAGAAAATGAGATAGTAGATTGTACATGTGCTGTGGAAGGAGATTAAATGGGTGGGGTACAGTCCCTGCTGAGGTAGATTGTACATGGGATGTGGAAGGAGATTAAATGGGTGGGTAGAGTCCCTGCTGAGGTAGATTGTACATGGGATGTGGAAGGAGATTAAATGGGTGGGTAGAGTCCCTGCTGAGGTAGATTGTACATGGGATGTGGAAGGAGATTAAATGGGTCGGTAGAGTCCCTGAAGAGGGAGATTGTATATGGGATGTGGAAGGAGATGAAATAGGCGGGTAGAGTCCCTGATGAGGTAGATTGTACATGGGATCCGGAAGGAGATTGAATGGGTGGGTAGAGTCCCTGATGAGGTAGATTGTATATGGGATGTGGAAGGTGATAACTTAAGAGGCAACTCTCCAAGGCTTCTTCAAAAGCACCTCCCGCGACCTCTACTATCTAGAAGTCAAGGGCAACAGGCACTTAGGAATAACACCACCTGCACGTTCCCCCCCAAGTCACACACCATCCCGACTTGGAAATATATCGCAGGTTCCTTCATCATCGCTGTGTCAAAATCCTGGAACTCCCTTCCGAACAGCACTGAGGGAGAACCTTCACCACACGGACGGTAGTGGTTCAAGAAGGCGGCTCACCACCACCTTCTCGAGGGCATTTAGGAATGGGTTATAAATGCTGGCCTTGCCAGCGATGCCCACATCCCATGAATGAATAAAAAAAAATAGGTGAGTAGAGTCCATGATAGGGTACATTGTACATGGGCTGGGGAAGGAGATAAAATAGGTAGGGTGGATTGTGCAGGACACAACCACCCAATGGACTGTGCAGTACTGAAGAACCGAGTGCAATGTGGAATACTGAAGTACCAAGTGGATTGTGGGTACTGATGTACCTCGTGGATTGTGGGTACTGATGTACCTCGTGGATTGTGGGTACTGATGTACCTAGTGGATTGTGGGTACTGATGTACCTCGTGGATTGTGGGTACTGATGTACCTAGTGGATTGTGGGTACTGATGTACCTCGTGGATTGTGGGTACTGATGTACCTCGTGGATTGTGGGTACTGATGTACCTCGTGGATTGTGGGTACTGATGTACCCAGTGGATTTTGGGTACTGATGTACCTAGTGGATTGTGGGGTACTGATGTACCTCGTGGATTGTGGGTACTGATGTACCTCGTGGATTGTGGGTACTGATGTACCCAGTGGATTGTGGGTACTGATGTACCGAGTGGATTGTGGGTACTGATGTACCCAGTGGATTTTGGGTACTGATGTACCTAGTGGATTGTGGGTACTGATGTACCTAGTGGATTGTGGGGTACTGATGTACCGAGTGGATTGTGGGTACTGATGTACCTAGTGGATTGTGGGTACTGATGTACCGAGTGGATTGTGGGTACTGATGTACCTAGTGGATTGTGGGGTACTGATGTACCGAGTGGATTGTGGGTACTGATGTACCCAGTGGATTGTGGGGTACTGATGTACCGAGTGGATTGTGGGTACTGATGTACCCAGTGGATTGTGGGGTACTGATGTCCCTAGTGGATTGTGGGTACTGATGTACCCAGTGGATTTTGGGTACTGATGTACCTAGTGGATTGTGGGTACTGATGTACCCAGTGGATTGTGGGGTACTGATGTCCCTAGTGGATTGTGGGTACTGATGTACCCAGTGGATTGTGGGTACTGATGTACCTAGTGGATTGTGGGTACTGATGTACCCAGTGGATTTTGGGTACTGATGTACCTAGTGGATTGTGGGTACTGATGTACCTAGTGGATTGTGGGTACTGATGTACCCAGTGGATTGTGGGTACTGATGTACCTCGTGGATTGTGGGGTACTGATGTACCTCGTGGATTGTTGGTACTGATGTACCGAGTGGATTGTGGGGTACTGATGTACCGAGTGGATTGTGGGTACTGATGTACCCAGTGGATTGTGGGTACTGATGTACCTCGTGGATTGTGGGTACTGATGTACCTAGTGGATTGTGGGTACTGATGTACCCAGTGGATTGTGGGGTACTGATGTACCTCGTGGATTGTGGGGTACTGATGTCCCTAGTGGATTGTGGGTACTGATGTACCTAGTGGATTGTGGGTACTGATGTACCCAGTGGATTGTGGGGTACTGATGTCCCTAGTGGATTGTGGGTACTGATGTACCTAGTGGATTGTGGGTACTGATGTACCTAGTGGATTGTGGGTACTGATGTACCGAGTGGATTGTGGGGTACTGATGTACCTAGTGGATTGTGGGTACTGATGTACCTCGTGGATTGTGGGTACTGATGTACCTAGTGGATTGTGGGTACTGATGTACCTCGTGGATTGTGGGTACTGATGTACCTCGTGGATTGTGGGTACTGATGTACCTAGTGGATTGTGGGTACTGATGTACCGAGTGGATTGTGGGGTACTGATGTACCTAGTGGATTGTGGGTACTGATGTACCCAGTGGATTGTGGGTATTGATGTACCTCGTGGATTGTGGGTACTGATGTACCTCGTGGATTGTGGGTACTGATGTACCCAGTGGATTGTGGGTACTGATGTACCTAGTGGATTGTGGGTACTGATGTACCTAGTGGATTGTGGGTACTGATGTACCTAGTGGATTGTGGGTACTGATGTACCTCGTGGATTGTGGGGTACTGATGTACCTCGTGGATTGTGGGTATTGATGTACCTAGTGGATTGTGGGTACTGATGTACCTAGTGGATTGTGGGTACTGATGTACCTCGTGGATTGTGGGTACTGATGTACCTCGTGGATTGTGGGTACTGATGTACCTCGTGGATTGTGGGTACTGATGTACCGAGTGGATTGTGGGTACTGATGTACCTAGTGGATTGTGGGTATTGATGTACCTAGTGGATTGTGGGTACTGATGTACCGAGTGGATTGTGGGGTACTGATGTACCTAGTGGATTGTGGGTACTGATGTACCTAGTGGATTGTGGGTACTGATGTACCGAGTGGATTGTGGGTACTGATGTACCTAGTGGATTGTGGGTACTGATGTACCTAGTGGATTGTGGGTACTGATGTACCGAGTGGATTGTGGGGTACTGATGTACCTAGTGGATTGTGGGTACTGATGTACCTAGTGGATTGTGGGTACTGATGTACCGAGTGGATTGTGGGTACTGATGTACCTAGTGGATTGTGGGTACTGATGTACCTAGTGGATTGTGGGTACTGATGTACCGAGTGGATTGTGGGGTACTGATGTACCTAGTGGATTGTGGGTACTGATGTACCTCGTGGATTGTGGGTACTGATGTACCTCGTGGATTGTGGGTACTGATGTACCTAGTGGATTGTGGGTACTGATGTACCCAGTGGATTGTGGGTATTGATGTACCTCGTGGATTGTGGGTACTGATGTACCTCGTGGATTGTGGGTACTGATGTACCCAGTGGATTGTGGGTACTGATGTACCTAGTGGATTGTGGGTACTGATGTACCCAGTGGATTGTGGGTATTGATGTACCTCGTGGATTGTGGGTACTGATGTACCTCGTGGATTGTGGGTACTGATGTACCCAGTGGATTGTGGGTACTGATGTACCTCGTGGATTGTGGGTACTGATGTACCTCGTGGATTGTGGGTACTGATGTACCTAGTGGATTGTGGGTACTGATGTACCTAGTGGATTGTGGGGTACTGATGTACCTAGTGGATTGTGGGTACTGATGTACCTAGTGGATTGTGGGGTACTGATGTACCTAGTGGATTGTGGGGTACTGATGTACCTAGTGGATTGTGGGTACTGATGTACCTAGTGGATTGTGGGTACTGATGTACCTCGTGGATTGTGGGTACTGATGTACCTAGTGGATTGTGGGTACTGATGTACCGAGTGGATTGTGGGGTACTGATGTACCTAGTGGATTGTGGGTACTGATGTACCTCGTGGATTGTGGGTACTGATGTACCGAGTGGATTGTGGGGTACTGATGTACCTAGTGGATTGTGGGTACTGATGTACCTCGTGGATTGTGGGTACTGATGTACCTAGTGGATTGTGGGGTACTGATGTACCTCGTGGATTGTGGGTACTGATGTACCTAGTGGATTGTGGGTACTGATGTACCTCGTGGATTGTGGGGTACTGATGTACCTAGTGGATTGTGGGTACTGATGTACCCAGTGGATTGTGGGTATTGATGTACCTCGTGGATTGTGGGTACTGATGTACCCAGTGGATTGTGGGTACTGATGTACCTAGTGGATTGTGGGTACTGATGTACCTAGTGGATTGTGGGTACTGATGTACCTAGTGGATTGTGGGTACTGATGTACCTCGTGGATTGTGGGGTACTGATGTACCTCGTGGATTGTGGGTACTGATGTACCTCGTGGATTGTGGGTACTGATGTACCTAGTGGATTGTGGGTACTGATGTACCGAGTGGATTGTGGGGTACTGATGTACCTCGTGGATTGTGGGTACTGATGTACCTCGTGGATTGTGGGTACTGATGTACCCAGTGGATTGTGGGGTACTGATGTACCTCGTGGATTGTGGGTACTGATGTACCTAGTGGATTGTGGGTACTGATGTACCCAGTGGATTGTGGGTATTGATGTACCTCGTGGATTGTGGGTACTGATGTACCTCGTGGATTGTGGGTACTGATGTACCCAGTGGATTGTGGGTACTGAAGTAGCTAGTGGATTGTGGGTACTGATGTACCCAGTGGATTGTGGGTATTGATGTACCTCGTGGATTGTGGGTACTGATGTACCTCGTGGATTGTGGGTACTGATGTACCCAGTGGATTGTGGGTACTGATGTACCTCGTGGATTGTGGGTACTGATGTACCTCGTGGATTGTGGGTACTGATGTACGTCGTGGATTGTGGGTACTGATGTACCCAGTGGATTGTGGGTACTGATGTACCTCGTGGATTGTGGGTACTGATGTACCTCGTGGATTGTGGGTACTGATGTACCTAGTGGATTGTGGGTATTGATGTACCGAGTGGATTGTGGGTACTGATGTACCGAGTGGATTGTGGGTACTGATGTACCGAGTGGATTGTGGGGTACTGATGTACCCAGTGGATTGTGGGTACTGATGTACCTAGTGGATTGTGGGTACTGATGTACCCAGTGGATTGTGGGTACTGATGTACCTAGTGGATTGTGGGTACTGATGTACCTAGTGGATTGTTGGTACTGATGTACCCAGTGGATTGTGGGTACTGATGTACCTCGTGGATTGTGGGGTACTGATGTACCTAGTGGATTGTGGGTACTGATGTACCTCGTGGATTGTGGGGTACTGATGTACCTAGTGGATTGTGGGTACTGATGTACCTCGTGGATTGTGGGTACTGATGTACCTCGTGGATTGTGGGTACTGATGTACCCAGTGGATTGTGGGTACTGATGTACCTCGTGGATTGTGGGGTACTGATGTACCCAGTGGATTGTGGGGACTGATGTACCCAGTGGATTGTGGGGACTGATGTACCCAGTGGATTGTGGGGACTGATGTACCCAGTGGATTGTGGGGTACTGATGTACCTCGTGGATTGTGGGGTACTGATGTACCTCGTGGATTGTGGGTACTGATGTACCTAGTGGATTGTGGGGTACTGATGTACCAAGTGGATTGTGGGGACTGATGTACCCAGTGGATTGTGGGTACTGATGTACCTAGTGGATTGTGGGGTACTGATGTACCAAGTGGATTGTGGGGACTGATGTACCCAGTGGATTGTGGGGTACTGATGTACCTAGTGGATTGTGGGTACTGATGTACCTCGTGGATTGTGGGGTACTGATGTACCTAGTGGATTGTGGGGTACTGATGTACCTAGTGGATTGTGGGGTACTGATGTACCTCGTGGATTGTGGGTACTGATGTACCTAGTGGATTGTGGGGTACTGATGTACCTCGTGGATTGTGGGTACTGATGTACCTAGTGGATTGTGGGTACTGATGTACCTCGTGGATTGTGGGTACTGATGTACCTCGTGGATTGTGGGTATTGATGTACCTCGTGGATTGTGGGTACTGATGTACCTCGTGGATTGTGGGTACTGATGTACCTCGTGGATTGTGGGTACTGATGTACCTCGTGGATTGTGGGTATTGATGTACCTCGTGGATTGTGGGGTACTGATGTACCTAGTGGATTGTGGGTACTGATGTACCTCGTGGATTGTGGGTACTGATGTACCTAGTGGATTGTGGGTACTGATGTACCGAGTGGATTGTGGGGTACTGATGTACCTAGTGGATTGTGGGTACTGATGTACCTCGTGGATTGTGGGTACTGATGTACCTAGTGGATTGTGGGTACTGATGTACCTAGTGGATTGTGGGGTACTGATGTACCTCGTGGATTGTGGGTACTGATGTACCTAGTGGATTGTGGGTACTGATGTACCGAGTGGATTGTGGGTGCTGATGTACCTAGTGGATTGTGGGTACTGATGTACCGAGTGGATTGTGGGTGCTGATGTACCTAGTGGATTGTGGGGTACTGATGTACCTCGTGGATTGTGGGTACTGATGTACCTAGTGGATTGTGGGTACTGATGTACCCAGTGGATTGTGGGTACTGATGTACCTAGTGGATTGTGGGTACTGATGTACCCAGTGGATTGTGGGTATTGATGTACCTCGTGGATTGTGGGTACTGATGTACCTCGTGGATTGTGGGTACTGATGTACCCAGTGGATTGTGGGTACTGATGTACCTCGTGGATTGTGGGTACTGATGTACCTCGTGGATTGTGGGTACTGATGTACCTCGTGGATTGTGGGTACTGATGTACCTAGTGGATTGTGGGTACTGATGTACCTAGTGGATTGTGGGTACTGATGTACCGAGTGGATTGTGGGGTACTGATGTACCCAGTGGATTGTGGGTACTGACGTACCTAGTGGATTGTGGGTACTGATGTACCTAGTGGATTGTGGGTACTGATGTACCTAGTGGATTGTGGGTACTGATGTACCCAGTGGATTGTGGGTACTGATGTACCTCGTGGATTGTGGGTACTGATGTACCTCGTGGATTGTGGGTACTGATGTACCTCGTGGATTGTGGGTACTGATGTACCCAGTGGATTGTGGGTACTGATGTACCTAGTGGATTGTGGGTACTGATGTACCCAGTGGATTGTGGGTACTGATGTACCCAGTGGATTGTGGGTACTGATGTACCTCGTGGATTGTGGGTACTGATGTACCTAGTGGATTGTGGGTACTGATGTACCCAGTGGATTGTGGGTACTGATGTACCCAGTGGATTGTGGGTACTGATGTACCTCGTGGATTGTGGGTACTGATGTACCTAGTGGATTGTGGGTACTGATGTACCCAGTGGATTGTGGGGTACTGATGTACCTAGTGGATTGTGGGTACTGATGTACCTCGTGGATTGTGGGTACTGATGTACCTCGTGGATTGTGGGTACTGATGTACCCAGTGGATTGTGGGTACTGATGTACCCAGTGGATTGTGGGTACTGATGTACCCAGTGGATTGTGGGTACTGATGTACCCAGTGGATTGTTGGTACTGATGTACCTCGTGGATTGTGGGTACTGATGTACCTCGTGGATTGTGGGTACTGATGTAACGAGTGGATTGTGGGTACTGATGTACCTAGTGGATTGTGGGTACTGATGTACCTAGTGGATTGTGGGTACTGATGTACCTCGTGGATTGTGGGTACTGATGTACCTAGTGGATTGTGGGTACTGATGTACCTCGTGGATTGTGGGTACTGATGTACCTAGTGGATTGTGGGTACTGATGTAACTAGTGGATTGTGGGTACTGATGTACCTAGTGGATTGTGGGTACTGATGTACCTAGTGGATTGTGGGTACTGATGTACCTCGTGGATTGTGGGTACTGATGTACCCAGTGGATTGTGGGTACTGATGTACCTCGTGGATTGTGGGTACTGATGTACCTAGTGGATTGTGGGTACTGATGTACCCAGTGGATTGTGGGTACTGATGTACCTAGTGGATTGTGGGTACTGATGTACCGAGTGGATTGTGGGTACTGATGTACCTAGTGGATTGTGGGTACTGATGTACCTAGTGGATTGTGGGTACTGATGTACCGAGTGGATTGTGGGTACTGATGTACCTCGTGGATTGTGGGGTACTGATGTACCCAGTGGATTGTGGGTACTGATGTACCGAGTGGATTGTGGGTACTGATGTACCTAGTGGATTGTGGGTACTGATGTACCTAGTGGATTGTGGGTACTGATGTACCCAGTGGATTGTGGGTACTGATGTACCCAGTGGATTGTGGGGACTGATGTACCTAGTGGATTGTGGGTACTGATGTACCTAGTGGATTGTGGGGGACTGATGTACCTAGTGGATTGTGGGTACTGATGTACCTAGTGGATTGTGGGTACTGATGTACCTAGTGGATTGTGGGTACTGATGTACCTAGTGGATTGTGGGTACTGATGTACCTAGTGGATTGTGGGTACTGATGTACCTAGTGGATTGTGGGGTACTGATGTACCCAGTGGATTGTGGGTACTGATGTACCTAGTGGATTGTGGGTACTGATGTACCTAGTGGATTGTGGGTACTGATGTACCTAGTGGATTGTGGGTATTGATGTACCTAGTGGATTGTGGGTATTGATGTACCTAGTGGATTGTGGGTACTGATGTTCCTAGTGGATTGTGGGGTACTGATGTACCCAGTGGATTGTGGGTACTGATGTACCTAGTGGATTGTGGGTACTGATGTACCTAGTGGATTGTGGGTATTGATGTACCTAGTGGATTGTGGGTACTGATGTACCTAGTGGATTGTGGGTACTGATGTACCCAGTGGATTGTGGGTACTGATGTACCTAGTGGATTGTGGGTACTGATGTACCGAGTGGATTGTGGGTACTGATGTACCTAGTGGATTGTGGGTATTGATGTACCTAGTGGATTGTGGGTACTGATGTCCCGAGTGGATTGTGGGGTACTGATGTCCCTAGTGGATTGTGGGTATTGATGTACCTAGTGGATTGTGGGGTACTGATGTACCTAGTGGATTGTGGGTACTGATGTACCTAGTGGATTGTGGGTACTGATGTACCTCGTGGATTGTGGGTACTGATGTACCCAGTGGATTGTGGGTACTGATGTACCTAGTGGATTGTGGGTACTGATGTACCTAGTGGATTGTGGGTCCTGATGTACCGAGTGGATTGTGGGTACTGATGTACCGAGTGGATTGTGGGTACTGATGTACCCAGTGGATTGTGGGTACTGATTTACCCAGTGGATTGTGGGTACTGATGTACCCAGTGGATTGTGGGTACTGATGTACCGAGTGGATTGTGGGTACTGATGTACCCAGTGGATTGTGGGTACTGATGTACCTAGTGGATTGTGGGTACTGATGTATCTAGTGGATTGTGGGTACTGATGTACCTAGTGGATTGTGGGTACTGATGTACCTAGTGGATTGTGGGTACTGATGTACCTAGTGGATTGTGGGTACTGATGCACCCAGTGGATTGTGGGTACTGATGTACCTCGTGGATTGTGGGGTATTGATGTACCTAGTGGATTGTGGGTACTGATGTACCTAGTGGATTGTGGGTACTGATGTACCTCGTGGATTGTGGGGTATTGATGTACCTAGTGGATTGTGGGTACTGATGTACCTAGTGGATTGTGGGTACTGATGTACCTAGTGGATTGTGGGTACTGATGTACCTAGTGGATTGTGGGTACTGATGTACCTAGTGGATTGTGGGGTACTGATGTACCTAGTGGATTGTGGGGCACTGATGTACCTAGTGGATTGTGGGTACTGATGTACCTAGTGGATTGTGGGTACTGATGTACCTAGTGGATTGTGGGTACTGATGTACCTAGTGGATTGTGGGTACTGATGTACCTAGTGGATTGTGGGTACTGATGTACCTAGTGGATTGTGGGTACTGATGTACCTAGTGGATTGTGGGGACTGATGTACCTAGTGGATTGTGGGTGCTGATGTACCGAGTGGATTGTGGGGTACTGATGTACCCAGTGGATTGTGGGTGCTGATGTACCTAGTGGATTGTGGGTACTGATGTACCGAGTGGATTGTGGGTGCTGATGTACCTAGTGGATTGTGGGTACTGATGTACACAGTGGATTGTGGGTGCTGATGTACCCAGTGGATTGTGGGTACTGATGTACCTAGTGGATTGTGGGTGCTGATGTACCTAGTGGATTGTGGGTACTGATGTACCGAGTGGATTGTGGGTGCTGATGTACCTAGTGGATTGTGGGTACTGATGTACCTCGTGGATTGTGGGTACTGATGTACCTAGTGGATTGTGGGTACTGATGTCCCTAGTGGATTGTGGGTACTGATGTACCTAGTGGATTGTGGGTACTGATGTACCGAGTGGATTGTGGGGTCCTGATGTACCTAGTGGATTGTGGGTACAGATGTACCCAGTGGATTGTGGGTACTGATGTACCTAGTGGATTGTGGGTACTGATGTACCGAGTGGATTGTGGGGTACTGATGTACCTAGTGGATTGTGGGTACTGATGTCCCTAGTGGATTGTGGGTACTGATGTACCGAGTGGATTGTGGGGTCCTGATGTACCTAGTGGATTGTGGGTACAGATGTACCTAGTGGATTGTGGGTACTGATGTACCTAGTGGATTGTGGGGTACTGATGTCCCTAGTGGATTGTGGGTACTGATGTACCTAGTGGATTGTGGGTACTGATGTACCTAGTGGATTGTGGGTACTGATGTCCCTAGTGGATTGTGGGGTACTGATGTACCTAGTGGATTGTGGGTACTGATGTACCTAGTGGATTGTGGGTACTGATGTACCTAGTGGATTGTGGGGTACTGATGTACCTAGTGGATTGTGGGTACTGATGTACCTAGTGGATTGTGGGGACTGATGTACCTAGTGGATTGTGGGTACTGATGTCCCTAGTGGATTGTGGGTACTGATGTACCTAGTGGATTGTGGGTACTGATGTACCTAGTGGATTGTGGGTACTGATGTACCCAGTGGATTGTGGGTACTGATGTACCTAGTGGATTGTGGGTACTGATGTACCGAGTGGATTGTGGGTACTGATGTACCTAGTGGATTGTGGGTACTGATGTACCTAGTGGATTGTGGGTACTGATGTACCGAGTGGATTGTGGGTACTGATGTACCTCGTGGATTGTGGGGTACTGATGTACCCAGTGGATTGTGGGTACTGATGTACCGAGTGGATTGTGGGTACTGATGTACCTAGTGGATTGTGGGTACTGATGTACCTAGTGGATTGTGGGTACTGATGTACCCAGTGGATTGTGGGTACTGATGTACCCAGTGGATTGTGGGGACTGATGTACCTAGTGGATTGTGGGTACTGATGTACCTAGTGGATTGTGGGGGACTGATGTACCTAGTGGATTGTGGGTACTGATGTACCTAGTGGATTGTGGGTACTGATGTACCTAGTGGATTGTGGGTACTGATGTACCTAGTGGATTGTGGGTACTGATGTACCTAGTGGATTGTGGGTACTGATGTACCTAGTGGATTGTGGGGTACTGATGTACCCAGTGGATTGTGGGTACTGATGTACCTAGTGGATTGTGGGTACTGATGTACCTAGTGGATTGTGGGTACTGATGTACCTAGTGGATTGTGGGTATTGATGTACCTAGTGGATTGTGGGTATTGATGTACCTAGTGGATTGTGGGTACTGATGTTCCTAGTGGATTGTGGGGTACTGATGTACCCAGTGGATTGTGGGTACTGATGTACCTAGTGGATTGTGGGTACTGATGTACCTAGTGGATTGTGGGTATTGATGTACCTAGTGGATTGTGGGTACTGATGTACCTAGTGGATTGTGGGTACTGATGTACCCAGTGGATTGTGGGTACTGATGTACCTAGTGGATTGTGGGTACTGATGTACCTAGTGGATTGTGGGTACTGATGTACCCAGTGGATTGTGGGTACTGATGTACCTAGTGGATTGTGGGTACTGATGTACCGAGTGGATTGTGGGTACTGATGTACCCAGTGGATTGTGGGTACTGATGTACCTAGTGGATTGTGGGTACTGATGTACCGAGTGGATTGTGGGTACTGATGTACCTAGTGGATTGTGGGTACTGATGTCCCGAGTGGATTGTGGGGTACTGATGTCCCTAGTGGATTGTGGGTATTGATGTACCTAGTGGATTGTGGGGTACTGATGTACCTAGTGGATTGTGGGTACTGATGTACCTAGTGGATTGTGGGTACTGATGTACCTCGTGGATTGTGGGTACTGATGTACCCAGTGGATTGTGGGTACTGATGTACCTAGTGGATTGTGGGTACTGATGTACCTAGTGGATTGTGGGTCCTGATGTACCGAGTGGATTGTGGGTACTGATGTACCGAGTGGATTGTGGGTACTGATGTACCCAGTGGATTGTGGGTACTGATTTACCCAGTGGATTGTGGGTACTGATGTACCCAGTGGATTGTGGGTACTGATGTACCGAGTGGATTGTGGGTACTGATGTACCCAGTGGATTGTGGGTACTGATGTACCTAGTGGATTGTGGGTACTGATGTATCTAGTGGATTGTGGGTACTGATGTACCTAGTGGATTGTGGGTACTGATGTACCTAGTGGATTGTGGGTACTGATGTACCTAGTGGATTGTGGGTACTGATGCACCCAGTGGATTGTGGGTACTGATGTACCTCGTGGATTGTGGGGTATTGATGTACCTAGTGGATTGTGGGTACTGATGTACCTAGTGGATTGTGGGTACTGATGTACCTCGTGGATTGTGGGGTATTGATGTACCTAGTGGATTGTGGGTACTGATGTACCTAGTGGATTGTGGGTACTGATGTACCTAGTGGATTGTGGGTACTGATGTACCTAGTGGATTGTGGGTACTGATGTACCTAGTGGATTGTGGGGTACTGATGTACCTAGTGGATTGTGGGGCACTGATGTACCTAGTGGATTGTGGGTACTGATGTACCTAGTGGATTGTGGGTACTGATGTACCTAGTGGATTGTGGGTACTGATGTACCTAGTGGATTGTGGGTACTGATGTACCTAGTGGATTGTGGGTACTGATGTACCTAGTGGATTGTGGGTACTGATGTACCTAGTGGATTGTGGGGACTGATGTACCTAGTGGATTGTGGGTGCTGATGTACCGAGTGGATTGTGGGGTACTGATGTACCCAGTGGATTGTGGGTGCTGATGTACCTAGTGGATTGTGGGTACTGATGTACCGAGTGGATTGTGGGTGCTGATGTACCTAGTGGATTGTGGGTACTGATGTACCCAGTGGATTGTGGGTGCTGATGTACCCAGTGGATTGTGGGTACTGATGTACCTAGTGGATTGTGGGTGCTGATGTACCTAGTGGATTGTGGGTACTGATGTACCGAGTGGATTGTGGGTGCTGATGTACCTAGTGGATTGTGGGTACTGATGTACCTCGTGGATTGTGGGTACTGATGTACCTAGTGGATTGTGGGTACTGATGTCCCTAGTGGATTGTGGGTACTGATGTACCTAGTGGATTGTGGGTACTGATGTACCGAGTGGATTGTGGGGTCCTGATGTACCTAGTGGATTGTGGGTACAGATGTACCCAGTGGATTGTGGGTACTGATGTACCTAGTGGATTGTGGGTACTGATGTACCGAGTGGATTGTGGGGTACTGATGTACCTAGTGGATTGTGGGTACTGATGTCCCTAGTGGATTGTGGGTACTGATGTACCGAGTGGATTGTGGGGTCCTGATGTACCTAGTGGATTGTGGGTACAGATGTACCTAGTGGATTGTGGGTACTGATGTACCTAGTGGATTGTGGGGTACTGATGTCCCTAGTGGATTGTGGGTACTGATGTACCTAGTGGATTGTGGGTACAGATGTACCTAGTGGATTGTGGGTACTGATGTACCTAGTGGATTGTGGGTACTGATGTACCTAGTGGATTGTGGGTACTGATGTACCTAGTGGATTGTGGGTACTGATGTACCTAGTGGATTGTGGGTACTGATGTACCCAGTGGATTGTGGGTACAGATGTACCTAGTGGATTGTGGGTACTGATGTACCTAGTGGATTGTGGGTACTGATGTACCTAGTGGATTGTGGGTACTGATGTCCCTAGTGGATTGTGGGGTACTGATGTACCTAGTGGATTGTGGGTACTGATGTACCTAGTGGATTGTGGGTACTGATGTACCTAGTGGATTGTGGGTACTGATGTACCTAGTGGATTGTGGGGTACTGATGTACCTAGTGGATTGTGGGTACTGATGTACCTAGTGGATTGTGGGGACTGATGTACCTAGTGGATTGTGGGTACTGATGTCCCTAGTGGATTGTGGGTACTGATGTACCTAGTGGATTGTGGGTACTGATGTACCTAGTGGATTGTGGGTACTGATGTACCTAGTGGATTGTGGGTACTGATGTCCCTAGTGGATTGTGGGTACTGATGTACCTAGTGGATTGTGGGTACTGATGTACCGAGTGGATTGTGGGTACTGATGTCCCTAGTGGATTGTGGGGTACTGATGTACCTAGTGGATTGTGGGTACTGATGTACCTAGTGGATTGTGGGTACTGATGTACCTCGTGGATTGTGGGGTACTGATGTACCTAGTGGATTGTGGGTACTGATGTACCTAGTGGATTGTGGGTACTGATGTACCTAGTGGATTGTGGGGTACTGATGTACCTAGTGGATTGTGGGTACTGATGTCCCTAGTGGATTGTGGGTATTGATGTACCTAGTGGATTGTGGGGTACTGATGTACCTAGTGGATTGTGGGGTACTGATGTACCTAGTGGATTGTGGGGTACTGATGTACCTAGTGGATTGTGGGGTACTGATGTACCCAGTGGATTGTGGGTACTGATGTACCTAGTGGATTGTGGGTACTGATGTACCGAGTGGATTGTGGGTACTGATGTACCTAGTGGATTGTGGGTACTGATGTACCTAGTGGATTGTGGGGTACTGATGTACCTAGTGGATTGTGGGTACTGATGTACCGAGTGGATTGTGGGTACTGATGTACCTAGTGGATTGTGGGTACTGATGTACCTCGTGGATTGTGGGGTACTGATGTACCTAGTGGATTGTGGGTACTGATGTACCGAGTGGATTGTGGGTACTGATGTACCTAGTGGATTGTGGGTACTGATGTACCTAGTGGATTGTGGGTACTGATGTACCTAGTGGATTGTGGGTACTGATGTACCTAGTGGATTGTGGGTACTGATGTACCTAGTGGATTGTGGGTACTGATGTCCCTAGTGGATTGTGGGTACTGATGTACCTAGTGGATTGTGGGGTACTGATGTACCTAGTGGATTGTGGGTACTGATGTACCTAGTGGATTGTGGGGTACTGATGTACCTCGTGGATTGTGGGTACTGATGTACCCAGTGGATTGTGGGTACTGATGTACCTCGTGGATTGTGGGTACTGATGTACCTCGTGGATTGTGGGGACTGATGTACCTAGTGGATTGTGGGTACTGATGTACCTAGTGGATTGTGGGTACTGATGTACCTAGTGGATTGTGGGTACTGATGTACCCAGTGGATTGTGGGTACTGATGTACCCAGTGGATTGTGGGTACTGATGTACCGAGTGGATTGTGGGTACTGATGTACCGAGTGGATTGTGGGTACTGATGTACCTAGTGGATTGTGGGTACTGATGTACCTAGTGGATTGTGGGAACTGATGTACCGAGTGGATTGTGGGTACTGATGTACCTAGTGTATTGTGGGTACTGATGTACCGAGTGGATTGTGGGTACTGATGTACCTAGTGGATTGTGGGTACTGATGTACCCAGTGGATTGTGGGTACTGATGTACCTCGTGGATTGTGGGTACTGATGTACCGAGTGGATTGTGGGGTACTGATGTCCCTAGTGGATTGTGGGTACTGATGTACCTCGTGGATTGTGGGGTACTGATGTCCCTAGTGGATTGTGGGTACTGATGTACCTCGTGGATTGTGGGTACTGATGTACCTAGTGGATTGTGGGTACTGATGTCCCTAGTGGATTGTGGGTACTGATGTACCTCATGGATTGTGGGTACTGATGTCCCTAGTGGATTGTGGGTATTGATGTCCCTAGTGGATTGTGGGTACTGATGTACCTAGTGGATTGTGGGTACTGATGTCCCTCGTGGATTGTGGGTACTGATGTACCTAGTGGATTGTGGGTACTGATGAACCTCGTGGATTGTGGGTACTGATGTCCCTAGTGGATTGTGGGTACTGATGTACCTCGTGGATTGTGGGTACTGATGTACCTAGTGGATTGTGGGTACTGATGTACCGAGTGGATTGTGGGTACTGATGTCCCTAGTGGATTGTGGGATTGTGGGTACTGATGTACCTAGTGGATTGTGGGGTACTGATGTACCTAGTGGATTGTGGGTACTGATGTACCTAGTGGATTGTGGGTACTGATGTACCTCGTGGATTGTGGGTGCTGATGTACCGAGTGGATTGTGGGTACTGATGTACCGAGTGGATTGTGGGTACTGATGTACCTCGTGGATTGTGGGTACTGATGTACCTCGTGGATTGTGGGTACTGATGTACCGAGTGGATTGTGGGTACTGATGTACCTCGTGGATTGTGGGTACTGATGTACCTAGTGGATTGTGGGTACTGATGTACCTCGTGGATTGTGGGTACTGATGTACCTCGTGGATTGTGGGTACTGATGTACCTCGTGGATTGTGGGTACTGATGTACCTAGTGGATGTGGGTACTGATGTACCTAGTGGATTGTGGGTACTGATGTACCTAGTGGATTGTGGGGTACTGATGTACCGAGTGGATTGTGGGTACTGATGTACCTAGTGGATTGTGGGTACTGATGTACCGAGTGGATTGTGGGGTACTGATGTACCGAGTGGATTGTGGGTACTGAGGTACCTAGTGGATTGTGGGTACTGATGTACCTAGTGGATTGTGGGGTACTGATGTACCTAGTGGATTGTGGGTACTGATGTACCTGGTGGATTGTGGGTACTGATGTACCTAGTGGATTGTGGGTACTGATGTACCTAGTGGATTGTGGGTACTGATGTACCCAGTGGATTGTGGGTACTGATGCACCTAGTGGATTGTGGGTACTGATGTACCTAGTGGATTGTGGGTACTGATGTACCCAGTGGATTGTGGGCACTGATGTACCTAGTGGATTGTGGGTACTGATGTACCCAGTGGATTGTGGGTACTGAGGTACCTAGTGGATTGTGGGTACTGATGTACCTAGTGGATTGTGGGTACTGATGTACCTCGTGGATTGTGGGGTACTGATGTACCTAGTGGATTGTGGGGTACTGATGTACCTAGTGGATTGTGGGTACTGATGTACCTGGTGGATTGTGGGTACTGATGTACCTAGTGGATTGTGGGTACTGATGTACCTAGTGGATTGTGGGTACTGATGTACCCAGTGGATTGTGGGTACTGATGTACCGAGTGGATTGTGGGTACTGATGTACCCAGTGGATTGTGGGTACTGATGTACCCAGTGGATTGTGGGTACTGATGTACCTAGTGGATTGTGGGTACTGATGTACCCAGTGGATTGTGGGTACTGATGTACCTAGTGGATTGTGGGTACTGATGTACCTCGTGGATTGTGGGTACTGATGTACCTAGTGGATTGTGGGTACTGATGTCCCTAGTGGATTGTGGCGTACTGATGTACCCAGTGGAATTGTGGGTACTGATGTACCCAGTGGATTGTGGGTACTGATGTACCGAGTGGATTGTGGGTACTGATGTACCTCGTGGATTGTGGGTACTGATGTACCGAGTGGATTGTGGGTACTGATGTACCGAGTGGATTGTGGGTACTGATGTCCCGAGTGGATTGTGGGTACTGATGTACCTCGTGGATTGTGGGGTACTGATGTACCTCGTGGATTGTGGGTACTGATGTACCTAGTGGATTGTGGGTACTGATGTACCTCGTGGATTGTGGGTACTGATGTACCTAGTGGATTGTGGGTACTGATGTACCTAGTGGATTGTGGGTACTGATGTACCTAGTGGATTGTGGGGTACTGATGTACCTAGTGGATTGTGGGTACTGATGTACCTAGTGGATTGTGGGTACTGATGAACCTCGTGGATTGTGGGTACTGATGTACCTAGTGGATTGTGGGTACTGATGCACCTAGTGGATTGTGGGGTACTGATGTACCGAGTGGATTGTGGGTACTGATGTACCTCGTGGATTGTGGGTACTGATGTACCTAGTGGATTGTGGGTACTGATGCACCTAGTGGATTGTGGGGTACTGATGTACCTAGTGGATTGTGGGTACTGATGAACCTCGTGGATTGTGGGTACTGATGTACCTAGTGGATTGTGGGTACTGATGCACCTAGTGGATTGTGGGGTACTGATGTACCGAGTGGATTGTGGGTACTGATGTACCTCGTGGATTGTGGGTACTGATGTACCTAGTGGATTGTGGGTACTGATGTACCTGGTGGATTGTTGGTACTGATGTACCCAGTGGATTGTGGGGTACTGATGTACCCAGTGGATTGTGGGTACTGATGTACCCAGTGGATTGTGGGTACTGATGTACCTAGTGGATTGTGGGTACTGATGTACCTAGTGGATTGTGGGTACTGATGTACCCAGTGGATTGTGGGGTACTGATGTACCCAGTGGATTGTGGGGTACTGATGTACCCAGTGGATTGTGGGTACTGATGTACCCAGTGGATTGTGGGTACTGATGTACCTAGTGGATTGTGGGTACTGATGTCCCGAGTGGATTGTTGGTACTGATGTACCTAGTGGATTGTGGGTACTGATGTCCCGAGTGGATTGTGGGGTACTGATGTACCTAGTGGATTGTGGGTACTGATGTACCTAGTGGATTGTGGGTACTGATGTACCTAGTGGATTGTGGGTACTGATGTCCCTAGTGGATTGTGGGTACTGATGTACCGAGTGGATTGTGGGGTACTGATGTACCGAGTGGATTGTGGGTACTGATGTACCAAGTGGATTGTGGGTACTGATGTACCGAGTGGATTGTGGGTACTGATGTACCTAGTGGATTGTGGGTACTGATGTACCTAGTGGATTGTGGGTATTGATGTACCGAGTGGATTGTGGGGTACTGATGTACCTAGTGGATTGTGGGTACTGATGTACCCAGTGGATTGTGGGTACTGATGTACCTCGTGGATTGTGGGTACTGATGTACCTAGTGGATTGTGGGTACTGATGTACCTAGTGGATTGTGGGGACTGATGTACCTCGTGGATTGTGGGTACTGATGTACCTAGTGGATTGTGGGTACTGATGTACCCAGTGGATTGTGGGTACTGATGTCCCGAGTGGATTGTGGGGTACTGATGTACCTAGTGGATTGTGGGTACTGATGTACCTAGTGGATTGTGGGTACTGATGTCCCTAGTGGATTGTGGGTACTGATGTACCTAGTGGATTGTGGGGTACTGATGTCCCTAGTGGATTGTGGGTACTGATGTCCCTAGTGGATTGTGGGTACTGATGTACCTAGTGGATTGTGGGTATTGATGTACCTAGTGGATTGTGGGTACTGATGTCCCTAGTGGATTGTGGGGTACTGATGTACCTAGTGGATTGTGGGTACTGATGTCCCTAGTGGATTGTGGGTACTGATGTACCCAGTGGATTGTGGGTACTGATGTACCTAGTGGATTGTGGGCACTGATGTCCCTAGTGGATTGTGGGTACTGATGTCCCTAGTGGATTGTGGGTACTGATGTCCCTAGTGGATTGTGGGTACTGATGTACCTAGTGGATTGTGGGTACTGATGTACCAAGTGGATTGTGGGTACTGATGTACTTAGTCGATTGTGGGTACTGATGTCCCGAGTGGATTGTGGGTACTGATGTACCTAGTGGATTGTGGGTACTGATGTCCCTAGTGGATTGTGGGGTACTGATGTACCTAGTGGATTGTGGGTACTGATGTACCTCGTGGATTGTGGGTACTGATGTACCTAGTGGATTGTGGGTACTGATGTCCCTCGTGGATTGTGGGTACTGATGTACCGAGTGGATTGTGGGGTACTGATGTACCGAGTGGATTGTGGGTACTGATGTACCAAGTGGATTGTGGGTACTGATGTACCGAGTGGATTGTGGGTACTGATGTACCTAGTGGATTGTGGGTACTGATGTACCTAGTGGATTGTGGGTATTGATGTACCGAGTGGATTGTGGGGTACTGATGTACCTAGTGGATTGTGGGTACTGATGTACCTAGTGGATTGTGGGTACTGATGTACCTCGTGGATTGTGGGTACTGATGTACCTAGTGGATTGTGGGTACTGATGTACCTAGTGGATTGTGGGGACTGATGTACCTCGTGGATTGTGGGTACTGATGTACCTAGTGGATTGTGGGTACTGATGTACCCAGTGGATTGTGGGTACTGATGTCCCGAGTGGATTGTGGGGTACTGATGTACCTAGTGGATTGTGGGTACTGATGTACCTAGTGGATTGTGGGTACTGATGTCCCTAGTGGATTGTGGGTACTGATGTACCTAGTGGATTGTGGGGTACTGATGTCCCTAGTGGATTGTGGGTACTGATGTCCCTAGTGGATTGTGGGTACTGATGTACCTAGTGGATTGTGGGTATT
Organism: Heptranchias perlo; assembly: GCF_035084215.1. Taxonomy (NCBI): domain Eukaryota; kingdom Metazoa; phylum Chordata; class Chondrichthyes; order Hexanchiformes; family Hexanchidae; genus Heptranchias; species Heptranchias perlo. Next base: position 63,590,642 of record NC_090337.1, on the reverse strand, counting down.
GATGTACCTAGTGGATTGTGGGTACTGATGTCCCTAGTGGATTGTGGGGTACTGATGTACCTAGTGGATTGTGGGTACTGATGTCCCTAGTGGATTGTGGGTACTGATGTACCCAGTGGATTGTGGGTACTGATGTACCTAGTGGATTGTGGGTACTGATGTACCTAGTGGATTGTGGGTACTGATGTCCCTAGTGGATTGTGGGTACTGATGTACCCAGTGGATTGTGGGTACTGATGTACCTAGTGGATTGTGGGCACTGATGTCCCTAGTGGATTGTGGGTACTGATGTACCTAGTGGATTGTGGGTACTGATGTCCCTAGTGGATTGTGGGTACTGATGTACCTAGTGGATTGTGGGTACTGATGTACCTAGTGGATTGTGGGTACTGATGTACCAAGTGGATTGTGGGTACTGATGTACTTAGTCGATTGTGGGTACTGATGTCCCGAGTGGATTGTGGGTACTGATGTACCTAGTGGATTGTGGGTACTGATGTCCCTAGTGGATTGTGGGGTACTGATGTACCTAGTGGATTGTGGGTACTGATGTACCTCGTGGATTGTGGGTACTGATGTACCTAGTGGATTGTGGGTACTGATGTCCCTAGTGGATTGTGGGTACTGATGTACCGAGTGGATTGTGGGGTACTGATGTACCGAGTGGATTGTGGGTACTGATGTACCAAGTGGATTGTGGGTACTGATGTACCGAGTGGATTGTGGGTACTGATGTACCTAGTGGATTGTGGGTACTGATGTACCTAGTGGATTGTGGGTATTGATGTACCGAGTGGATTGTGGGGTACTGATGTACCTAGTGGATTGTGGGTACTGATGTACCTAGTGGATTGTGGGTACTGATGTACCTCGTGGATTGTGGGTACTGATGTACCTAGTGGATTGTGGGTACTGATGTACCTAGTGGATTGTGGGGACTGATGTACCTCGTGGATTGTGGGTACTGATGTACCTAGTGGATTGTGGGTACTGATGTACCCAGTGGATTGTGGGTACTGATGTCCCGAGTGGATTGTGGGTACTGATGTACCTAGTGGATTGTGGGTACTGATGTCCCTAGTGGATTGTGGGTACTGATGTACCTAGTGGATTGTGGGGTACTGATGTCCCTAGTGGATTGTGGGTACTGATGTCCCTAGTGGATTGTGGGTACTGATGTACCTAGTGGATTGTGGGTATTGATGTACCTAGTGGATTGTGGGTACTGATGTCCCTAGTGGATTGTGGGGTACTGATGTACCTAGTGGATTGTGGGTACTGATGTCCCTAGTGGATTGTGGGTACTGATGTACCCAGTGGATTGTGGGTACTGATGTACCTAGTGGATTGTGGGCACTGATGTCCCTAGTGGATTGTGGGTACTGATGTCCCTAGTGGATTGTGGGTACTGATGTCCCTAGTGGATTGTGGGTACTGATGTACCTAGTGGATTGTGGGTACTGATGTACCAAGTGGATTGTGGGTACTGATGTACTTAGTCGATTGTGGGTACTGATGTCCCGAGTGGATTGTGGGTACTGATGTACCTAGTGGATTGTGGGTACTGATGTCCCTAGTGGATTGTGGGGTACTGATGTACCTAGTGGATTGTGGGTACTGATGTACCTCGTGGATTGTGGGTACTGATGTACCTAGTGGATTGTGGGTACTGATGTCCCTCGTGGATTGTGGGTACTGATGTACCGAGTGGATTGTGGGGTACTGATGTACCGAGTGGATTGTGGGTACTGATGTACCAAGTGGATTGTGGGTACTGATGTACCGAGTGGATTGTGGGTACTGATGTACCTAGTGGATTGTGGGTACTGATGTACCTAGTGGATTGTGGGTATTGATGTACCGAGTGGATTGTGGGGTACTGATGTACCTAGTGGATTGTGGGTACTGATGTACCTAGTGGATTGTGGGTACTGATGTACCTCGTGGATTGTGGGTACTGATGTACCTAGTGGATTGTGGGTACTGATGTACCTAGTGGATTGTGGGGACTGATGTACCTCGTGGATTGTGGGTACTGATGTACCTAGTGGATTGTGGGTACTGATGTACCCAGTGGATTGTGGGTACTGATGTCCCGAGTGGATTGTGGGGTACTGATGTACCTAGTGGATTGTGGGTACTGATGTACCTAGTGGATTGTGGGTACTGATGTCCCTAGTGGATTGTGGGTACTGATGTACCTAGTGGATTGTGGGGTACTGATGTCCCTAGTGGATTGTGGGTACTGATGTCCCTAGTGGATTGTGGGTACTGATGTACCTAGTGGATTGTGGGTATTGATGTACCTAGTGGATTGTGGGTACTGATGTCCCTAGTGGATTGTGGGGTACTGATGTACCTAGTGGATTGTGGGTACTGATGTCCCTAGTGGATTGTGGGTACTGATGTACCCAGTGGATTGTGGGTACTGATGTACCTAGTGGATTGTGGGTACTGATGTACCTAGTGGATTGTGGGTACTGATGTCCCTAGTGGATTGTGGGTACTGATGTACCCAGTGGATTGTGGGTACTGATGTACCTAGTGGATTGTGGGCACTGATGTCCCTAGTGGATTGTGGGTACTGATGTACCTAGTGGATTGTGGGTACTGATGTCCCTAGTGGATTGTGGGTACTGATGTACCTAGTGGATTGTGGGTACTGATGTACCTAGTGGATTGTGGGTACTGATGTACCAAGTGGATTGTGGGTACTGATGTACTTAGTCGATTGTGGGTACTGATGTCCCGAGTGGATTGTGGGTACTGATGTACCTAGTGGATTGTGGGTACTGATGTCCCTAGTGGATTGTGGGGTACTGATGTACCTAGTGGATTGTGGGTACTGATGTACCTCGTGGATTGTGGGTACTGATGTACCTAGTGGATTGTGGGTACTGATGTCCCTAGTGGATTGTGGGTACTGATGTACCGAGTGGATTGTGGGGTACTGATGTACCGAGTGGATTGTGGGTACTGATGTACCAAGTGGATTGTGGGTACTGATGTACCGAGTGGATTGTGGGTACTGATGTACCTAGTGGATTGTGGGTACTGATGTACCTAGTGGATTGTGGGTATTGATGTACCGAGTGGATTGTGGGGTACTGATGTACCTAGTGGATTGTGGGTACTGATGTACCTAGTGGATTGTGGGTACTGATGTACCTCGTGGATTGTGGGTACTGATGTACCTAGTGGATTGTGGGTACTGATGTACCTAGTGGATTGTGGGGACTGATGTACCTCGTGGATTGTGGGTACTGATGTACCTAGTGGATTGTGGGTACTGATGTACCCAGTGGATTGTGGGTACTGATGTCCCGAGTGGATTGTGGGTACTGATGTACCTAGTGGATTGTGGGTACTGATGTCCCTAGTGGATTGTGGGTACTGATGTACCTAGTGGATTGTGGGGTACTGATGTCCCTAGTGGATTGTGGGTACTGATGTCCCTAGTGGATTGTGGGTACTGATGTACCTAGTGGATTGTGGGTATTGATGTACCTAGTGGATTGTGGGTACTGATGTCCCTAGTGGATTGTGGGGTACTGATGTACCTAGTGGATTGTGGGTACTGATGTCCCTAGTGGATTGTGGGTACTGATGTACCCAGTGGATTGTGGGTACTGATGTACCTAGTGGATTGTGGGTACTGATGTACCTAGTGGATTGTGGGTACTGATGTCCCTAGTGGATTGTGGGTACTGATGTCCCTAGTGGATTGTGGGTACTGATGTACCTAGTGGATTGTGGGTACTGATGTCCCTAGTGGATTGTGGGTACTGATGTACCTAGTGGATTGTGGGTACTGATGTACCTAGTGGATTGTGGGTACTGATGTACCAAGTGGATTGTGGGTACTGATGTACTTAGTCGATTGTGGGTACTGATGTACCAAGTGGATTGTGGGTACTGATGTACCTGGTGGATTGTGGGTCCTGATGTACCTAGTGGATTGTGGGTATTGATGTACCTCGTGGATTGTGGGTACTGATGTACCTCGTGGATTGTGGGTACTGATGTACCTCGTGGATTGTGGGTACTGATGTACCTAGTGGATTGTGGGTACTGATGTACCTAGTGGATTGTGGGTACTGATGTACCTCGTGGATTGTGGGTACTGATGTACCTAGTGGATTGTGGGTATTGATGTACCTAGTGGATTGTGGGTACTGATGTACCAAGTGGATTGTGGGTACTGATGTACCTAGTGGATTGTGGGTATTGATGTACCAAGTGGATTGTGGGTACTGATGTACCTAGTGGATTGTGGGTATTGATGTACCTCGTGGATTGTGGGTACTGATGTACCTAGTGGATTGTGGGTACTGATGTACCTCGTGGATTGTGGGTACTGATGTACCTCGTGGATTGTGGGTACTGATGTACCTAGTGGATTGTGGGTACTGATGTACCTCGTGGATTGTGGGTACTGATGTACCTAGTGGATTGTGGGTATTGATGTACCTAGTGGATTGTGGGTACTGATGTACCAAGTGGATTGTGGGTACTGATGTACCTAGTGGATTGTGGGTACTGATGTACCTAGTGGATTGTGGGTACTGATGTCCCAAGTGGATTGTGGGGTACTGATGTACCTAGTGGATTGTGGGTACTGATATACCTCGTGGATTGTGGGTACTGATGTACCTAGTGGATTGTGGGTACTGATGTCCCTAGTGGATTGTGGGTACTGATGTACCTAGTGGATTGTGGGTACTGATGTACCTCGTGGATTGTGGGGTATTGATGTACCTAGTGGATTGTGGGTACTGATATACCTCGTGGATTGTGGGTACTGATGTACCTAGTGGATTGTGGGTACTGATGTACCCAGTGGATTGTGGGTACTGATGTACCTAGTGGATTGTGGGTACTGATGTACCTCGTGGATTGTGGGTACTGATGTACCTCGTGGATTGTGGGGTACTGATGTACCTAGTGGATTGTGGGTACTGATGTACCTAGTGGATTGTGGGTACTGATGTCCCTAGTGGATTGTGGGTACTGATGTACCGAGTGGATTGTGGGGTACTGATGTACCGAGTGGATTGTGGGTACTGATGTACCAAGTGGATTGTGGGTACTGATGTACCGAGTGGATTGTGGGTACTGATGTACCGAGTGGATTGTGGGGTACTGATGTACCGAGTGGATTGTGGGTACTGATGTACCAAGTGGATTGTGGGTACTGATGTACCTCGTGGATTGTGGGTACTGATGTACCTAGTGGATTGTGGGTATTGATGTACCGAGTGGATTGTGGGGTACTGATGTACCTAGTGGATTGTGGGTACTGATGTACCCAGTGGATTGTGGGTACTGATGTACCTCGTGGATTGTGGGTACTGATGTACCTAGTGGATTGTGGGTACTGATGTACCTAGTGGATTGTGGGGACTGATGTACCTCGTGGATTGTGGGTACTGATGTACCTAGTGGATTGTGGGTACTGATGTACCCAGTGGATTGTGGGTACTGATGTCCCGAGTGGATTGTGGGGTACTGATGTACCTAGTGGATTGTGGGTACTGATGTACCTAGTGGATTGTGGGTACTGATGTCCCTAGTGGATTGTGGGTACTGATGTACCTAGTGGATTGTGGGGTACTGATGTCCCTAGTGGATTGTGGGTACTGATGTCCCTAGTGGATTGTGGGTACTGATGTACCTAGTGGATTGTGGGTATTGATGTACCTAGTGGATTGTGGGTACTGATGTCCCTAGTGGATTGTGGGGTACTGATGTACCTAGTGGATTGTGGGTACTGATGTCCCTAGTGGATTGTGGGTACTGATGTACCCAGTGGATTGTGGGTACTGATGTACCTAGTGGATTGTGGGCACTGATGTCCCTCGTGGATTGTGGGTACTGATGTACCTAGTGGATTGTGGGTACTGATGTCCCTAGTGGATTGTGGGTACTGATGTACCTAGTGGATTGTGGGTACTGATGTACCTAGTGGATTGTGGGTACTGATGTACCAAGTGGATTGTGGGTACTGATGTACTTAGTCGATTGTGGGTACTGATGTCCCGAGTGGATTGTGGGTACTGATGTACCTAGTGGATTGTGGGTACTGATGTCCCTAGTGGATTGTGGGGTACTGATGTACCTAGTGGATTGTGGGTACTGATGTACCTCGTGGATTGTGGGTACTGATGTCCCTAGTGGATTGTGGGTACTGATGTACCAAGTGGATTGTGGGTACTGATGTACCGAGTGGATTGTGGGTACTGATGTACCTAGTGGATTGTGGGTACTGATGTACCTAGTGGATTGTGGGTATTGATGTACCGAGTGGATTGTGGGGTACTGATGTACCTAGTGGATTGTGGGTACTGATGTACCTCGTGGATTGTGGGTACTGATGTACCTAGTGGATTGTGGGTACTGATGTACCTAGTGGATTGTGGGGACTGATGTACCTCGTGGATTGTGGGTACTGATGTACCTAGTGGATTGTGGGTACTGATGTACCCAGTGGATTGTGGGTACTGATGTCCCGAGTGGATTGTGGGGTACTGATGTACCTAGTGGATTGTGGGTACTGATGTACCTAGTGGATTGTGGGTACTGATGTCCCTAGTGGATTGTGGGTACTGATGTACCTAGTGGATTGTGGGGTACTGATGTCCCTAGTGGATTGTGGGTACTGATGTCCCTAGTGGATTGTGGGTACTGATGTACCTAGTGGATTGTGGGTATTGATGTACCTAGTGGATTGTGGGTACTGATGTCCCTAGTGGATTGTGGGGTACTGATGTACCTAGTGGATTGTGGGTACTGATGTCCCTAGTGGATTGTGGGTACTGATGTACCCAGTGGATTGTGGGTACTGATGTACCTAGTGGATTGTGGGTACTGATGTACCTAGTGGATTGTGGGTACTGATGTCCCTAGTGGATTGTGGGTACTGATGTCCCTAGTGGATTGTGGGTACTGATGTACCTAGTGGATTGTGGGTACTGATGTCCCTAGTGGATTGTGGGTACTGATGTACCTAGTGGATTGTGGGTACTGATGTACCTAGTGGATTGTGGGTACTGATGTACCAAGTGGATTGTGGGTACTGATGTACTTAGTCGATTGTGGGTACTGATGTACCAAGTGGATTGTGGGTACTGATGTACCTGGTGGATTGTTGGTACTGATGTACCCAGTGGATTGTGGGGTACTGATGTACCCAGTGGATTGTGGGTACTGATGTACCCAGTGGATTGTGGGTACTGATGTACCTAGTGGATTGTGGGTACTGATGTACCTAGTGGATTGTGGGTACTGATGTACCCAGTGGATTGTGGGGTACTGATGTACCCAGTGGATTGTGGGGTACTGATGTACCCAGTGGATTGTGGGTACTGATGTACCCAGTGGATTGTGGGTACTGATGTACCTAGTGGATTGTGGGTACTGATGTCCCGAGTGGATTGTTGGTACTGATGTACCTAGTGGATTGTGGGTACTGATGTCCCGAGTGGATTGTGGGGTACTGATGTACCTAGTGGATTGTGGGTACTGATGTACCTAGTGGATTGTGGGTACTGATGTACCTAGTGGATTGTGGGTACTGATGTCCCTAGTGGATTGTGGGTACTGATGTACCGAGTGGATTGTGGGGTACTGATGTACCGAGTGGATTGTGGGTACTGATGTACCAAGTGGATTGTGGGTACTGATGTACCGAGTGGATTGTGGGTACTGATGTACCTAGTGGATTGTGGGTACTGATGTACCTAGTGGATTGTGGGTATTGATGTACCGAGTGGATTGTGGGGTACTGATGTACCTAGTGGATTGTGGGTACTGATGTACCCAGTGGATTGTGGGTACTGATGTACCTCGTGGATTGTGGGTACTGATGTACCTAGTGGATTGTGGGTACTGATGTACCTAGTGGATTGTGGGGACTGATGTACCTCGTGGATTGTGGGTACTGATGTACCTAGTGGATTGTGGGTACTGATGTACCCAGTGGATTGTGGGTACTGATGTCCCGAGTGGATTGTGGGGTACTGATGTACCTAGTGGATTGTGGGTACTGATGTACCTAGTGGATTGTGGGTACTGATGTCCCTAGTGGATTGTGGGTACTGATGCACCTAGTGGATTGTGGGGTACTGATGTCCCTAGTGGATTGTGGGTACTGATATCCCTAGTGGATTGTGGGTACTGATGTACCTAGTGGATTGTGGGTATTGATGTACCTAGTGGATTGTGGGTACTGATGTCCCTAGTGGATTGTGGGGTACTGATGTACCTAGTGGATTGTGGGTACTGATGTCCCTAGTGGATTGTGGGTACTGATGTACCCAGTGGATTGTGGGTACTGATGTACCTAGTGGATTGTGGGCACTGATGTCCCTAGTGGATTGTGGGTACTGATGTCCCTAGTGGATTGTGGGTACTGATGTCCCTAGTGGATTGTGGGTACTGATGTACCTAGTGGATTGTGGGTACTGATGTACCAAGTGGATTGTGGGTACTGATGTACTTAGTCGATTGTGGGTACTGATGTCCCGAGTGGATTGTGGGTACTGATGTACCTAGTGGATTGTGGGTACTGATGTCCCTAGTGGATTGTGGGGTACTGATGTACCTAGTGGATTGTGGGTACTGATGTACCTCGTGGATTGTGGGTACTGATGTACCTAGTGGATTGTGGGTACTGATGTCCCTCGTGGATTGTGGGTACTGATGTACCGAGTGGATTGTGGGGTACTGATGTACCGAGTGGATTGTGGGTACTGATGTACCAAGTGGATTGTGGGTACTGATGTACCGAGTGGATTGTGGGTACTGATGTACCTAGTGGATTGTGGGTACTGATGTACCTAGTGGATTGTGGGTATTGATGTACCGAGTGGATTGTGGGGTACTGATGTACCTAGTGGATTGTGGGTACTGATGTACCTAGTGGATTGTGGGTACTGATGTACCTCGTGGATTGTGGGTACTGATGTACCTAGTGGATTGTGGGTACTGATGTACCTAGTGGATTGTGGGGACTGATGTACCTCGTGGATTGTGGGTACTGATGTACCTAGTGGATTGTGGGTACTGATGTACCCAGTGGATTGTGGGTACTGATGTCCCGAGTGGATTGTGGGGTACTGATGTACCTAGTGGATTGTGGGTACTGATGTACCTAGTGGATTGTGGGTACTGATGTCCCTAGTGGATTGTGGGTACTGATGTACCTAGTGGATTGTGGGGTACTGATGTCCCTAGTGGATTGTGGGTACTGATGTCCCTAGTGGATTGTGGGTACTGATGTACCTAGTGGATTGTGGGTATTGATGTACCTAGTGGATTGTGGGTACTGATGTCCCTAGTGGATTGTGGGGTACTGATGTACCTAGTGGATTGTGGGTACTGATGTCCCTAGTGGATTGTGGGTACTGATGTACCCAGTGGATTGTGGGTACTGATGTACCTAGTGGATTGTGGGTACTGATGTACCGAGTGGATTGTGGGTACTGATGTCCCTAGTGGATTGTGGGTACTGATGTACCCAGTGGATTGTGGGTACTGATGTACCTAGTGGATTGTGGGCACTGATGTCCCTAGTGGATTGTGGGTACTGATGTACCTAGTGGATTGTGGGTACTGATGTCCCTAGTGGATTGTGGGTACTGATGTACCTAGTGGATTGTGGGTACTGATGTACCTAGTGGATTGTGGGTACTGATGTACCAAGTGGATTGTGGGTACTGATGTACTTAGTCGATTGTGGGTACTGATGTCCCGAGTGGATTGTGGGTACTGATGTACCTAGTGGATTGTGGGTACTGATGTCCCTAGTGGATTGTGGGGTACTGATGTACCTAGTGGATTGTGGGTACTGATGTACCTCGTGGATTGTGGGTACTGATGTACCTAGTGGATTGTGGGTACTGATGTCCCTAGTGGATTGTGGGTACTGATGTACCGAGTGGATTGTGGGGTACTGATGTACCGAGTGGATTGTGGGTACTGATGTACCAAGTGGATTGTGGGTACTGATGTACCGAGTGGATTGTGGGTACTGATGTACCTAGTGGATTGTGGGTACTGATGTACCTAGTGGATTGTGGGTATTGATGTACCGAGTGGATTGTGGGGTACTGATGTACCTAGTGGATTGTGGGTACTGATGTACCTAGTGGATTGTGGGTACTGATGTACCTCGTGGATTGTGGGTACTGATGTACCTAGTGGATTGTGGGTACTGATGTACCTAGTGGATTGTGGGGACTGATGTACCTCGTGGATTGTGGGTACTGATGTACCTAGTGGATTGTGGGTACTGATGTACCCAGTGGATTGTGGGTACTGATGTCCCGAGTGGATTGTGGGTACTGATGTACCTAGTGGATTGTGGGTACTGATGTCCCTAGTGGATTGTGGGTACTGATGTACCTAGTGGATTGTGGGGTACTGATGTCCCTAGTGGATTGTGGGTACTGATGTCCCTAGTGGATTGTGGGTACTGATGTACCTAGTGGATTGTGGGTATTGATGTACCTAGTGGATTGTGGGTACTGATGTCCCTAGTGGATTGTGGGGTACTGATGTACCTAGTGGATTGTGGGTACTGATGTCCCTAGTGGATTGTGGGTACTGATGTACCCAGTGGATTGTGGGTACTGATGTACCTAGTGGATTGTGGGTACTGATGTACCTAGTGGATTGTGGGTACTGATGTCCCTAGTGGATTGTGGGTACTGATGTCCCTAGTGGATTGTGGGTACTGATGTACCTAGTGGATTGTGGGTACTGATGTCCCTAGTGGATTGTGGGTACTGATGTACCTAGTGGATTGTGGGTACTGATGTACCTAGTGGATTGTGGGTACTGATGTACCAAGTGGATTGTGGGTACTGATGTACTTAGTCGATTGTGGGTACTGATGTACCAAGTGGATTGTGGGTACTGATGTACCTGGTGGATTGTGGGTCCTGATGTACCTAGTGGATTGTGGGTATTGATGTACCTCGTGGATTGTGGGTACTGATGTACCTCGTGGATTGTGGGTACTGATGTACCTCGTGGATTGTGGGTACTGATGTACCTAGTGGATTGTGGGTACTGATGTACCTAGTGGATTGTGGGTACTGATGTACCTCGTGGATTGTGGGTACTGATGTACCTAGTGGATTGTGGGTATTGATGTACCTAGTGGATTGTGGGTACTGATGTACCAAGTGGATTGTGGGTACTGATGTACCTAGTGGATTGTGGGTATTGATGTACCAAGTGGATTGTGGGTACTGATGTACCTAGTGGATTGTGGGTATTGATGTACCTCGTGGATTGTGGGTACTGATGTACCTAGTGGATTGTGGGTACTGATGTACCTCGTGGATTGTGGGTACTGATGTACCTCGTGGATTGTGGGTACTGATGTACCTAGTGGATTGTGGGTACTGATGTACCTCGTGGATTGTGGGTACTGATGTACCTAGTGGATTGTGGGTATTGATGTACCTAGTGGATTGTGGGTACTGATGTACCAAGTGGATTGTGGGTACTGATGTACCTAGTGGATTGTGGGTACTGATGTACCTAGTGGATTGTGGGTACTGATGTCCCAAGTGGATTGTGGGGTACTGATGTACCTAGTGGATTGTGGGTACTGATATACCTCGTGGATTGTGGGTACTGATGTACCTAGTGGATTGTGGGTACTGATGTCCCTAGTGGATTGTGGGTACTGATGTACCTAGTGGATTGTGGGTACTGATGTACCTCGTGGATTGTGGGGTATTGATGTACCTAGTGGATTGTGGGTACTGATATACCTCGTGGATTGTGGGTACTGATGTACCTAGTGGATTGTGGGTACTGATGTACCCAGTGGATTGTGGGTACTGATGTACCTAGTGGATTGTGGGTACTGATGTACCTCGTGGATTGTGGGTACTGATGTACCTCGTGGATTGTGGGGTACTGATGTACCTAGTGGATTGTGGGTACTGATGTACCTAGTGGATTGTGGGTACTGATGTCCCTAGTGGATTGTGGGTACTGATGTACCGAGTGGATTGTGGGGTACTGATGTACCGAGTGGATTGTGGGTACTGATGTACCAAGTGGATTGTGGGTACTGATGTACCGAGTGGATTGTGGGTACTGATGTACCGAGTGGATTGTGGGGTACTGATGTACCGAGTGGATTGTGGGTACTGATGTACCAAGTGGATTGTGGGTACTGATGTACCTCGTGGATTGTGGGTACTGATGTACCTAGTGGATTGTGGGTATTGATGTACCGAGTGGATTGTGGGGTACTGATGTACCTAGTGGATTGTGGGTACTGATGTACCCAGTGGATTGTGGGTACTGATGTACCTCGTGGATTGTGGGTACTGATGTACCTAGTGGATTGTGGGTACTGATGTACCTAGTGGATTGTGGGGACTGATGTACCTCGTGGATTGTGGGTACTGATGTACCTAGTGGATTGTGGGTACTGATGTACCCAGTGGATTGTGGGTACTGATGTCCCGAGTGGATTGTGGGGTACTGATGTACCTAGTGGATTGTGGGTACTGATGTACCTAGTGGATTGTGGGTACTGATGTCCCTAGTGGATTGTGGGTACTGATGTACCTAGTGGATTGTGGGGTACTGATGTCCCTAGTGGATTGTGGGTACTGATGTCCCTAGTGGATTGTGGGTACTGATGTACCTAGTGGATTGTGGGTATTGATGTACCTAGTGGATTGTGGGTACTGATGTCCCTAGTGGATTGTGGGGTACTGATGTACCTAGTGGATTGTGGGTACTGATGTCCCTAGTGGATTGTGGGTACTGATGTACCCAGTGGATTGTGGGTACTGATGTACCTAGTGGATTGTGGGCACTGATGTCCCTAGTGGATTGTGGGTACTGATGTACCTAGTGGATTGTGGGTACTGATGTCCCTAGTGGATTGTGGGTACTGATGTACCTAGTGGATTGTGGGTACTGATGTACCTAGTGGATTGTGGGTACTGATGTACCAAGTGGATTGTGGGTACTGATGTACTTAGTCGATTGTGGGTACTGATGTCCCGAGTGGATTGTGGGTACTGATGTACCTAGTGGATTGTGGGTACTGATGTCCCTAGTGGATTGTGGGGTACTGATGTACCTAGTGGATTGTGGGTACTGATGTACCTCGTGGATTGTGGGTACTGATGTCCCTAGTGGATTGTGGGTACTGATGTACCAAGTGGATTGTGGGTACTGATGTACCGAGTGGATTGTGGGTACTGATGTACCTAGTGGATTGTGGGTACTGATGTACCTAGTGGATTGTGGGTATTGATGTACCGAGTGGATTGTGGGGTACTGATGTACCTAGTGGATTGTGGGTACTGATGTACCTCGTGGATTGTGGGTACTGATGTACCTAGTGGATTGTGGGTACTGATGTACCTAGTGGATTGTGGGGACTGATGTACCTCGTGGATTGTGGGTACTGATGTACCTAGTGGATTGTGGGTACTGATGTACCCAGTGGATTGTGGGTACTGATGTCCCGAGTGGATTGTGGGGTACTGATGTACCTAGTGGATTGTGGGTACTGATGTACCTAGTGGATTGTGGGTACTGATGTCCCTAGTGGATTGTGGGTACTGATGTACCTAGTGGATTGTGGGGTACTGATGTCCCTAGTGGATTGTGGGTACTGATGTCCCTAGTGGATTGTGGGTACTGATGTACCTAGTGGATTGTGGGTATTGATGTACCTAGTGGATTGTGGGTACTGATGTCCCTAGTGGATTGTGGGGTACTGATGTACCTAGTGGATTGTGGGTACTGATGTCCCTAGTGGATTGTGGGTACTGATGTACCCAGTGGATTGTGGGTACTGATGTACCTAGTGGATTGTGGGTACTGATGTACCTAGTGGATTGTGGGTACTGATGTCCCTAGTGGATTGTGGGTACTGATGTCCCTAGTGGATTGTGGGTACTGATGTACCTAGTGGATTGTGGGTACTGATGTCCCTAGTGGATTGTGGGTACTGATGTACCTAGTGGATTGTGGGTACTGATGTACCTAGTGGATTGTGGGTACTGATGTACCAAGTGGATTGTGGGTACTGATGTACTTAGTCGATTGTGGGTACTGATGTACCAAGTGGATTGTGGGTACTGATGTACCTGGTGGATTGTGGGTCCTGATGTACCTAGTGGATTGTGGGTATTGATGTACCTCGTGGATTGTGGGTACTGATGTACCTCGTGGATTGTGGGTACTGATGTACCTAGTGGATTGTGGGTACTGATGTACCTAGTGGATTGTGGGTACTGATGTACCTCGTGGATTGTGGGTACTGATGTACCTAGTGGATTGTGGGTATTGATGTACCTAGTGGATTGTGGGTACTGATGTACCAAGTGGATTGTGGGTACTGATGTACCTAGTGGATTGTGGGTATTGATGTACCTAGTGGATTGTGGGTATTGATGTACCAAGTGGATTGTGGGTACTGATGTACCTAGTGGATTGTGGGTATTGATGTACCTCGTGGATTGTGGGTACTGATGTACCTAGTGGATTGTGGGTACTGATGTACCTCGTGGATTGTGGGTACTGATGTACCTCGTGGATTGTGGGTACTGATGTACCTAGTGGATTGTGGGTACTGATGTACCTCGTGGATTGTGGGTACTGATGTACCTAGTGGATTGTGGGTATTGATGTACCTAGTGGATTGTGGGTACTGATGTACCAAGTGGATTGTGGGTACTGATGTACCTAGTGGATTGTGGGTACTGATGTACCTAGTGGATTGTGGGTACTGATGTCCCAAGTGGATTGTGGGGTACTGATGTACCTAGTGGATTGTGGGTACTGATATACCTCGTGGATTGTGGGTACTGATGTACCTAGTGGATTGTGGGTACTGATGTCCCTAGTGGATTGTGGGTACTGATGTACCTAGTGGATTGTGGGTACTGATGTACCTCGTGGATTGTGGGGTATTGATGTACCTAGTGGATTGTGGGTACTGATATACCTCGTGGATTGTGGGTACTGATGTAACTAGTGGATTGTGGGTACTGATGTACCCAGTGGATTGTGGGTACTGATGTACCTAGTGGATTGTGGGTACTGATGTACCTCGTGGATTGTGGGTACTGATGTACCTCGTGGATTGTGGGGTACTGATGTACCTAGTGGATTGTGGGTACTGATGTACCTAGTGGATTGTGGGTACTGATGTCCCTAGTGGATTGTGGGGTACTGATGTACCTAGTGGATTGTGGGTACTGATGTCCCTAGTGGATTGTGGGTACTGATGTCCCTAGTGGATTGTGGGTACTGATGTACCTAGTGGATTGTGGGTACTGATGTACCTCGTGGATTGTGGGTACTGATGTACCTAGTGGATTGTGGGTACTGATGTCCCTAGTGGATTGTGGGGTACTGATGTACCTAGTGGATTGTGGGTACTGATGTCCCGAGTGGATTGTGGGTACTGATGTCCCTAGTGGATTGTGGGTACTGATGTCCCTAGTGGATTGTGGGTACTGATGTACCTAGTGCATTGTGGGTACTGATGTACCGAGTGGATTGTGGGTACTGATGTCCCTCGTGGATTGTGGGTACTGATGTCCCTAGTGGATTGTGGGTACTGATGTACCTAGTGGATTGTGGGGTATTGATGTACCTAGTGCATTGTGGGTACTGATGTACCTATTGGATTGTGGGGTATTGATGTACCAAGTGGATTGTGGGTACTGATGTACCCAGTGGATTGTGGGTACTGATGTACCTAGTGGATTGTGGGGTACTGATGTACCTAGTGCATTGTGGGTACTGATGTACCGAGTGGATTGTGGGTACTGATGTACCTAGTGGATTGTGGGTACTGATGTACCTAGTGGATTGTGGGTACTGATGTACCTAGTGGATTGTGGGGTACTGATGTACCTAGTGGATTGTGGGTATTGATGTACCGAGTGGATTGTGGGTCCTGATGTACCTAGTGGATTGTGGGTACTGATGTACCTAGTGGATTGTGGGTACTGATGTACCTCGTGGATTGTGGGTACTGATGTACCTAGTGGATTGTGGGGTACTGATGTACCTAGTGGATTGTGGGTACTGATGTACCTAGTGGATTGTGGGGTACTGATGTACCTAGTGGATTGTGGGTACTGATGTCCCTAATGGATTGTGGGTACTGATGTACCTAGTGGATTGTGGGTACTGATGTACCTCGTGGATTGTGGGTATTGATGTACCTAGTGGATTGTGGGTACTGATGTACCTAGTGGATTGTGGGTACTGATGTACCTAGTGGATTGTGGGTATTGATGTACCTAGTGGATTGTGGGGTACTGATGTACCTAGTGGATTGTGGGTATTGATGTACCTAGTGGATTGTGGGTACTGATGTACCTAGTGGATTGTGGGTATTGATGTACCTAGTGGATTGTGGGTACTGATGTACCTAGTGGATTGTGGGTATTGATGTACCAAGTGGATTGTGGGTACTGATGTACCGAGTGGATTGTGGGTACTGATGTACCCAGTGGATTGTGGGTACTGATGTACCCAGTGGATTGTGGGTACTGATGTACCTAGTGGATTGTGGGTACTGATGTACCGAGTGGATTGTGGGTACTGATGTACCTAGTGGATTGTGGGTACTGATGTACCTAGTGGATTGTGGGTACTGATGTACCTAGTGGATTGTGGGGTACTGATGTACCTAGTGGATTGTGGGTACTGATGTACCTAGTGGATTGTGGGTACTGATGTACCTCGTGGATTGTGGGTACTGATGTACCGAGTGGATTGTGGGGTACTGATGTACCTCGTGGATTGTGGGTAATGATGTACCTCGTGGATTGTGGGTACTGATGTACCTCGTGGATTGTGGGTACTGATGTACCTAGTGGATTGTGGGTACTGATGTACCGTGTGGATTGTGGGTACTGATGTACCGAGTGGATTGTGGGGTACTGATGTACCTCGTGGATTGTGGGTAATGATGTACCTCGTGGATTGTGGGTACTGATGTCCCTAGTGGATTGTGGGTACTGATGTACCTAGTGGATTGTGGGTACTGATGTACCTAGTGGATTGTGGGTACTGATGTACCTCGTGGATTGTGGGTACTGATGTACCTCGTGGATTGTGGGTATTGATGTACCTAGTGGATTGTGGGTACTGATGTACCTAGTGGATTGTGGGGTATTGATGTACCTAGTGGATTGTGGGTACTGATGTACCTAGTGGATTGTGGGGTACTGATGTACCTAGTGGATTGTGGGTACTGATGTACCTCGTGGATTGTGGGTACTGATGTACCTAGTGGATTGTGGGTACTGATGTACCTAGTGGATTGTGGGTACTGATGTACCTAGTGGATTGTGGGTACTGATGTACCTAGTGGATTGTGGGTACTGATGTACCTAGTGGATTGTGGGTACTGATGTACCTCGTGGATTGTGGGTATTGATGTACCTAGTGGATTGTGGGGACTGATGTACCTAGTGGATTGTGGGGTATTGATGTACCTAGTGGATTGTGGGTACTGATGTACCTAGTGGATTGTGGGGTATTGATGTACCTCGTGGATTGTGGGTACTGATGTACCTAGTGGATTGTGGGTACTGATGTACCTAGTGGATTGTGGGTACTGATGTACCGAGTGGATTGTGGGTACTGATGTACCGAGTGGATTGTGGGTATTGATGTACCTAGTGGATTGTGGGTACTGATGTACCCAGTGGATTGTGGGTACTGATGTACCTAGTGGATTGTGGGTACTGATGTACCCAGTGGATTGTGGGTACTGATGTACCTAGCGGATTGTGGGTACTGATGTACCGAGTGGATTGTGGGTATTGATGTACCTAGTGGATTGTGGGTACTGATGCACCTAGCGGATTGTGGGTGCTGATGTACCTAGTGGATTGTGGGTACTGATGTACCCAGTGGATTGTGGGTACTGATGTACCTAGCGGATTGTGGGTACTGATGTACCTAGTGGATTGTGGGTACTGATGTACCTAGTGGATTGTGGGTACTGATGTACCTACTGGATTGTGGGTACTGATGTACCGACTGGATTGTGGGTACTGATGTACCTATTGGATTGTGGGTATTGATGTACCTAGTGGATTGTGGGTACTGATGTACCTAGTGGATTGTGGGTACTGATGTACCTAGTGGATTGTGGGTACTGATGTACCTAGTGGATTGTGGGTACTGATGTACCTAGTGGATTGTGGGGTACTGATGTCCCTCGTGGATTGTGGGCACTGATGTCCCTAGTGGATTGTGGGTACTGATGTACCTAGTGGATTGTGGGTACTGATGTACCTAGTGGATTGTGGGTACTGATGTGCCTTGTGGATTGTGGGGTACTGATGTACCCAGTGGATTGTGGGTACTGATGTACCTAGTGGATTGTGGGTATTGATATACCTAGTGGATTGTGGGTACTGATGTACCTAGTGGATTGTGGGTATTGATGTACCTAGTGGATTGTGGGTATTGATGTACCCAGTGGATTGTGGGTATTGATGTACCTAGTGGATTGTGGGTACTGATGTACCAGGTGGATTGTGGGTACTGATGTAACTAGTGGATTGTGGGTACTGATGTACCTCGTGGATTGTGGGTACTGATGTACCTAGTGGATTGTGGGTACTGATGTACCTCGTGGATTGTGGGGTACTGATGTACCTCGTGGATTGTGGGTACTGATGTCCCAAGTGGATTGTGGGTACTGATGTACCTCGTGGATTGTGGGTACTGATGTACCTAGTGGATTGTGGGGTATTGATGTACCTAGTGGATTGTGGGTACTGATGTACCTAGTGGATTGTGGGTACTGATGTCCCTAGTGGATTGTGGGTACTGATGTACCTCGTGGATTGTGGGTATTGATGTACCTAGTGGATTGTGGGTACTGATGTACCGAGTGGATTGTGGGTATTGATGTACCTAGTGGATTGTGGGTACTGATGTACCGAGTGGATTGTGGGTATTGATGTACCTAGTGGATTGTGGGGTATTGATGTACCTAGTGGATTGTGGGTACTGATGTACTGAGTGGATTGTGGGTCCTGATGTACCTAGTGGATTGTGGGTACTGATGTACCTAGTGGATTGTGGGTACTGATGTACCTCGTGGATTGTGGGGTACTGATGTACCTAGT
Organism: Heptranchias perlo; assembly: GCF_035084215.1. Taxonomy (NCBI): domain Eukaryota; kingdom Metazoa; phylum Chordata; class Chondrichthyes; order Hexanchiformes; family Hexanchidae; genus Heptranchias; species Heptranchias perlo. The sequence goes on along the minus strand of NC_090337.1, from coordinate 63,571,482 downwards.
GGATTGTGGGTACTGATGTACCTAGTGGATTGTGGGTACTGATGTACCTCGTGGATTGTGGGTACTGATGTACCTAGTGGATTGTGGGTACTGATGTACCTAGTGGATTGTGGGTTCTGATGTACCCAGTGGATTGTGGGTACTGATGTACCGAGTGGATTGTGGGTACTGATGTACCGAGTGGATTGTGGGTACTGATGTACCTAGTGGATTGTGGGTACTGATGTACCGAGTGGATTGTGGGTACTGATGTACCGAGTGGATTGTGGGTACTGATGTACCTAGTGGATTGTGGGTACTGATGTACCTAGTGGATTGTGGGTACTGATGTACCTCGTGGATTGTGGGTACTGATGTACCTAGTGGATTGTGGGTACTGATGTACCTAGTGGATTGTGGGTACTGATGTACCTAGTGGATTGTGGGTACTGATGTACCTAGTGGATTGTGGGTACTGATGTACCGAGTGGATTGTGGGTACTGATGTACCTAGTGGATTGTGGGTACTGATGTACCTAGTGGATTGTGGGTACTGATCTACCTCGTGGATTGTGGGGTACTGATGTACCGAGTGGATTGTGGGTACTGATGTACCGAGTGGATTGTGGGTACTGATGTACCGAGTGGATTGTAGGTACTGATGTACCGAGTGGATTGTGGGTACTGATGTACCTAGTGGATTGTGGGTACTGATGTACCGAGTGGATTGTGGGTACTGATGTACCGAGTGGATTGTAGGTACTGATGTACCGAGTGGATTGTGGGGTACTGATGTACCGAGTGGATTGTGGGTACTGATGTACCGAGTGGATTGTAGGTACTGATGTACCGAGTGGATTGTGGGTACTGATGTACCTAGTGGATTGTGGGTACTGATGTACCTAGTGGATTGTGGGTACTGATGTACCGAGTGGATTGTGGGTACTGATGTACCTAGTGGATTGTGGGTACTGATGTACCGAGTGGATTGTGGGTACTGATGTACCTAGTGGATTGTGGGTACTGATGTACCTAGTGGATTGTGGGTACTGATCTACCTCGTGGATTGTGGGGTACTGATGTACCGAGTGGATTGTGGGTACTGATGTACCGAGTGGATTGTGGGTACTGATGTACCGAGTGGATTGTAGGTACTGATGTACCGAGTGGATTGTGGGTACTGATGTACCTAGTGGATTGTGGGTACTGATGTACCGAGTGGATTGTGGGTACTGATGTACCTAGTGGATTGTGGGTACTGATGTACCGAGTGGATTGTGGGTACTGATGTACCTAGTGGATTGTGGGTACTGATGTACCTAGTGGATTGTGGGTACTGATCTACCTCGTGGATTGTGGGGTACTGATGTACCGAGTGGATTGTGGGTACTGATGTACCGAGTGGATTGTGGGTACTGATGTACCCAGTGGATTGTGGGTACTGATGTACCGAGTGGATTGTGGGTACTGATGTACCGAGTGGATTGTGGGTACTGATGTACCTAGTGGATTGTGGGTACTGATGTACCTAGTGGATTGTGGGTACTGATGTACCGAGTGGATTGTGGGTACTGATGTACCTAGTGGATTGTGGGTACTGATGTACCCAGTGGATTGTGGGTACTGATGTACCTCGTGGATTGTGGGTACTGATGTACCGAGTGGATTGTGGGTACTGATGTACCTAGTGGATTGTGGGTACTGATGTACCCAGTGGATTGTGGGTACTGATGTACCTCGTGGATTGTGGGGTACTGATGTCCCTAGTGGATTGTGGGTACTGATGTACCTCGTGGATTGTGGGGTACTGATGTACCTCGTGGATTGTGGGTACTGATGTCCCTAGTGGATTGTGGGTACTGATGTACCTCGTGGATTGTGGGTACTGATGTCCCTAGTGGATTGTGGGTATTGATGTCCCTAGTGGATTGTGGGTACTGATGTACCTAGTGGATTGTGGGTACTGATGTACCTCGTGGATTGTGGGTACTGATGTACCTCGTGGATTGTGGGTACTGATGTACCTCGTGGATTGTGGGTACTGATGTACCTCGTGGATTGTGGGTACTGATGTCCCTAGTGGATTGTGGGTACTGATGTACCGAGTGGATTGTGGGGACTGATGTCCCTAGTGGATTGTGGGATTGTGGGTACTGATGTACCTAGTGGATTGTGGGTACTGATGTACCTCGTGGATTGTGGGTACTGATGTACCGAGTGGATTGTGGGTACTGATGTACCTAGTGGATTGTGGGTACTGATGTACGTCGTGGATTGTGGGTACTGATGTACCGAGTGGATTGTGGGTACTGATGTACCTAGTGGATTGTGGGGTACTGATGTACCTCGTGGATTGTGGGGTACTGATGTACCTAGTGGATTGTGGGTACTGATGTACCTAGTGGATTGTGGGTACTGATGTACGTCGTGGATTGTGGGTACTGATGTACCGAGTGGATTGTGGGTACTGATGTACCGAGTGAATTGTGGGTACTGATGTACCGAGTGGATTGTGGGTACTGATGTACCGAGTGGATTGTGGGGTACTGATGTACCGAGTGGATTGTGGGTACTGATGTACCTCGTGGATTGTGGGTACTGATGTACCTCGTGGATTGTGGGTACTGATGTACCTAGTGGATTGTGGGTACTGATGTACCTCGTGGATTGTGGGTACTGATGTACCTAGTGGATTGTGGGTACTGATGTACCGAGTGGATTGTGGGGTACTGATGTACCGAGTGGATTGTGGGTACTGATGTACCTAGTGGATTGTGGGTACTGATGTACCTCGTGGATTGTGGGTACTGATGTACCTAGTGGATTGTGGGTACTGATGTACCTCGTGGATTGTGGGTACTGATGTACCTAGTGGATTGTGGGTACTGATGTACCTCGTGGATTGTGGGTACTGATGTACCTCGTGGATTGTGGGGTACTGATGTACCTAGTGGATTGTGGGTACTGATGTACCTAGTGGATTGTGGGTACTGATGTACGTCGTGGATTGTGGGTACTGATGTACCGAGTGGATTGTGGGTACTGATGTACCTCGTGGATTGTGGGTACTGATGTACCTAGTGGATTGTGGGTACTGATGTACCTCGTGGATTGTGGGTACTGATGTACCGAGTGGATTGTGGGTACTGATGTACCTCGTGGATTGTGGGTACTGATGTACCTAGTGGATTGTGGGTACTGATGTACCTAGTGGATTGTGGGTACTGATGTACCTCGTGGATTGTGGGTACTGATGTACCTAGTGGATTGTGGGTACTGATGTACCTCGTGGATTGTGGGTACTGATGTACCTCGTGGATTGTGGGTACTGATGTACCTGGTGGATTGTGGGTACTGATGTACCTAGTGGATTGTGGGGTACTGATGTACCTAGTGGATTGTGGGTACTGATGTACCTCGTGGATTGTGGGTATTGATGTACCGAGTGGATTGTGGGTACTGATGTACCTAGTGGATTGTGGGTACTGATGTACCCAGTGGATTGTGGGTACTGATGTACCTGGTGGATTGTGGGTACTGATGTACCTAGTGGATTGTGGGTACTGATGTACCTAGTGGATTGTGGGTACTGATGTACCGAGTGGATTGTGGGTACTGATGTACCCAGTGGATTGTGGGTACTGATGCACCTAGTGGATTGTGGGTACTGATGTACCTAGTGGATTGTGGGCACTGATGTACCTAGTGGATTGTGGGTACTGATGTACCCAGTGGATTGTGGGTACTGATGTACCCAGTGGATTGTGGGTACTGATGTACCTAGTGGATTGTGGGTACTGATGTACCTAGTGGATTGTGGGTACTGATGTCCCTAGTGGATTGTGGGGTACTGATGTACCTAGTGGAATTGTGGGTACTGATGTACCCAGTGGATTGTGGGTACTGATGTACCGAGTGGATTGTGGGTACTGATGTACCCAGTGGATTGTGGGTACTGATGTACCGAGTGGATTGTGGGTACTGATGTACCTCGTGGATTGTGGGTACTGATGTCCCTAGCGGATTGTGGGTACTGATGTACCCAGCGGATTGTGGGTACTGATGTACCTAGTGGATTGTGGGTACTGATGTACCTAGTGGATTGTGGGTACTGATGTACCTAGTGGATTGTGGGTACTGATGTACCTACTGGATTGTGGGTACTGATGTACCGAGTGGATTGTGGGTATTGATGTACCTAGTGGATTGTGGGTACTGATGTACCTAGTGGATTGTGGGTACTGATGTACCGAGTGGATTGTGGGTACTGATGTACCGAGTGGATTGTGGGTACTGATGTCCCTAGTGGATTGTGGGCACTGATGTCCCTAGTGGATTGTGGGTACTGATGTACCTAGTGGATTGTGGGTACTGATGTACCTAGTGGATTGTGGGTACTGATGTACCTAGTGGATTGTGGGTACTGATGTACCAAGTGGATTGTGGGTATTGATGTACCGAGTGGATTGTGGGTACTGATGTCCCTAGTGGATTGTGGGTATTGATGTACCGAGTGGATTGTGGGGTACTGATGTACCGAGTGGATTGTGGGTACTGATGTACCTCGTGGATTGTGGGTATTGATGTACCGAGTGGATTGTGGGTACTGATGTACCTCGTGGATTGTGGGGTACTGATGTACCCAGTGGATTGTGGGTACTGATGTACCTAGTGGATTGTGGGTACTGATGTACCTCGTGGATTGTAGGTATTGATGTACCTAGTGGATTGTGGGTACTGATGTACCGAGTGGATTGTGGGTATTGATGTACCGAGTGGATTGTGGGTATTGATGTACCTAGTGGATTGTGGGGTATTGATGTACCTAGTGGATTGTGGGTACTGATGTACCGAGTGGATTGTGGGTACTGATGTACCTAGTGGATTGTGGGTACTGATGTACCTAGTGGATTGTGGGTACTGATGTACCTAGTGGATTGTGGGTATTGATGTACCTAGTGGATTGTGGGTATTGATGTACCTAGTGGATTGTGGGTACTGATGTACCTAGTGGATTGTGGGTACTGATGTACCTAGTGGATTGTGGGTACTGATGTACCAAGTGGATTGTGGGTACTGATGTACCTAGTGGATTGTGGGTACTGATGTACCTCGTGGATTGTGGGTACTGATGTACCTCGTGGATTGTGGGTACTGATGTACCTCGTGGATTGTGGGTACTGATGTACCTAGTGGATTGTGTGTACTGATGTACCTAGTGGATTGTGGGTACTGATGTACCTCGTGGATTGTGGGTACTGATGTACCGAGTGGATTGTGGGTACTGATGTACCTGGTGGATTGTGGGTACTGATGTACCTAGTGGATTGTGGGTCCTGATGTCCCTATGTCCCTCGTGGATTGTGGGTACTGATGTACCTAGTGGATTGTGGGGTACTGATGTACCTAGTGGATTGTGGGTACTGATGTACCTAGTGGATTGTGGGTACTGATGTACCTAGTGGATTGTGGGTACTGATGTACCTAGTGGATTGTGGGTACTGATGTCCCTAGTGGATTGTGGGTACTGATGTACCTAGTGGATTGTGGGGTACTGATGTACCTAGTGGATTGTGGGTACTGATGTACCTAGTGGATTGTGGGTACTGATGAACCTAGTGGATTGTGGGTACTGATGTCCCTAGTGGATTGTGGGTACTGATGTACCTCGTGGATTGTGGGGTACTGATGTACCTAGTGGATTGTGGGTACTGATGTACCTCGTGGATTGTGGGTACTGATGTACCTAGTGGATTGTGGGTATTGATGTACCGAGTGGATTGTGGGTACTGATGTCCCTAGTGGATTGTGGGTACTGATGTACCTAGTGGATTGTGGGGTACTGATGTACCTAGTGGATTGTGGGTACTGATGTACCTCGTGGATTGTGGGGTACTGATGTACCTAGTGGATTGTGGGTAGTGATGTACCTAGTGGATTGTGGGTAGTGATGTACCTAGTGGATTGTTGGTAGTGATGTACCTAGTGGATTGTGGGTATTGATGTACCCAGTGGATTGTGGGTATTGATGTACCGAGTGGATTGTGGGGACTGATGTACCTAGTGGATTGTGGGTACTGATGTACCTCGTGGATTGTGGGTACTGATGTACCTAGTGGATTGTGGGTACTGATGTACCTCGTGGATTGTGGGTACTGATGTACCTCGTGGATTGTGGGGACTGATGTACCTAGTGGATTGTGGGTACTGATGTACCTCGTGGATTGTGGGGACTGATGTACCTAGTGGATTGTGGGTACTGATGTACCTAGTGGATTGTGGGTACTGATGTACCTCGTGGATTGTGGGGTACTGATGTACCTAGTGGATTGTGGGTAGTGATGTACCTCGTGGATTGTGGGGTACTGATGTACCTCGTGGATTGTGGGTACTGATGTACCTAGTGGATTGTGGGTACTGATGTACCTAGTGGATTGTGGGGTACTGATGTACCTAGTGGATTGTGGGGTACTGATGTACCTCGTGGATTGTGGGTACTGATGTACCTAGTGGATTGTGGGGTACTGATGTACCTAGTGGATTGTGGGTACTGATGTACCTATTGGATTGTGGGTACTGATGTACCTAGTGGATTGTGGGTACTGATGTACCCAGTGGATTGTGGGTACTGATGTCCCGAGTGGATTGTGGGTACTGATGTACCTCGTGGATTGTGGGTACTGATATACCTCGTGGATTGTGGGTACTGATGTACCAAGTGGATTGTGGGTACTGATGTACCTAGTGGATTGTGGGTACTGATGTACCTAGTGGATTGTGGGTATTGATGTACCGAGTGGATTGTGGGTACTGATGTACCTAGTGGATTGTGGGTACTGATGTACCTAGTGGATTGTGGGTACTGATGTACCTCGTGGATTGTGGGTACTGATGTACCTAGTGGATTGTGGGTACTGATGTCTCGAGTGGATTGTGGGTACTGATGTCCCTAGTGGATTGTGGGTACTGATGTACCTAGTGGATTGTGGGTACTGATGTACCTAGTGGATTGTGGGTAATGATGTACCTAGTGGATTGTGGGTATTGATGTACCTAGTGGATTGTGGGTATTGATGTACCTCGTGGATTGTGGGTACTGATGTACCTAGTGGATTGTGGGTACTGATGTCCCTAGTGGATTGTGGGTACTGATGTCCCGAGTGGATTGTGGGGTACTGATGTACCTAGTGGATTGTGGGTACTGATGTACCCAGTGGATTGTGGGTACTGATGTCCCTTGTGGATTGTGGGTACTGATGTACCAAGTGGATTGTGGGTACTGATGTACCTAGTGGATTGTGGGTACTGATGTACCTTGTGGATTGTGGTTACTGATGTACCTAGTGGATTGTGGGTACTGATGTCCCTTGTGGATTGTGGGTACTGATGTCCCCAGTGGATTGTGGGTACTGATGTACCTAGTGGATTGTGGGTACTGATGTACCTTGTGGATTGTGGTTACTGATGTACCTAGTGGATTGTGGGTACTGATGTCCCTTGTGGATTGTGGGTACTGATGTCCCCAGTGGATTGTGGGTACTGATGTCCCCAGTGGATTGTGGGTACTGATGTACCTAGTGGATTGTGGGTACTGATGTACCTAGTGGATTGTGGGTACTGATGTACCTAGTGGATTGTGGGTACTGATGTACCTAGTGGATTGTGGGTACTGATGTCCCTAGTGGATTGTGGGTACTGATGTACCTAGTGGATTTTGGTACTGATGTCCCTCGTGGATTGTGGGTACTGATGTACCTAGTGGATTGTGGGTACTGATGTACCGAGTGGATTGTGGGTAATGATGTACCGAGTGGATTGTGGGTACTGATGTACCGAGTGGATTGTGGGTACTGATGTACCTAGTGGATTGTGGGTATTGATGTACCTAGTGGATTGTGGGTACTGATGTCCCTAGTGGATTGTGGGTACTGATGTACCGAGTGGATTGTGGGTACTGATGTACCTAGTGGATTGTGGGTACTGATGTACCTAGTGGATTGTGGGTACTGATGTACCTGGTGGATTGTGGGTACTGATGTACCTAGTGGATTGTGGGTACTTATGTACCTAGTGGATTGTGGGTATTGATGTACCTAGTGGATTGTGGGTACTGATGTACCGAGTGGATTGTGGGTATTGATGTACCTAGTGGATTGTGGGTACTGATGTACCGAGTGGATTGTGGGTATTGATGTACCTAGTGGATTGTGGGTACTGTTGTACCTAGTGGATTGTGGGTATTGATGTACCTAGTGGATTGTGGGTACTGATGTCCCTAGTGGATTGTGGGGTACTGATGTACCTAGTGGATTGTGGGGTACTGATGTCCCTAGTGGATTGTGGGTACTGATGTACCTAGTGGATTGTGGGTACTGATGTACCTAGTGGATTGTGGGTACTGATGTACCTAGTGGATTGTGGGTACTGATGAACCTAGTGGATTGTGGGTACTGATGTCCCTAGTGGATTGTGGGTACTGATGTACCTAGTGGATTGTGGGGTACTGATGTACCTAGTGGATTGTGGGTACTGATGTACCTAGTCGATTGTGGGTACTGATGTACCTAGTGGATTGTGGGTATTGATGTACCGAGTGGATTGTGGGTACTGATGTACCTAGTGGATTGTGGGTACTGATGTACCGAGTCGATTGTGGGTACTGATGTACCTAGTGGATTGTGGGTATTGATGTACCTAGTGGATTGTGGGTACTGATGTACCTAGTGGATTGTGGGTATTGATGTACCTAGTGGATTGTGGGTAATGATGTCCCTAGTGGATTGTGGGTACTGATGTACCTAGTGGATTGTGGGTACTGATGTACCTAGTGGATTGTGGGTACTCATGTACCTAGTGGATTGTGGGTACTGATGTACCTAGTGGATTGTGGGTATTGATGTACCTAGTGGATTGTGGGGTATTGATGTACCTAGTGGATTGTGGGTACTGATGTACCGAGTGGATTGTGGGTACTGATGTACCTCGTGGATTGTGGGTATTGATGTACCTAGTGGATTGTGGGTACTGATGTACCGAGTGGATTGTGGGTACTGATGTCCCTAGTGGATTGTGGGTATTGATGTACCAAGTGGATTGTGGGTACTGATGTACCTCGTGGATTGTGGGTATTGATGTACCTAGTGGATTGTGGGTAATGATGTCCCAAGTTGATTGTGGGTACTGATGTACCTAGTGGATTGTGGGTACTGATGTACCTAGTGGATTGTGCGTACTCATGTACCTAGTGGATTGTGGGTACTGATGTACCTAGTGGATTGTGGGTATTGATGTACCTAGTGGATTGTGGGTATTGATGTACCTAGTGGATTGTGGGTACTGATGTACCTCGTGGATTGTGGGTATTGATGTACCGAGTGGATTGTGGGATTGTGGGTACTGATGTACCTGGTGGATTGTGGGTATTGATGTACCTAGTGGATTGTGGGTATTGATGTACCGAGTGGATTGTGGGTACTGATGTACCTCGTGGATTGTGGGTACTGATGTACCGAGTGGATTGTGGGTACTGATGTACCTCGTGGATTGTGGGTACTGATGTACCTGGTGGATTGTGGGTACTGATGTACCTAGTGGATTGTGGGTATTGATGTACCGAGTGGATTGTGGGTACTGATGTACCTCGTGGATTGTGGGTACTGATGTACCGAGTGGATTGTGGGTACTGATGTACCTAGTGGATTGTGGGTACTGATGTACCTCGTGGATTGTGGGTACTGATGTACCTAGTGGATTGTGGGTACTGATGTCCCTAGTGGATTGTGGGTACTGATGTACCTACTGGATTGTGGGTACTGATGTACCGACTGGATTGTGGGTACTGATGTACCTCGTGGATTGTGGGTATTGATGTACCTAGTGGATTGTGGGTACTGATGTACCTAGTGGATTGTGGGTACTGATGTACCTAGTGGATTGTGGGTACTGATGTACCGAGTGGATTGTGGGTACTGATGTCCCTAGTGGATTGTGGGCACTGATGTCCCTAGTGGATTGTGGGTACTGATGTACCTAGTGGATTGTGGGTACTGATGTACCTAGTGGATTGTGGGTATTGATGTACCGAGTGGATTGTGGGGTACTGATGTACCTAGTGGATTGTGGGTACTGATGTACCTAGTGGATTGTGGGTACTGATGTACCGAGTGGATTGTGGGTACTGATGTACCTCGTGGATTGTGGGTATTGATGTACCGAGTGGATTGTGGGTACTGATGTACCCAGTGGATTGTGGGTACTGATGTACCGAGTGGATTGTGGGTATTGATGTACCTAGTGGATTGTGGGTACTGATGTACCGAGTGGATTGTGGGTATTGATGTACCTAGTGGATTGTGGGTACTGTTGTACCTAGTGGATTGTGGGTATTGATGTACCTAGTGGATTGTGGGTACTGATGTCCCTAGTGGATTGTGGGGTACTGATGTCCCTAGTGGATTGTGGGTACTGATGTACCTAGTGGATTGTGGGTACTGATGTACCTAGTGGATTGTGGGGTACTGATGTACCTAGTGGATTGTGGGTACTGATGTACCTCGTGGATTGTGGGTACTGATGTACCTAGTGGATTGTGGGTACTGATGTACCTAGTGGATTGTGGGGTACTGATGTACCTCGTGGATTGTGGGTACTGATGTACCTAGTGGATTGTGGGTACTGATGTACCTCGTGGATTGTGGGGTACTGATGTACCTCGTGGATTGTGGGTACTGATGTACCTAGTGGATTGTGGGGTACTGATGTCCCTAGTGGATTGTGGGGTACTGATGTACCCAGTGGATTGTGGGTACTGATGTACCTAGTGGATTGTGGGTACTGATGTACCTAGTGGATTGTGGGTACTGATGTACCTAGTGGATTGTGGGTACTGATGTACCTAGTGGATTGTGGGTACTGATGTACTTCGTGGATTGTGGGTACTGATGTACCTAGTGGATTGTGGGTACTGATGTACCTCGTGGATTGTGGGTACTGATGTACCGAGTGGATTGTGGGTACTGATGTACCTCGTGGATTGTGGGTACTGATGTACCTAGTGGATTGTGGGTACTGATGTACCGAGTGGATTGTGGGGTACTGATGTACCTCGTGGATTGTGGGTACTGATGTACCTAGTGGATTGTGGGTACTGATGTACCTCGTGGATTGTGGGGTACTGATGTACCTCGTGGATTGTGGGTACAGATGTCCCTAGTGGATTGTGGGTACTGATGTACCTCGTGGATTGTGGGTATTGATGTACCTAGTGGATTGTGGGGTACTGATGTACCTCGTGGATTGTGGGTACTGATGTACCTAGTGGATTGTGGGTACTGATGTCCCTAGTGGATTGTGGGTACTGATGTACCTAGTGGATTGTGGGGTACTGATGTACCTAGTGGATTGTGGGTACTGATGTACCTCGTGGATTGTGGGGTACTGATGTACCTCGTGGATTGTGGGGTACTGATGTACCTAGTGGATTGTGGGTACTGATGTACCTAGTGGATTGTTGGTAGTGATGTACCTAGTGGATTGTGGGTATTGATGTACCCAGTGGATTGTGGGGACTGATGTACCTAGTGGATTGTGGGTACTGATGTACCTCGTGGATTGTGGGTACTGATGTCCCTAGTGGATTGTGGGTACTGATGTACCTCGTGGATTGTGGGTATTGATGTACCTAGTGGATTGTGGGGTACTGATGTACCTCGTGGATTGTGGGTACTGATGTCCCGAGTGGATTGTGGGTACTGATGTACCTAGTGGATTGTGGGGTATTGATGTACCTCGTGGATTGTGGGTACTGATGTCCCTAGTGGATTGTGGGTACTGATGTACCTAGTGGATTGTGGGGTACTGATGTACCTCGTGGATTGTGGGTACTGATGTACCGAGTGGATTGTGGGGTACTGATGTACCCAGTGGATTGTGGGTACTGATGTACCTAGTGGATTGTGGGTACTGATGTACCTAGTGGATTGTGGGTACTGAAGTACCTAGTGGATTGTGGGTACTGATGTACCGAGTGGATTGTGGGTACTGATGTACCTAGTGGATTGTGGGGTATTGATGTACCTCGTGGATTGTGGGTACTGATGTCCCTAGTGGATTGTGGGTACTGATGTACCTCGTGGATTGTGGGTATTGATGTACCTAGTGGATTGTGGGGTACTGATGTACCTCGTGGATTGTGGGTACTGATGTACCTAGTGGATTGTGGGGTACTGATGTACCTCGTGGATTGTGGGTACCGATGTACCGAGTGGATTCTGGGGTACTGATGTACCCAGTGGATTGTGGGTACTGATGTACCTAGTGGATTGTGGGTACTGATGTACCTAGTGGATTGTGGGTACTGATGTACCTAGTGGATTGTGGGTACTGATGTACCTAGTGGATTGTGGGGTATTGATGTACCTCGTGGATTGTGGGTACTGATGTCCCTAGTGGATTGTGGGTACTGATGTACCTCGTGGATTGTGGGTATTGATGTACCTAGTGGATTGTGGGTACTGATGTACCGAGTGGATTGTGGGGTATTGATGTACCTAGTGGATTGTGGGTCCTGATGTACCTAGTGGATTGTGGGTACTGATGTACCTCGTGGATTGTGGGTACTGATGTACCTAGTGGATTGTGGGTACTGATGTACCTAGTGGATTGTGGGTACTGATGTACCTAGTGGATTGTGGGTACTGATGTACCTAGTGGATTGTGGGTATTGATGTACCTAGTGGATTGTGGGTATTGATGTACCTAGTGGATTGTGGGTACTGATGTACCTAGTGGATTGTGGGTACTGATGTACCTAGTGGATTGTGGGTACTGATGTACCTCGTGGATTGTGGGTACTGATGTACCTCGTGGATTGTGGGTACTGATGTACCTCGTGGATTGTGGGTACTGATGTACCTAGTGGATTGTGGGTGCTGATGTACCTAGTGGATTGTGGGTACTGATGTACCTAGTGGATTGTGGGTACTGATGTACCTCGTGGATTGTGGGTACTGATGTACCCAGTGGATTGTGGGTACTGATATACCTAGTGGATTGTGGGTACTGATGTACCTAGTGGATTGTGGGTACTGATGTACCTAGTGGATTGTGGGTACTGATGTACCTGGTGGATTGTGGGTACTGATGTACCTGGTGGATTGTGGGTACTGATGTACCTAGTGGATTGTGGGTACTGATGTACCTAGTGGATTGTGGGGTACTGATGTACCTAGTGGATTGTGGGTACTGATGTACCTACTGGATTGTGGGGTACTGATGTACCTAGTGGATTGTGGGTACTGATGTACCTAGTGGATTGTGGGTACTGATGTACCTAGTGGATTGTGGGTACTGATGTACCTAGTGGATTGTGGGTACTGATGTCCCTAGTGGATTGTGGGTACTGATGTACCTAGTGGATTGTGGGGTACTGATGTACCTAGTGGATTGTGGGTACTGATGTACCTAGTGGATTGTGGGTACTGATGTACCTAGTGGATTGTGGGTACTGATGTCCCTAGTGGATTGTGGGTACTGATGTACCTAGTGGATTGTGGGGTACTGATGTACCTAGTGGATTGTGGGTACTGATGTACCTCGTGGATTGTGGGGTACTGATGTACCTCGTGGATTGTGGGGTACTGATGTACCTAGTGGATTGTGGGTACTGATGTACCTAGTGGATTGTTGGTAGTGATGTACCTAGTGGATTGTGGGTATTGATGTACCCAGTGGATTGTGGGTATTGATGTACCGAGTGGATTGTGGGGACTGATGTACCTAGTGGATTGTGGGTACTGATGTACCTCGTGGATTGTGGGTACTGATGTACCTCGTGGATTGTGGGTACTGATGTACCTCGTGGATTGTGGGTACTGATGTACCTAGTGGATTGTGGGTACTGATGTACCTCGTGGATTGTGGGGTACTGATGTACCTAGTGGATTGTGGGTACTGATGTACCTCGTGGATTGTGGGTACTGATGTACCTAGTGGATTGTGGGGTACTGATGTACCTCGTGGATTGTGGGTACTGATGTACCCAGTGGATTGTGGGTACTGATGTACCTAGTGGATTGTGGGGTACTGATGTACCTAGTGGATTGTGGGTACTGATGTACCTATTGGATTGTGGGTACTGATGTACCTAGTGGATTGTGGGTACTGATGTACCCAGTGGATTGTGGGTACTGATGTCCCGAGTGGATTGTGGGTACTGATGTACCTCGTGGATTGTGGGTACTGATATACCTCGTGGATTGTGGGTACTGATGTACCTAGTGGATTGTGGGTACTGATGTACCTAGTGGATTGTGGGTACTGATGTACCTAGTGGATTGTGGGTATTGATGTACCTAGTGGATTGTGGGTACTGATGTACCTAGTGGATTGTGGGTACTGATGTACCTAGTGGATTGTGGGTACTGATGTACCTAGTGGATTGTGGGTACTGATGTCTCGAGTGGATTGTGGGTACTGATGTCCCTAGTGGATTGTGGGTACTGATGTACCTAGTGGATTGTGGGTACTGACGTACCTAGTGGATTGTGGGTACTGATGTACCTAGTGGATTGTGGGTACTGATGTACCTAGTGGATTGTGGGTATTGATGTACCTCGTGGATTGTGGGTACTGATGTACCTCGTGGATTGTGGGTACTGATGTACCTAGTGGATTGTGGGTACTGATGTCCCGAGTGGATTGTGGGTACTGATGTACCTAGTGGATTGTGGGTACTGATGTACCTAGTGGATTGTGGGTACTGATGTACCTAGTGGATTGTGGGGTACTGATGTACCTAGTGGATTGTGGGTACTGATGTACCTAGTGGATTGTGGGTACTGATGTACCTAGTGGATTGTGGGGTACTGATGTACCTAGTGGATTGTGGGGTACTGATGTACCTAGTGGATTGTGGGTACTGATGTACCTAGTGGATTGTGGGTACTGATGTACCTAGTGGATTGTGGGTACTGATGTACCTAGTGGATTGTGGGGTACTGATGTACCTAGTGGATTGTGGGTACTGATGTACCTAGTGGATTGTGGGGTACTGATGTACCTAGTGGATTGTGGGTACTGATGTACCTAGTGGATTGTGGGTACTGATGTACCTAGTGGATTGTGGGTACTGATGTACCTAGTGGATTGTGGGTACTGATGTCCCTAGTGGATTGTGGGTACTGATGTACCTAGTGGATTGTGGGGTACTGATGTACCTAGTGGATTGTGGGTACTGATGTACCTAGTGGATTGTGGGTACTGATGTACCTAGTGGATTGTGGGTACTGATGTACCTAGTGGATTGTGGGTACTGATGTCCCGAGTGGATTGTGGGTACTGATGTACCTAGTGGATTGTGGGGTACTGATGTACCTAGTGGATTGTGGGTACTGATGTACCTCGTGGATTGTGGGGTACTGATGTACCTCGTGGATTGTGGGGTACTGATGTACCTAGTGGATTGTGGGTACTGATGTACCTAGTGGATTGTTGGTAGTGATGTACCGAGTGGATTGTGGGTATTGATGTACCCAGTGGATTGTGGGTATTGATGTACCGAGTGGATTGTGGGGACTGATGTACCTAGTGGATTGTGGGTACTGATGTACCTCGTGGATTGTGGGTACTGATGTACCTCGTGGATTGTGGGGACTGATGTACCTAGTGGATTGTGGGTACTGATGTACCTAGTGGATTGTGGGTACTGATGTACCTCGTGGATTGTGGGGTACTGATGTACCTAGTGGATTGTGGGTACTGATGTACCTCGTGGATTGTGGGTACTGATGTACCTAGTGGATTGTGGGGTACTGATGTACCTCGTGGATTGTGGGTACTGATGTACCCAGTGGATTGTGGGTACTGATGTACCTAGTGGATTGTGGGGTACTGATGTACCTAGTGGATTGTGGGTACTGATGTACCTATTGGATTGTGGGTACTGATGTACCTCGTGGATTGTGGGTACTGATGTACCCAGTGGATTGTGGGTACTGATGTCCCGAGTGGATTGTGGGTACTGATGTACCTCGTGGATTGTGGGTACTGATATACCTCGTGGATTGTGGGTACTGATGTACCTAGTGGATTGTGGGTACTGATGTACCTAGTGGATTGTGGGTACTGATGTACCTAGTGGATTGTGGGTATTGATGTACCTAGTGGATTGTGGGTACTGATGTACCTAGTGGATTGTGGGTACTGATGTACCGAGTGGATTGTGGGTACTGATGTACCGAGTGGATTGTGGGTACTGATGTACCTAGTGGATTGTGGGTACTGATGTCTCGAGTGGATTGTGGGTACTGATGTCCCTCGTGGATTGTGGGTACTGATGTACCTAGTGGATTGTGGGTACTGACGTACCTAGTGGATTGTGGGTAATGATGTACCTAGTGGATTGTGGGTATTGATGTACCTAGTGGATTGTGGGTATTGATGTACCTCGTGGATTGTGGGTACTGATGTACCTAGTGGATTGTGGGTACTGATGTACCTAGTGGATTGTGGGGTACTGATGTACCTAGTGGATTGTGGGTACTGATGTACCCAGTGGATTGTGGGTACTGATGTCCCTTGTGGATTGTGGGTACTGATGTACCTAGTGGATTGTGGGTACTGATGTACCTAGTGGATTGTGGGTACTGATGTACCTTGTGGATTGTGGGTACTGATGTACCTAGTGGATTTTGGTACTGATGTACCTTGTGGATTGTGGGTACTGATGTCCCTTGTGGATTGTGGGTACTGATGTCCCCAGTGGATTGTGGGTACTGATGTACCTAGTGGATTGTGGGTACTGATGTACCTTGTGGATTGTGGTTACTGATGTACCTAGTGGATTGTGGGTACTGATGTCCCTTGTGGATTGTGGGTACTGATGTCCCCAGTGGATTGTGGGTACTGATGTCCCCAGTGGATTGTGGGTACTGATGTACCGAGTGGATTGTGGGTACTGATGTACCTAGTGGATTGTGGGTCCTGATGTACCTAGTGGATTGTGGGTACTGATGTCCCTAGTGGATTGTGGGTACTGATGTACCTAGTGGATTTTGGTACTGATGTCCCTCGTGGATTGTGGGTACTGATGTACCTCGTGGATTGTGGGTACTGATGTCCCTCGTGGATTGTGGGTACTGATGTACCTCGTGGATTGTGGGTACTGATGTACCTAGTGGATTGTGGGTACTGATGTACCGAGTGGATTGTGGGTACTGATGTACCTAGTGGATTGTGGGTACTGATGTACCGAGTGGATTGTGGGTACTGATGTACCTAGTGGATTGTGGGTACTGATGTACCTCGTGGATTGTGGGTATTGATGTACCTAGTGGATTGTGGGTACTGATGTACCGAGTGGATTGTGGGTACTGATGTACCTAGTGGATTGTGGGTACTGATGTACCTAGTGGATTGTGGGTACTGATGTACCTGGTGGATTGTGGGTACTGATGTACCTAGTGGATTGTGGGTACTGATGTACCTAGTGGATTGTGGGTATTGATGTACCTAGTGGATTGTGGGTACTGATGTACCTAGTGGATTGTGGGTATTGATGTACCTAGTGGATTGTGGGTACTGATGTCCCTAGTGGATTTTGGGGGACTGATGTACCTAGTGGATTGTGGGTACTGATGTCCCGAGTGGATTGTGGGTACTGATGTCCCTAGTGGATTGTGGGTACTGATGTACCTAGTGGATTGTGGGTACTGATGTACCTAGTGGATTGTGGGTACTGATGTACCTAGTGGATTGTGGGTACTGATGTACCTAGTGGATTGTGGGTACTGATGTCCCTAGTGGATTGTGGGTACTGATGTACCTAGTGGATTGTGGGGTACTGATGTACCTAGTGGATTGTGGGTATTGATGTACCTAGTGGATTGTGGGTACTGATGTACCTAGTGGATTGTGGGTGCTGATGTACCTAGTGGATTTTGGTACTGATGTCCCTCGTGGATTGTGGGTATTGATGTACCTAGTGGATTGTGGGTACTGATGTACCTAGTGGATTGTGGGTACTGATGTACCTCGTGGATTGTGGGTACTGATGTCCCTCGTGGATTGTGGGTACTGATGTACCTCGTGGATTGTGGGTACTGATGTACCTAGTGGATTGTGGGTACTGATGTACCGAGTGGATTGTGGGTACTGATGTACCTAGTGGATTGTGGGTACTGATGTACCGAGTGGATTGTGGGTACTGATGTACCTAGTGGATTGTGGGTACTGATGTACCTCGTGGATTGTGGGGTACTGATGTCCCTAGTGGATTGTGGGTACTGATGTCCCTAGTGGATTGTGGGTACTGATGTACCGAGTGGATTGTGGGTACTGATGTACCTAGTGGATTGTGGGTACTGATGTACCTAGTGGATTGTGGGTACTGATGTACCTGGTGGATTGTGGGTACTGATGTACCTAGTGGATTGTGGGTACTGATGTACCTAGTGGATTGTGGGTATTGATGTACCTAGTGGATTGTGGGTACTGATGTACCTAGTGGATTGTGGGTACTGATGTACCTAGTGGATTGTGGGTACTGATGTCCCTAGTGGATTGTGGGGTACTGATGTACCTAGTGGATTGTGGGGTACTGATGTCCCGAGTGGATTGTGGGTACTGATGTACCTAGTGGATTGTGGGTACTGATGTACCTCGTGGATTGTGGGTACTGATGTACCTAGTGGATTGTGGGTACTGATGTACCTAGTGGATTGTGGGTACTGATGTCCCTAGTGGATGGTGGGTACTGATGTACCTAGTGGATTGTGGGGTACTGATGTACCTAGTGGATTGTGGGTACTGATGTACCTAGTCGATTGTGGGTACTGATGTACCTAGTGGATTGTGGGTATTGATGTACCGA
Organism: Heptranchias perlo; assembly: GCF_035084215.1. Taxonomy (NCBI): domain Eukaryota; kingdom Metazoa; phylum Chordata; class Chondrichthyes; order Hexanchiformes; family Hexanchidae; genus Heptranchias; species Heptranchias perlo. The sequence continues at coordinate 63,552,635 of NC_090337.1, read as the reverse complement.
GTGGATTGTGGGTACTGATGTACCTAGTGGATTGTGGGTACTGATGTACCGAGTCGATTGTGGGTACTGATGTACCTAGTGGATTGTGGGTATTGATGTACCTAGTGGATTGTGGGTACTGATGTACCTAGTGGATTGTGGGTATTGATGAACCTAGTGGATTGAGGGTAATGATGTACCTCGTGGATTGTGGGTTCTGATGTACCTAGTGGATTGTGGGTACTGATGTACCGAGTGGATTGTAGGTACTCATGTACCGAGTGGATTGTGGGTACTGATGTACCTAGTGGATTGTGGGTATTGATGTACCGAGTGGATTGTGGGGTATTGATGTACCTAGTGGATTGTGGGTACTGATGTACCCAGTGGATTGTGGGTACTGATGTACCTAGTGGATTGTGGGTACTGATGTACCTAGTGGATTGTGGGTATTGATGTACCTAGTGGATTGTGGGTACTGATGTACCTAGTGGATTGTGGGTACTGATGTCCCTAGTGGATTGTGGGATTGTGGGTACTGAGGTACCTAGTGGATTGTGGGTATTGATGTACCTCGTGGATTGTGGGGTATTGATGTACCGAGTGGATTGTGGGTACTGATGTACCGAGTGGATTGTGGGTACTGATGTACCTAGTGGATTGTGGGTATTGATGTACCTCGTGGATTGTGGGTATTGATGTACCGAGTGGATTGTGGGTACTGATGTACCGAGTGGATTGTGGGTACTGATGTACCTAGTGGATTGTGGGTATTGATGTACCTCGTGGATTGTGGGGTATTGATGTACCTAGTGGATTGTGGGTACTGATGTACCGAGTGGATTGTGGGGTATTGATGTACCGAGTGGATTGTGGGTACTGATGTACCGAGTGGATTGTGGGTACTGATGTACCTAGTGGATTGTGGGTACTGATGTACCTAGTGGATTGTGGGTACTGATGTACCTCGTGGATTGTGGGATTGTGGGTACTGATGTACCTAGTGGATTGTGGGTATTGATGTACCGAGTGGATTGTGGGTACTGATGTACCTCGTGGATTGTGGGTACTGATGTACCGAGTGGATTGTGGGTACTGATGTACCTAGTGGATTGTGGGTACTGATATACCTCGTGGATTGTGGGTACTGATGTACCGAGTGGATTGTGGGATTGTGGGTATTGATGTACCGAGTGGATTGTGGGTACTGATGTACCTAGTGGATTGTGGGTACTGATGTACCTAGTGGATTGTGGGTACTGATGTACCGAGTGGATTGTGGGTACTGATGTACCTAGTGGATTGTGGGTATTGATGTACCTAGTGGATTGTGGGTACTGATGTACCTAGTGGATTGTGGGGTACTGATGTACCTAGTGGATTGTGGGTATTGATGTACCTAGTGGATTGTGGGTACTGATGTACCTAGTGGATTGTGGGCACTGATGTACCTAGTGGATTGTGGGTACTGATGTTCCTAGTGGATTGTGGGGTACTGATGTACCGAGTGGATTGTGGGTACTGATGTACCCAGTGGATTGTGGGTACTGATGTACCTCGTGGATTGTGGGTACTGATGTACCTAGTGGATTGTGGGTACTGATGTACCTGGTGGATTGTGGGTACTGATGTACCTAGTGGATTGTGGGTACTGATGTACCTAGTGGATTGTGGGTACTGATGTACCTCGTGGATTGTGGGGTACTGATGTCCCAAGTGGATTGTGGGTACTGATGTACCTAGTGGATTGTGGGGTACTGATGTACCGAGTGGATTGTGGGTACTGATGTACCCAGTGGATTGTGGGTACTGATGTGCCCAGTGGATTGTGGGGTACTGATGTACCTAGTGGATTGTGGGGTACTGATGTACCTAGTGGATTGTGGGTACTGATGTACCCAGTGGATTGTGGGTACTGATGTACCTAGTGGATTGTGGGGTACTGATGTACCTAGTGGATTGTGGGTACTGATGTACCTAGTGGATTGTGGGTACTGATGTACCTCGTGGATTGTGGGTACTGATGTACCTCGTGGATTGTGGGTACTGATGTACCTCGTGGATTGTGGGTACTGATGTACCTAGTGGATTGTGGGTACTGATGTACCTAGTGGATTGTGGGGTACTGATGTCCCTAGTGGATTGTGGGTACTGATGTACCTCGTGGATTGTGGGTACTGATGTCCCTAGTGGATTGTGGGTACTGATGTACCTAGTGGATTGTGGGTACTGATGTCCCTAGTGGATTGTGGGTACTGATGTACCTAGTGGATTGTGGGTACTGATGTACCTAGTGGATTGTGGGTACTGATGTCCCTAGTGGATGGTGGGTACTGATGTACCTAGTGGATTGTGGGGTACTGATGTACCTAGTGGATTGTGGGTACTGATGTACCTAGTCGATTGTGGGTACTGATGTACCTAGTGGATTGTGGGTATTGATGTACCTAGTGGATTGTGGGTACTGATGTACCTAGTGGATTGTGGGTACTGATGTACCGAGTCGATTGTGGGTACTGATGTACCTAGTGGATTGTGGGTATTGATGTACCTAGTGGATTGTGGGTACTGATGTACCTAGTGGATTGTGGGTATTGATGAACCTAGTGGATTGAGGGTAATGATGTACCTCGTGGATTGTGGGTTCTGATGTACCTAGTGGATTGTGGGTACTGATGTACCGAGTGGATTGTAGGTACTCATGTACCGAGTGGATTGTGGGTACTGATGTACCTAGTGGATTGTGGGTATTGATGTACCGAGTGGATTGTGGGGTATTGATGTACCTAGTGGATTGTGGGTACTGATGTACCCAGTGGATTGTGGGTACTGATGTACCTAGTGGATTGTGGGTACTGATGTACCTAGTGGATTGTGGGTATTGATGTACCTAGTGGATTGTGGGTACTGATGTACCTAGTGGATTGTGGGTACTGATGTCCCTAGTGGATTGTGGGATTGTGGGTACTGAGGTACCTAGTGGATTGTGGGTATTGATGTACCTCGTGGATTGTGGGGTATTGATGTACCGAGTGGATTGTGGGTATTGATGTACCGAGTGGATTGTGGGTACTGATGTACCGAGTGGATTGTGGGTACTGATGTACCTAGTGGATTGTGGGTATTGATGTACCTCGTGGATTGTGGGGTATTGATGTACCTAGTGGATTGTGGGTACTGATGTACCGAGTGGATTGTGGGGTATTGATGTACCGAGTGGATTGTGGGTACTGATGTACCGAGTGGATTGTGGGTACTGATGTACCTAGTGGATTGTGGGTACTGATGTACCTAGTGGATTGTGGGTACTGATGTACCTCGTGGATTGTGGGATTGTGGGTACTGATGTACCTAGTGGATTGTGGGTATTGATGTACCGAGTGGATTGTGGGTACTGATGTACCTCGTGGATTGTGGGTACTGATGTACCGAGTGGATTGTGGGTACTGATGTACCTAGTGGATTGTGGGTACTGATATACCTAGTGGATTGTGGGTACTGATGTACCGAGTGGATTGTGGGATTGTGGGTACTGAGGTACCTAGTGGATTGTGGGTATTGATGTACCGAGTGGATTGTGGGTACTGATGTACCTAGTGGATTGTGGGTACTGATGTACCGAGTGGATTGTGGGGTACTGATGTACCTAGTGGATTGTGGGTATTGATGTACCGAGTGGATTGTGGGTACTGATGTACCTAGTGGATTGTGGGTACTGATGTACCTAGTGGATTGTGGGTACTGATGTACCGAGTGGATTGTTGGTATTGATGTACCGAGTGGATTGTGGGTACTGATGTACCTAGTGGATTGTGGGTATTGATGTACCTAGTGGATTGTGGGTACTGATGTACCTAGTGGATTGTGGGGTACTGATGTACCTAGTGGATTGTGGGTATTGATGTACCTAGTGGATTGTGGGTACTGATGTACCTAGTGGATTGTGGGCACTGATGTACCTAGTGGATTGTGGGTACTGATGTTCCTAGTGGATTGTGGGGTACTGATGTACCGAGTGGATTGTGGGTACTGATGTACCCAGTGGATTGTGGGTACTGATGTACCTCGTGGATTGTGGGTACTGATGTACCTAGTGGATTGTGGGTACTGATGTACCTGGTGGATTGTGGGTACTGATGTACCTAGTGGATTGTGGGTACTGATGTACCTAGTGGATTGTGGGTACTGATGTACCTCGTGGATTGTGGGGTACTGATGTCCCAAGTGGATTGTGGGTACTGATGTACCTAGTGGATTGTGGGGTACTGATGTACCGAGTGGATTGTGGGTACTGATGTACCCAGTGGATTGTGGGTACTGATGTGCCCAGTGGATTGTGGGGTACTGATGTACCTAGTGGATTGTGGGGTACTGATGTACCTAGTGGATTGTGGGTACTGATGTACCCAGTGGATTGTGGGTACTGATGTACCTAGTGGATTGTGGGGTACTGATGTACCTAGTGGATTGTGGGTACTGATGTACCTAGTGGATTGTGGGTACTGATGTACCTCGTGGATTGTGGGTACTGATGTACCTCGTGGATTGTGGGTACTGATGTACCTCGTGGATTGTGGGTACTGATGTACCTAGTGGATTGTGGGGTACTGATGTACCTAGTGGATTGTGGGTACTGATGTACCTCGTGGATTGTGGGTACTGATGTACCTCGTGGATTGTGGGTACTGATGTCCCTAGTGGATTGTGGGTACTGATTTCCCTCGTGGATTGTGGGTACTGATGTACCTAGTGGATTGTGGGTACTGATGTACCTAGTGGATTGTGGGGTACTGATGTCCCTAGTGGATTGTGGGTACTGATGTACCTCGTGGATTGTGGGTACTGATGTCCCTAGTGGATTGTGGGTACTGATGTACCTAGTGGATTGTGGGTACTGATGTCCCTAGTGGATTGTGGGTACTGATGTACCTAGTGGATTGTGGGTACTGATGTCCCTAGTGGATTGTGGGTACTGATGTCCCTAGTGGATTGTGGGTACTGATGTACCTCGTGGATTGTGGGTACTGATGTACCTAGTGGATTGTGGGTACTGATGTACCTAGTGGATTGTGGGTACTGATGTACCTAGTGGATTGTGGGTACTGATGTACCTAGTGGATTGTGGGTACTGATGTACCTAGTGGATTGTGGGTACTGATGTCCCTAGTGGATTGTGGGTACTGATGTACCTAGTGGATTGTGGGGTACTGATGTACCTAGTGGATTGTGGGTACTGATGTACCTAGTCGATTGTGGGTACTGATGTACCTAGTGGATTGTGGGTATTGATGTACCTAGTGGATTGTGGGTACTGATGTACCCAGTGGATTGTGGGTACTGATGTACCGAGTCGATTGTGGGTACTGATGTACCTAGTGGATTGTGGGTATTGATGTACCTAGTGGATTGTGGGTACTGATGTACCTAGTGGATTGTGGGTATTGATGAACCTAGTGGATTGTGGGTAATGATGTCCCTCGTGGATTGTGGGTTCTGATGTACCTAGTGGATTGTGGGTACTGATGTACCTAGTGGATTGTAGGTACTGATGTACCTAGTGGATTGTGGGTATTGATGAACCTAGTGGATTGTGGGTAATGATGTCCCTCGTGGATTGTGGGTTCTGATGTACCTAGTGGATTGTGGGTACTGATGTACCTAGTGGATTGTAGGTACTGATGTACCTAGTGGATTGTGGGTACTGATGTACCTAGTGGATTGTGGGTATTGATGAACCTAGTGGATTGTGGGTAATGATGTCCCTCGTGGATTGTGGGTTCTGATGTACCTAGTGGATTGTGGGTACTGATGTACCGAGTGGATTGTGGGTATTGATGTACCGAGTGGATTGTGGGGTATTGATGTACCTTGTGGATTGTGGGTACTGATGTACCCAGTGGATTGTGGGTACTGATGTACCTAGTGGATTGTGGGTACTGATGTACCTAGTGGATTGTGGGTATTGATGTACCTAGTGGATTGTGGGTACTGATGTACCTAGTGGATTGTGGGTACTGATGTCCCTAGTGGATTGTGGGATTGTGGGTACTGAGGTACCTAGTGGATTGTGGGTATTGATGTACCTCGTGGATTGTGGGGTATTGATGTACCGAGTGGATTGTGGGTATTGATGTACCGAGTGGATTGTGGGTACTGATGTACCGAGTGGATTGTGGGTACTGATGTACCTAGTGGATTGTGGGTATTGATGTACCTCGTGGATTGTGGGGTATTGATGTACCTAGTGGATTGTGGGTACTGATGTACCGAGTGGATTGTGGGGTATTGATGTACCGAGTGGATTGTGGGTACTGATGTACCGAGTGGATTGTGGGTACTGATGTACCTAGTGGATTGTGGGTACTGATGTACCTAGTGGATTGTGGGTACTGATGTACCTAGTGGATTGTGGGTACTGATGTACCTCGTGGATTGTGGGATTGTGGGTACTGATGTACCTAGTGGATTGTGGGTATTGATGTACCTCGTGGATTGTGGGGTACTGATGTACCTAGTGGATTGTGGGGACTGATGTACCTCGTGGATTGTGGGTACTGATGTACCGAGTGGATTGTGGGTACTGATGTACCTAGTGGATTGTGGGTACTGATATACCTAGTGGATTGTGGGTACTGATGTACCGAGTGGATTGTGGGATTGTGGGTACTGAGGTACCTAGTGGATTGTGGGTATTGATGTACCGAGTGGATTGTGGGTACTGATGTACCTAGTGGATTGTGGGTACTGATGTACCTAGTGGATTGTGGGGTACTGATGTACCTAGTGGATTGTGGGTATTGATGTACCTAGTGGATTGTGGGTACTGATGTACCTAGTGGATTGTGGGTACTGATGTACCTAGTGGATTGTGGGTACTGATGTACCTAGTGGATTGTGGGTATTGATGTACCTGGTGGATTGTGGGTACTGATGTACCTAGTGGATTGTGGGCACTGATGTACCTAGTGGATTGTGGGTACTGATGTTCCTAGTGGATTGTGGGGTACTGATGTACCGAGTGGATTGTGGGTACTGATGTACCCAGTGGATTGTGGGTACTGATGTACCTCGTGGATTGTGGGTACTGATGTACCTAGTGGATTGTGGGTACTGATGTACCTGGTGGATTGTGGGTACTGATGTACCTAGTGGATTGTGGGTACTGATGTACCTAGTGGATTGTGGGTACTGATGTACCTCGTGGATTGTGGGGTACTGATGTCCCAAGTGGATTGTGGGTACTGATGTACCTAGTGGATTGTGGGGTACTGATGTACCTAGTGGATTGTGGGTACTGATGTACCCAGTGGATTGTGGGTACTGATGTGCCCAGTGGATTGTGGGGTACTGATGTACCTAGTGGATTGTGGGGTACTGATGTACCTAGTGGATTGTGGGTACTGATGTACCCAGTGGATTGTGGGTACTGATGTACCTAGTGGATTGTGGGGTACTGATGTACCTAGTGGATTGTGGGTACTGATGTACCTAGTGGATTGTGGGTACTGATGTACCTCGTGGATTGTGGGTACTGATGTACCTCGTGGATTGTGGGTACTGATGTACCTCGTGGATTGTGGGTACTGATGTACCTAGTGGATTGTGGGGTACTGATGTACCTAGTGGATTGTGGGTACTGATGTACCTCGTGGATTGTGGGTACTGATGTACCTCGTGGATTGTGGGTACTGATGTCCCTAGTGGATTGTGGGTACTGATTTCCCTAGTGGATTGTGGGGTACTGATGTACCTAGTGGATTGTGGGTACTGATGTACCTAGTGGATTGTGGGGTACTGATGTACCTAGTGGATTGTGGGTACTGATGTACCTCGTGGATTGTGGGTACTGATGTCCCTAGTGGATTGTGGGTACTGATGTACCTAGTGGATTGTGGGTACTGATGTCCCTAGTGGATTGTGGGTACTGATGTACCTAGTGGATTGTGGGTACTGATGTCCCTAGTGGATTGTGGGTACTGATGTCCCTAGTGGATTGTGGGTACTGATGTACCTCGTGGATTGTGGGTACTGATGTACCTAGTGGATTGTGGGTACTGATGTACCTAGTGGATTGTGGGTACTGATGTACCTCGTGGATTGTGGGGTACTGATGTACCTAGTGGATTGTGGGTACTGATGTACCTAGTGGATTGTGGGTACTGATGTACCTAGTGGATTGTGGGTACTGATGTACCTAGTGGATTGTGGGTACTGATGTCCCGAGTGGATTGTGGGGTACTGATGTACCAAGTGGATTGTGGGTACTGATGTACCCAGTGGATTGTGGGTACTGATGTACCAAGTGGATTGTGGGGTACTGATGTACCTAGTGGATTGTGGGTACTGATGTACCTAGTGGATTGTGGGTATTGATGTACCTAGTGGATTGTGGGTACTGATGTACCTAGTGGATTGTGGGTACTGATGTACCTAGTGGATTGTGGGTACTGATGTACCTAGTGGATTGTGGGGTACTGATGCACCAAGTGGATTGTGGGTACTGATGTACCCAGTGGATTGTGGGTACTGATGTACCTAATGGATTGTGGGTATTGATGTACCGAGTGGATTGTGGGGACTGATGTACCTAGTGGATTGTGGGTACTGATGTACCTCGTGGATTGTGGGTACTGATGTACCTAGTGGATTGTGGGTACTGATGTACCTAGTGGATTGTGGGTACTGATGTACCTAGTGGATTGTGGGTCCTGATGTACCTAGTGGATTGTGGGTACTGATGTACCTAGTGGATTGTGGGTACTGATGTACCGAGTGGATTGTGGGTACTGATGTACCTAGTGGATTGTGGGTACTGATGTACCTAGTGGATTGTGGGTACTGATGTACCCAATGGATTGTGGGTATTGATGTACCGAGTGGATTGTGGGTATTGATGTACCTAGTGGATTGTTGGTACTGATGTACCTAGTGGATTGTGGGGTACTGATGTCCCTAGTGGATTGTGGGTACTGATGTACCCAGTGGATTGTGGGTACTGATGTACCTAGTGGATTGTGGGTACTGATGTACCCAGTGGATTGTGGGTACTGATGTACCTTGTGGATTGTGGGGACTGATGTCCCTAGTGGATTGTGGGTACTGATGTACCTAGTGGATTGTGGGTACTGATGTACCGAGTGGATTGTGGGTACTGATGTACCTAGTGGATTGTGGGTACTGATGTACCTAGTGGATTGTGGGTACTGATGTACCTCGTGGATTGTGGGGTATTGATGTCCCGAGTGGATTGTGGGTACTGATGTACCGAGTGGATTGTGGGTACTGATGTACCTAGTGGATTGTGGGTACTGATGTACTAGTGGATTGTGGGTACTGATGTACCTAGTGGATTGTGGGTACTGATGTACCGAGTGGATTGTGGGTACTGATGTACCGGGTGGATTGTGGGTCCTGATGTACCTAGTGGATTGTGGGTACTGATATACCAAGTGGATTGTGGGTACTGATGTACCCAGTGGATTGTGGGTACTGATGTACCTAGTGGATTGTGGGTACTGATGTACCGAGTGGATTGTGGGTACTGATGTACCGAGTGGATTGTGGGTGCTGATGTACCTAGTGGATTGTGGGTACTGATGTACCTAGTGGATTGTGGGTACTGATGTACCGAGTGGATTGTGGGTATTGATGTCCCTAGTGGATTGTGGGTGCTGATGTACCTAGTGGATTGTGGGTACTGATGTACCTAGTGGATTGTGGGTACTGATGTACCTAGTGGATTGTGGGCACTGATGTACCTAGTGGATTGTGGGTACTGATGTACCTAGTGGATTGTGGGGTACTGATGTACCGAGTGGATTGTGGGTACTGATGTACCTCGTGGATTGTGGGTACTGATGTACCTAGTGGATTGTGGGTACTGATGTACCTGGTGGATTGTGGGTACTGATGTACCTAGTGGATTGTGGGTACTGATGTACCTAGTGGATTGTGGGTACTGATGTACCTCGTGGATTGTGGGGTACTGATGTCCCAAGTGGATTGTGGGTACTGATGTACCTAGTGGATTGTGGGTACTGATGTACCTAGTGGATTGTGGGTACTGATGTACCTAGTGGATTGTGGGTATTGATGTACCTAGTGGATTGTGGGTACTGATGTACCTAGTGGATTGTGGGTATTGATGTACCTAGTGGATTGTGGGTACTGATGTACCGAGTGGATTGTGGGGTACTGATGTACCTAGTGGATTGTGGGTACTGATGTACCTAGTGGATTGTGGGTACTGATGTACCTAGTGGATTGTGGGTACTGATGTACCTAGTGGATTGTGGGTACTGATGTACCTAGTGGATTGTGGGGTACTGATGTACCTAGTGGATTGTGGGTACTGATGTACCTCGTGGATTGTGGGTACTGATGTCCCTAGTGGATTGTGGGGTACTGATGTACCTAGTGGATTGTGGGTACTGATGTACCCAGTGGATTGTGGGGTACTGATGTACCTAGTGGATTGTGGGGTACTGATGTACCTAGTGGATTGTGGGTACTGATGTACCCAGTGGATTGTGGGTACTGATGTACCTAGTGGATTGTGGGGTACTGATGTACCTAGTGGATTGTGGGTACTGATGTACCTAGTGGATTGTGGGTACTGATGTACCTCGTGGATTGTGGGTACTGATGTACCTCGTGGATTGTGGGTACTGATGTACCTAGTGGATTGTGGGGTACTGATGTACCGAGTGGATTGTGGGTACTGATGTACCTCGTGGATTGTGGGTACTGATGTACCTCGTGGATTGTGGGTACTGATGTCCCTAGTGGATTGTGGGTACTGATTTCCCTAGTGGATTGTGGGGTACTGATGTACCTAGTGGATTGTGGGTACTGATGTACCTAGTGGATTGTGGGGTACTGATGTACCTCGTGGATTGTGGGTACTGATGTCCCTAGTGGATTGTGGGTACTGATGTACCTCGTGGATTGTGGGTACTGATGTACCTAGTGGATTGTGGGTACTGATGTCCCTAGTGGATTGTGGGTACTGATGTACCTAGTGGATTGTGGGTACTGATGTCCCTAGTGGATTGTGGGTACTGATGTCCCTAGTGGATTGTGGGTACTGATGTACCTAGTGGATTGTGGGTACTGATGTACCTAGTGGATTGTGGGTACTGATGTACCTAGTGGATTGTGGGTACTGATGTACCTAGTGGATTGTGGGTACTGATGTACCTAGTGGATTGTGGGTACTGATGTACCTAGTGGATTGTGGGTACTGATGTACCTAGTGGATTGTGGGTACTGATGTCCCTAGTGGATTGTGGGGTACTGATGTACCAAGTGGATTGTGGGTACTGATGTACCCAGTGGATTGTGGGTACTGATGTACCGAGTGGATTGTGGGGTACTGATGTACCTAGTGGATTGTGGGTACTGATGTACCTAGTGGATTGTGGGTATTGATGTACCTAGTGGATTGTGGGTACTGATGTACCTAGTGGATTGTGGGTACTGATGTACCTAGTGGATTGTGGGTACTGATGTACCTAGTGGATTGTGGGGTACTGATGCACCAAGTGGATTGTGGGTACTGATGTACCCAGTGGATTGTGGGTACTGATGTACCTAGTGGATTGTGGGTACTGATGTACCTAGTGGATTGTGGGTATTGATGTACCGAGTGGATTGTGGGTACTGATGTACCTAGTGGATTGTGGGTATTGATGTACCGAGTGGATTGTGGGGACTGATGTACCTAGTGGATTGTGGGGTACTGATGTACCTCGTGGATTGTGGGTACTGATGTACCTAGTGGATTGTGGGTACTGATGTACCTAGTGGATTGTGGGTACTGATGTACCTAGTGGATTGTGGGTACTGATGTACCTAGTGGATTGTGGGTACTGATGTACCTAGTGGATTGTGGGTACTGATGTACCTAGTGGATTGTGGGTACTGATGTACCCAATGGATTGTGGGTATTGATGTACCTAGTGGATTGTGGGTATTGATGTACCTAGTGGATTGTTGGTACTGATGTACCTCGTGGATTGTGGGTACTGATGTACCTAGTGGATTGTGGGTCCTGATGTACCTAGTGGATTGTGGGTACTGATGTACCTAGTGGATTGTGGGTACTGATGTACCTCGTGGATTGTGGGGTACTGATGTCCCTAGTGGATTGTGGGTACTGATGTACCCAGTGGATTGTGGGTACTGATGTACCTAGTGGATTGTGGGTACTGATGTACCGAGTGGATTGTGGGTACTGATGTACCGGGTGGATTGTGGGTCCTGATGTACCTAGTGGATTGTGGGTACTGATATACCTAGTGGATTGTGGGTACTGATGTACCGAGTGGATTGTGGGTACTGATGTACCCAGTGGATTGTGGGTACTGATGTACCTAGTGGATTGTGGGTACTGATGTACCTAGTGGATTGTGGGTACTGATGTACCGAGTGGATTGTGGGTACTGATGTACCTAGTGGATTGTGGGTGCTGATGTACCTAGTGGATTGTGGGTACTGATGTACCGAGTGGATTGTGGGTACTGATGTACCGAGTGGATTGTGGGTATTGATGTCCCTCGTGGATTGTGGGTGCTGATGTACCTAGTGGATTGTGGGTACTGATGTACCTAGTGGATTGTGGGTACTGATGTCCCTAGTGGATTGTGGGGTACTGATGTACCTCGTGGATTGTGGGTGCTGATGTACCTAGTGGATTGTGGGTATTGATGTACCTAGTGGATTGTGGGTACTGATGTACCTAGTGGATTGTGGGGTACTGATGTCCCTAGTGGATTGTGGGTACTGATGTACCTAGTGGATTGTGGGTACTGATGTACCGAGTGGATTGTGGGGTACTGATGTCCCTAGTGGATTGTGGGTACTGATGTACCTAGTGGATTGTGGGTACTGATGTACCTAGTGGATTGTGGGGTATTGATGTACCTAGTGGATTGTGGGTACTGATGTACCTCGTGGATTGTGGGTACTGATGTACCTAGTGGATTGTGGGTACTGATGTACCTCGTGGATTGTGGGTACTGATATACCTAGTGGATTGTGGGGTATTGATGTACCTAGTGGATTGTGGGTACTGATGTACCTCGTGGATTGTGGGTACTGATGTCCCTAGTGGATTGTGGGTATTGATGTACCTCGTGGATTGTGGGGTATTGATGTACCTAATGGATTGTGGGTACTGATGTACCTAGTGGATTGTGGGTACTGATGTACCTAGTGGATTGTGGGTACTGATGTACCTAGTGGATTGTGGGTACTGATGTACCTCGTGGATTGTGGGTACTGATGTCCCTAGTGGATTGTGGGTATTGATGTACCTCGTGGATTGTGGGGTATTGATGTACCTAATGGATTGTGGGGTACTGATGTACCTCGTGGATTGTGGGTACTGATGTACCTAGTGGATTGTGGGTACTGATGTACCGAGTGGATTGTGGGTACTGATGTACCTAGTGGATTGTGGGTAATGATGTACCTAGTGGATTGTGGGTACTGATGTACCTAGTGGATTGTGGGTACTGATGTACCGAGTGGATTGTGGGGTACTGATGTACCTAGTGGATTGTGGGTAATGATGTACCTAGTGGTTTGTGGGTACTGATGTACCTAGTGGATTGTGGGGTACTGATGTACCGAGTGGATTGTGGGTACTGATGTACCTAGTGGATTGTGGGTACTGATGTACCTAGTGGATTGTGGGTACTGATGTACCTAGTGGATTGTGGGTACTGATGTACCGAGTGGATTGTGGGTACTGATGTACCTAGTGGATTGTGGGGTACTGATGTACCTAGTGGATTGTGGGTACTGATGTACCTAGTGGATTGTGGGTACTGATGTACCTAGTGGATTGTGGGTACTGATGTACCTAGTGGATTGTGGGGTACTGATGTACCTAGTGGATTGTGGGTAATGATGTACCGAGTGGATTGTGGGTACTGATGTACCTAGTGGATTGTGGGTACTGATGTACCTAGTGGATTGTGGGTACTGATGTACCGAGTGGATTGTGGGGTACTGATGTACCTAGTGGATTGTGGGTACTGATGTACCGAGTGGATTGTGGGTACTGATGTACCGAGTGGATTGTGGGTCCTGATGTACCTAGTGGATTGTGGGTACTGATGTACCTAGTGGATTGTGGGTACTGATGTACCTAGTGGATTGTGGGTACTGATGTACCTAGTGGATTGTGGGTACTGATGTACCGAGTGGATTGTGGGTACTGATGTACCTAGTGGATTGTGGGGTACTGATGTACCTAGTGGATTGTGGGTACTGATGTACCTAGTGGATTGTGGGTACTGATGTACCTAGTGGATTGTGGGCACTGATGTACCGCGTGGATTGTGGGTACTGATGTACCTAGTGGATTGTGGGTGCTGATATACCAAGTGGATTGTGGGGTACTGATGTACCTAGTGGATTGTGGGTACTGATGTACCCAGTGGATTGTGGGTACTGATGTCCCTAGTGGATTGTGGGTACTGATGTCCCTAGTGGATTGTGGGTATTGATGTCCCTAGTGGATTGTGCGTACTGATGTACCTAGTGGATTGTGGGTACTGATGTACCTAGTGGATTGTGGGTACTGATGTACCAAGTGGATTGTGGGGTACTGATGTACCTAGTGGATTGTGGGTACTGATGTACCTCGTGGATTGTGGGTACTGATGTACCTAGTGGATTGTGGGTACTGATGTACCCAGTGGATTGTGGGGTACTGATGTACCTAGTGGATTGTGGGTACTGATGTACCTAGTGGATTGCGGGTACTGATGTACCCAGTGGATTGTGGGGTACTGATGTACCTAGTGGATTGTGGGTACTGATGTACCTAGTGGATTGTGGGTACTGATGTACCTAGTGGATTGTGGGTACTGATGTACCTCGTGGATTGTGGGTACTGATGTACCTAGTGGATTGTGGGTACTGATGTACCCAGTGGATTGTGGGGTACTGATGTACCTAGTGGATTGTGGGTACTGATGTACCTAGTGGATTGTGGGTACTGATGTACCTAGTGGATTGTGGGGTACTGATGTACCGAGTGGATTGTGGGTACTGATGTACCTAGTGGATTGTGGGTACTGATGTACCTAGTGGATTGTGGGTACTGATGTACCTAGTGGATTGTGGGTACTGATGTACCTAGTGGATTGTTGGTACTGATGTACCTAGTGGATTGTGGGTACTGATGTACCTAGTGGATTGTTGGTACTGATGTACCGAGTGGATTGTTGGTACTGATGTACCTAGTGGATTGTGGGTACTGATGTACCGAGTGGATTGTGGGTACTGATGTCCCTCGTGGATTGTGGGGTACTGATGTCCCTAGTGGATTGTGGGTACTGATGTACCGAGTGGATTGTGGGTACTGATGTCCCTCGTGGATTGTGGGGTACTGATGTCCCTAGTGGATTGTGGGTACTGATGTACCTCGTGGATTGTGGGGTACTGATGTACCGAGTGGATTGTGGGTACTGATGTACCGAGTGGATTGTGGGTACTGATGTACCTCGTGGATTGTGGGTACTGATGTACCTAGTGGATTGTGGGTACTGATGTACCCAGTGGATTGTGGGGTACTGATGTACCTAGTGGATTGTGGGTACTGATGTAACTAGTGGATTGTGGGTACTGATGTACCTAGTGGATTGTGGGTACTGATGTACCTCGTGGATTGTGGGTACTGATGTACCTAGTGGATTGTGGGTACTGATGTACCTAGTGGATTGTGGGTACTGATGTACCTAGTGGATTGTTGGTACTGATGTACCTAGTGGATTGTGGGTACTGATGTACCTCGTGGATTGTGGGTACTGATGTACCTAGTGGATTGTGGGTACTGATGTACCTAGTGGATTGTGGGTACTGATGTACCGAGTGGATTGTTGGTACTGATGTACCTAGTGGATTGTGGGTACTGATGTACCTAGTGGATTGTGGGTACTG
Source organism: Heptranchias perlo (assembly GCF_035084215.1). Classification (NCBI taxonomy): domain Eukaryota; kingdom Metazoa; phylum Chordata; class Chondrichthyes; order Hexanchiformes; family Hexanchidae; genus Heptranchias; species Heptranchias perlo. Next base: position 63,536,702 of record NC_090337.1, on the reverse strand, counting down.
ATGTACCTAGTGGATTGTGGGTACTGATGTACCGAGTGGATTGTTGGTACTGATGTACCTAGTGGATTGTGGGTACTGATGTACCTCGTGGATTGTGGGTACTGATGTACCTAGTGGATTGTGGGTACTGATGTACCTAGTGGATTGTGGGGTACTGATGTCCCTAGTGGATTGTGGGGTACTGATGTCCCTAGTGGATTGTGGGTACTGATGTACCTAGTGGATTGTGGGGTATTGATGTACCTAGTGGATTGTGGGTACTGATGTACCTAGTGGATTGTGGGTACTGATGTACCTAGTGGATTGTTGGTACTGATGTACCTAGTGGATTGTGGGTACTGATGTACCTAATGGATTGTGGGGTACTGATGTCCCTAGTGGATTGTGGGGTACTGATGTCCCTAGTGGATTGTGGGTACTGATGTCCCTAGTGGATTGTGGGTACTGATGTACCTAGTGGATTGTGGGTACTGATGTACCTAGTGGATTGTGGGGTACTGATGTCCCTAGTGGATTGTGGGTACTGATGTACCTAGTGAATTGTGGGGAACTGATGTCCCTAGTGGATTGTGGGTACTGATGTCCCTAGTGGATTGTGGGTACTGATGTCCCTAGTGGATTGTGGGGTACTGATGTCCCTAGTGGATTGTGGGTACTGATGTACCTAGTGGATTGTGGGTACTGATGTACCTAGTGGATTGTGGGTACTGATATACCTAGTGGATTGTGGGTACTGATGTACCGAGTGGATTGTGGGTACTGATGTACCCAGTGGATTGTGGGTACTGATGTACCTAGTGGATTGTGGGTACTGATGTACCTAGTGGATTGTGGGTACTGATGTACCGAGTGGATTGTGGGTACTGATGTACCTAGTGGATTGTGGGTGCTGATGTACCTAGTGGATTGTGGGTACTGATGTACCTAGTGGATTGTGGGTACTGATGTACCGAGTGGATTGTGGGTATTGATGTCCCTAGTGGATTGTGGGTGCTGATGTACCTAGTGGATTGTGGGTACTGATGTACCTGGTGGATTGTGGGTACTGATGTCCCTAGTGGATTGTGGGGTACTGATGTACCTCGTGGATTGTGGGTGCTGATGTACCGAGTGGATTGTGGGGTACTGATGTCCCTAGTGGATTGTGGGGTACTGATGTCCCTAGTGGATTGTGGGGTATTGATGTACCTAGTGGATTGTGGGTACTGATGTACCTCGTGGATTGTGGGTACTGATGTCCCTAGTGGATTGTGGGTATTGATGTACCTCGTGGATTGTGGGTACTGATGTACCTAATGGATTGTGGGTACTGATGTACCTAGTGGATTGTGGGTACTGATGTACCTAATGGATTGTGGGGTACTGATGTACCTAGTGGATTGTGGGTACTGATGTACCTAGTGGATTGTGGGTACTGATGTACCGAGTGGATTGTGGGTACTGATGTACCTAGTGGATTGTGGGTACTGATGTACCTCGTGGATTGTGGGTACTGATGTACCTAGTGGATTGTGGGTACTGATGTACCGAGTGGATTGTGGGTACTGATGTACCTAGTGGATTGTGGGTAATGATGTACCTAGTGGATTGTGGGTACTGATGTACCTAGTGGATTGTGGGGTACTGATGTGCCGAGTGGATTGTGGGTACTGATGTACCTAGTGGATTGTGGGTACTGATGTACCTAGTGGATTGTGGGTACTGATGTACCTAGTTGATTGTGGGTACTGATGTACCTAGTGGATTGTGGGTACTGATGTACCTAGTGGATTGTGGGGTACTGATGTACCTAGTGGATTGTGGGTACTGATGCACCTAGTGGATTGTGGGTACTGATGTACCTAGTGGATTGTGGGTACTGATGTACCTAGTGGATTGTGGGGTACTGATGTACCTAGTGGATTGTGGGTAATGATGTACCGAGTGGATTGTGGGTACTGATGTACCTAGTGGATTGTGGGTACTGATGTACCTAGTGGATTGTGGGTACTGATGTACCTAGTGGATTGTGGGGTACTGATGTACCTAGTGGATTGTGGGTACTGATGTACCTAGTGGATTGTGGGTACTGATGTACCTAGTGGATTGTGGGTACTGATGTACCGAGTGGATTGTGGGTACTGATGTACCTAGTGGATTGTGGGTACTGATGTACCTAGTGGATTGTGGGTACTGATGTACCTAGTGGATTGTGGGTACTGATGTACCTAGTGGATTGTGGGTACTGATGTACCGAGTGGATTGTGGGTACTGATGTACCTAGTGGATTGTGGGTACTGATGTACCTAGTGGATTGTGGGCACTGATGTACCTCGTGGATTGTGGGTACTGATGTACCTAGTGGATTGTGGGTGCTGATATACCTAGTGGATTGTGGGGTACTGATGTACCTAGTGGATTGTGGGTACTGATGTACCCAGTGGATTGTGGGTACTGATGTACCTAGTGGATTGTGGGTACTGATGTCCCTAGTGGATTGTGGGTACTGATGTCCCTAGTGGATTGTGGGTATTGATGTACCTAGTGGATTGTGGGTACTGATGTACCTAGTGGATTGTGGGTACTGATGTACCTAGTGGATTGTGGGTACTGATGTACCTAGTGGATTGTGGGTACTGATGTACCGAGTGGATTGTGGGTACTGATGTACCTAGTGGATTGTGGGTATTGATGTACCTAGTGGATTGTGGGTACTGATGTACCGAGTGGATTGCGGGTACTGATGTACCGAGTGGATTGCGGGTACTGATGTACCAAGTGGATTGTGGGGTACTGATGTACCGAGTGGATTGTGGGGTACTGATGTACCAAGTGGATTGTGGGGTACTGATGTACCTAGTGGATTGTGGGTACTGATGTACCTCGTGGATTGTGGGTACTGATGTACCTAGTGGATTGTGGGTACTGATGTACCCAGTGGATTGTGGGGTACTGATGTACCTAGTGGATTGTGGGTACTGATGTACCTAGTGGATTGTGGGTACTGATGTACCCAGTGGATTGTGGGGTACTGATGTACCTAGTGGATTGTGGGTACTGATGTACCTAGTGGATTGTGGGTACTGATGTACCTAGTGGATTGTGGGTACTGATGTACCTAGTGGATTGTGGGTACTGATGTACCCAGTGGATTGTGCGTACTGATGTACCTAGTGGATTGTGGGTACTGATGTACCTAGTGGATTGTGGGTACTGATGTACCTCGTGGATTGTGGGTACTGATGTACCTAGTGGATTGTGGGTACTGATGTACCCAGTGGATTGTGGGGTACTGATGTACCTAGTGGATTGTGGGTACTGATGTACCTAGTGGATTGTGGGTACTGATGTACCTAGTGGATTGTGGGGTACTGATGTACCGAGTGGATTGTGGGTACTGATGTACCGAGTGGATTGTGGGTACTGATGTACCGAGTGGATTGTGGGTACTGATGTACCTAGTGGATTGTGGGTACTGATGTACCGAGTGGATTGTGGGTACTGATGTACCGAGTGGATTGTGGGTACTGATGTACCGAGTGGATTGTTGGTACTGATGTACCTAGTGGATTGTGGGTACTGATGTACCTAGTGGATTGTGGGGTACTGATGTCCCTCGTGGATTGTGGGTACTGATGTACCTAGTGGATTGTGGGGTACTGATGTCCCTCGTGGATTGTGGGGTACTGATGTACCCAGTGGATTGTGGGGTACTGATGTACCTAGTGGATTGTGGGTACTGATGTAACTAGTGGATTGTGGGTACTGATGTACCTCGTGGATTGTGGGTACTGATGTACCTCGTGGATTGTGGGTACTGATGTACCTAGTGGATTGTGGGTACTGATGTACCTAGTGGATTGTTGGTACTGATGTACCTAGTGGATTGTGGGTACTGATGTACCTAGTGGATTGTGGGTACTGATGTACCTAGTGGATTGTGGGTACTGATGTACCTAGTGGATTGTTGGTACTGATGTACCTAGTGGATTGTGGGTACTGATGTACCTCGTGGATTGTGGGTACTGATGTACCTAGTGGATTGTGGGGTACTGATGTCCCTAGTGGATTGTGGGGTACTGATGTCCCTAGTGGATTGTGGGTACTGATGTACCTAGTGGATTGTGGGGTACTGATGTACCTAGTGGATTGTGGGTACTGATGTACCTAGTGGATTGTGGGTACTGATGTACCGAGTGGATTGTTGGTACTGATGTACCTAGTGGATTGTGGGTACTGATGTACCTAATGGATTGTGGGGTACTGATGTCCCTAGTGGATTGTGGGGTACTGATGTCCCTAGTGGATTGTGGGTACTGATGTCCCTAGTGGATTGTGGGTACTGATGTACCTAGTGGATTGTGGGTACTGATGTACCTAGTGGATTGTGGGGTACTGATGTCCCTAGTGGATTGTGGGTACTGATGTCCCTAGTGGATTGTGGGTACTGATGTCCCTAGTGGATTGTGGGGAACTGATGTCCCTAGTGGATTGTGGGTACTGATGTACCTAGTGGATTGTGGGTACTGATGTACCTAGTGGATTGTGGGTACTGATGTCCCTAGTGGATTGTGGGTACTGATGTACCTAGTGGATTGTGGGTACTGATGTACCTAGTGGATTGTGGGTACTGATGTCCCTAGTGGATTGTGGGGTACTGATGTCCCTAGTGGATTGTGGGTACTGATGTACCGAGTGGATTGTGGGTACTGATGTACCAAGTGGATTGTGGGTACTGATGTACCTAGTGGATTGTGGGGTACTGATGTCCCTAGTGGATTGTGGGTACTGATGTACCTAGTGGATTGTGGGGTACTGATGTCCCTAGTGGATTGTGGGTACTGATGTACCTAGTGGATTGTGGGTACTGATGTACCTAGTGGATTGTTGGTACTGATGTACCTAGTGGATTGTGGGTACTGATGTACCCAGTGGATTGTGGGTACTGATGTACCTAGTGGATTGTGGGTACTGATGTACCTCGTGGATTGTGGGTACTGATGTCCCTAGTGGATTGTGGGTACTGATGTACCTAGTGGATTGTGGGTACTGATGTACCTAGTGGATTGTGGGTACTGATGTACCTAGCGGATTGTGGGTACTGATGTCCCTAGTGGATTGTGGGTACTGATGTACCTTGTGGATTGTGGGTATTGATGTACCTAGTGGATTGTGGGTACTGATGTACCTAGTGGATTGTTGGTACTGATGTCCCTAGTGGATTGTGGGTACTGATGTACCCAGTGGATTGTGGGTACTGATGTACCTTGTGGATTGTGGGGACTGATGTCCCTAGTGGATTGTGGGTACTGATGTACCTAGTGGATTGAGGGGACTGATGTACCGAGTGGATTGTGGGTACTGATGTACCCAGTGGATTGTGGGTACTGATGTACCTCGTGGATTGTGGGTCCTGATGTACCCAGTGGATTGTGGGTACTGATGTCCCTAGTGGATTGTGGGTACTGATGTACCTCGTGGATTGTGGGGACTGATGTACCGAGTGGATTGTGGGTACTGATGTACCTCGTGGATTGTGGGTACTGATGTACCCAGTGGATTGTGGGTACTGATGTCCCTAGTGGATTGTGGGTACTGATGTACCGAGTGGATTGTGGGTACTGATGTACCTTGTGGATTGTGGGGACTGATGTACCTAGTGGATTGTGGGGTACTGATGTACCTAGTGGATTGTGGGTACTGATGTACCTGGTGGATTGTGGGGTACTGATGTACCCAGTGGATTGTGGGTATTGATGTACCTCGTGGATTGTGGGTACTGATGTACCTAGTGGATTGTGGGGACTGATGTACCTCGTGGATTGTGGGTACTGATGTACCTCGTGGATTGTGGGTACTGATGTACCTAGTGGATTGTGGGTACTGAAGTACCTAGTGGATTGTGGGTACTGATGTACCTAGTGGATTGTGGGTACTGATGTACCTAGTGGATTGTGGGGACTGATGTACCCAGTGGATTGTGGGTACTGATGTACCCAGTGGATTGTGGGTATTGATGTACCTAGTGGATTGTGGGGACTGATGTACCTCGTGGATTGTGGGTACTGATGTACCTCGTGGATTGTGGGTACTGATGTACCTCGTGGATTGTGGGTACTGATGTCCCTAGTGGATTGTGGGTACTGATGTACCTAGTGGATTGTGGGTACTGAAGTACCTAGTGGATTGTGGGTACTGATGTACCTAGTGGATTGTGGGTACTGATGTACCCAGTGGATTGTGGGGTACTGATGTACCTAGTGGATTGTGGGTACTGATGTACCTAGTGGATTGTGGGGTACTGATGTCCCTAGTGGATTGTGGGTACTGATGTACCTAGTGGATTGTAGGTACTGATGTACCTAGTGGATTGTGGGTACTGATGTACCTAGTGGATTGTGGGGTACTGATGTACCTAGTGGATTGTGGGTACTGATGTACCTAGTGGATTGTGGGTACTGATGTACCTAGTGGATTGTGGGTACTGATGTACCTAGTGGATTGTGGGTACTGATGTACCTTGTGGATTGTGGGTATTGATGTACCGAGTGGATTGTGGGTACTGATGTACCGAGTGGATTGTGGGTACTGATGTACCTAGTGGATTGTTGGTACTGATGTCCCTAGTGGATTGTGGGTACTGATGTACCGAGTGGATTGTGGGTACTGATGTACCAAGTGGATTGTTGGTACTGATGTACCTAGTGGATTGTGGGTACTGATGTACCTCGTGGATTGTGGGTACTGATGTACCTAGTGGATTGTTGGTACTGATGTACCTAGTGGATTGTGGGGTACTGATGTACCGAGTGGATTGTGGGTACTGATGTACCTAGTGGATTGTTGGTACTGATGTACCTAGTGGATTGTGGGGTACTGATGTGCCTTGTGGATTGTGGGTACTGATGTACCGAGTGGATTGTGGGTACTGATGTACCTAGTGGATTGTTGGTACTGATGTACCTAGTGGATTGTGGGGACTGATGTCCCGAGTGGATTGTGGGTACTGATGTGCCTTGTGGATTGTGGGGACTGATGTACCTAGTGGATTGTGGGTACTGATGTGCCTTGTGGATTGTGGGTACTGATGTACCGAGTGGATTGTGGGGTACTGATGTACCTAGTGGATTGTTGGTACTGATGTACCTAGTGGATTGTTGGTACTGATGTACCTAGTGGATTGTTGGTACTGATGTACCGAGTGGATTGTTGGTACTGATGTACCTAGTGGATTGTTGGTACTGATGTACCTCGTGGATTGTGGGGTACTGATGTACCGAGTGGATTGTGGGGTACTGATGTACCTAGTGGATTGTTGGTACTGATGTACCTAGTGGATTGTTGGTACTGATGTACCTAGTGGATTGTTGGTACTGATGTACCGAGTGGATTGTTGGTACTGATGTACCTAGTGGATTGTTGGTACTGATGTACCTCGTGGATTGTGGGGTACTGATGTACCTAGTGGATTGTTGGTACTGATGTACCTAGTGGATTGTTGGTACTGATGTACCTAGTGGATTGTTGGTACTGATGTACCGAGTGGATTGTTGGTACTGATGTACCTAGTGGATTGTTGGTACTGATGTACCTAGTGGATTGTTGGTACTGATGTACCGAGTGGATTGTTGGTACTGATGTACCTAGTGGATTGTTGGTACTGATGTACCTCGTGGATTGTGGGTACTGATGTACCTAGTGGATTGTGGGGTACTGATGTACCTAGTGGATTGTGGGTACTGATGTACCTCGTGGATTGTTGGTACTGATGTACCTAGTGGATTGTGGGTACTGATGTGCCTTGTGGATTGTGGGGACTGATGTACCTAGTGGATTGTGGGTACTGATGTGCCTTGTGGATTGTGGGGACTGATGTACCCAGTGGATTGTGGGGTACTGATGTACCCAGTGGATTGTGGGGTACTGATGTACCTCGTGGATTGTGGGTACTGATGTACCTAGTGGATTGTGGGTACTGATGTACCTCGTGGATTGTGGGTACTGATGTACCTAGTGGATTGTGGGGTACTGATGTACCCAGTGGATTGTGGGGTACTGATGTACCTAGTGGATTGTGGGTACTGATGTGCCTTGTGGATTGTGGGGACTGATGTCCCTAGTGGATTGTGGGTACTGATGTACCTAGTGGATTGTGGGTACTGATGTACCTAGTGGATTGTGGGGACTGATGTACCTAGTGGATTGTGGGGACTGATGTCCCTAGTGGATTGTGGGTACTGATGTGCCTTGTGGATTGTGGGGACTGATGTCCCTAGTGGATTGTGGGTACTGATGTACCTAGTGGATTGTGGGTACTGATGTACCTAGTGGATTGTGGGGACTGATGTCCCTAGTGGATTGTGGGTACTGATGTACCTAGTGGATTGTGGGTACTGATGTACCGAGTGGATTGTGGGTACTGATGTACCTAGTGGATTGTGGGTACTGATGTGCCTTGTGGATTGTGGGTACTGATGTGCCTTGTGGATTGGGGGGACTGATGTCCCTAGTGGATTGTGGGTACTGATGTACCCAGTGGATTGTGGGTACTGATGTACCAAGTGGATTGTGGGTACTGATGTACCGAGTGGATTGTGGGTATTGATGTACCTAGTGGATTGTGGGTCCTGATGTACCTAGTGGATTGTGGGTACTGATGTACCTAGTGGATTGTGGGTACTGATGTACCGAGTGGATTGTGGGTACTGATGTACCTAGTGGATTGTGGGGACTGATGTACCGAGTGGATTGTGGGTACTGATGTACCTAGTGGATTGTGGGTACTGATGTACCCAGTGGATTGTGGGTACTGATGTACCTAGTGGATTGTGGGTACTGATGTACCTCGTGGATTGTGGGTACTGATGTACCTAGTGGATTGTGGGGACTGATGTACCTAGTGGATTGTGGGTACTGATGTCCCTAGTGGATTGTGGGTACTGATGTACCTAGTGGATTGTGGGTATTGATGTACCTAGTGGATTGTGGGTACTGATGTACCTAGTGGATTGTGGGTATTGATGTTCCTAGTGGATTGTGGGTACTGATGTACCTAGTGGATTGTGTGTATTGATGTACCTAGTGGATTGTGGGTACTGATGTACCTAGTGGATTGTGGGGACTGATGTACCTAGTGGATTGTGGGTACTGATGTACCTCGTGGATTGTGGGTATTGATGTACCTAGTGGATTGTGGGTACTGATGTACCTCGTGGATTGTGGGTACTGATGTACCCAGTGGATTGTGGGTACTGATGTACCTAGTGGATTGTGGGTACTGATGTACCTAGTGGATTGTGGGTACTGATGTACCTAGTGGATTGTGGGTACTGATGTACCTAGTGGATTGTGGGTATTGATGTACCTAGTGGATTGTGGGTACTGATGTACCTAGTGGATTGTGGGGACTGATGTACCCAGTGGATTGTGGGTATTGATGTACCTAGTGGATTGTGGGTACTGATGTACCTCGTGGATTGTGGGTACTGATGTACCTAGTGGATTGTGGGGTACTGATGTACCTAGTGGATTGTGGGTACTGATGTACCTAGTGGATTGTGGGTACTGATGTACCGAGTGGATTGTGGGTACTGATGTACCGAGTGGATTGTGGGGTATTGATGTCCCTAGTGGATTGTGGGTACTAATGTACCGAGTGGATTGTGGGGTATTGATGTCCCTAGTGGATTGTGGGTACTGATATACCGAGTGGATTGTGGGTCCTGATGTACCTCGTGGATTGTGGGTACTGATGTCCCTAGTGGATTGTGGGTACTGATGTACCTAGTGGATTGTGGGTACTGATGTACCTAGTGGATTGTGGGTACTGATGTACCTAGTGGATTGTGGGTACTGATGTACCGAGTGGATTGTGGGTACTGGTGTACCGAGTGGATTGTGGGTACTGATGTACCTAGTGGATTGTGGGTACTGATGTACCTAGTGGATTGTGGGTACTGATGTACCGAGTGGATTGTGGGTACTGATGTACCGAGTGGATTGTGGGTACTGATGTACCTAGTGGATTGTGGGTACTGATGTACCTAGTGGATTGTGGGTACTGATGTACCGAGTGGATTGTGGGTACTGATGTACCTAGTGGATTGTGGGTACTGATGTACCTAGTGGATTGTGGGTACTGATGTACCGAGTGGATTGTTGGTACTGATGTACCTAGTGGATTGTGGGTACTGATGTACCGAGTGGATTGTTGGTACTGATGTACCTAGTGGATTGTGGGGTACTGATGTACCTAGTGGATTGTGGGTACTGATGTACCGAGTGGATTGTGGGTACTGATGTACCTAGTGGATTGTGGGTACTGATGTACCTAGTGGATTGTGGGTACTGATGTACCTAGTGGATTGTGGGTACTGATGTACCGAGTGGATTGTGGGTACTGATGTACCGAGTGGATTGTGGGTACTGATGTACCTAGTGGATTGTGGGTACTGATGTACCTAGTGGATTGTGGGTACTGATGTACCGAGTGGATTGTGGGTACTGATGTACCGAGTGGATTGTGGGTACTGATGTACCTAGTGGATTGTGGGTACTGATGTACCGAGTGGATTGTGGGTACTGATGTACCGAGTGGATTGTGGGTACTGATGTACCTAGTGGATTGTGGGTACTGATGTACCTAGTGGATTGTGGGTACTGATGTACCTCGTGGATTGTGGGTACTGATGTACCGAGTGGATTGTGGGTACTGATGTACCTCGTGGATTGTGGGTACTGATGTACCTCGTGGATTGTGGGTACTGATGTACCTCGTGGATTGTGGGTACTGATGTACCTCGTGGATTGTGGGTACTGATGTACCTAGTGGATTGTGGGGTACTGATGTACCTAGTGGATTGTGGGTACTGATGTACCTAGTGGATTGTGGGTACTGATGTACCTAGTGGATTGTGGGTACTGATGTACCCAGTGGATTGTGGGTACTGATGTACCTAGTGGATTGTGGGTACTGATGTACCTAGTGGATTGTGGGTACTGATGTACCTAGTGGATTGTGGGTACTGATGTACCTAGTGGATTGTGGGTACTGATGTACCTAGTGGATTGTGGGTACTGATGTACCTAGTGGATTGTGGGGTACTGATGTACCTAGTGGATTGTGGGTACTGATGTCCCTAGTGGATTGTGGGTACTGATGTACCTAGTGGATTGTTGGTACTGATGTACCTAGTGGATTGTGGGTACTGATGTACCTAGTGGATTGTGGGGTACTGATGTCCCTAGTGGATTGTGGGTACTGATGTACCTAGTGGATTGTTGGTACTGATGTACCTAGTGGATTGTGGGTACTGATGTACCCAGTGGATTGTGGGGTACTGATGTCCCTAGTGGATTGTTGGTACTGATGTCCCTAGTGGATTGTTGGTACTGATGTACCTAGTGGATTGTTGGTACTGATGTACCGAGTGGATTGTGGGTACTGATGTACCTTGTGGATTGTGGGTACTGATGTACCTAGTGGATTGTGGGTCCTGATGTACCTAGTGGATTGTGGGTACTGATGTACCTAGTGGATTGTGGGTACTGATGTACCTAGTGGATTGTGGGTACTGATGTACCTAGTGGATTGTGGGTACTGATGTACCTCGTGGATTGTGGGTACTGATGTACTAGTGGATTGTGGGTACTGATGTACCTAGTGGATTGTGGGGTACTGAAGTGTCTAGTGCATTGAGTAGTACTGAAGCACCTGGTGAATTGTGGAGCACTGAAGTCCCCAATGGATTGTGCAGTACTGAAGTACCTAGTGCATTTTGGAGTACTGAAGTACCTAATGAATTGTGGGGTACTGAAGTATCTAGTGAATTGTGGAGTACTGAAGTTTGTAGTTAATTGTAGGGTACTGAAGTACCTAATGCATTATGGAATACTGAAGTACCCGGTGGATTGAGCAGTTCTGAAGTCTATGGTGAATTTTGGAGTACTGAAGTACTGAGTGAATTGTGGGATATTGAAGAACCTAGTGTATTGTGGAGTAATGAAGTACCTCGTGGAGTGTGTAGTATTGAAGTACCTAGTTCATTGTGGAGTACTGAAGTACCTAATGCATTATGGAGTACTGAAATACCTAGTGAATTGTGGAGTACTGAAGTACTCGGTGGACTGAGCAGTATTGATGCACATAGTGAATTGTGGAGTACTGCTGTACACAGTGAATTGTGTAATACTGAAGTACCAAGTGGATTGTGGAATACTGAAGTACCTAGTGCATTCTGGAGTACAGAAGTTCACAGTGAATTATGGAGTACTGAAGTACCCAGAGGATTGTGCAGTACTGAAGTCCTTCGTGAATTGTGGAATACTGAACTACCTAGTGAATTTTGGGGTACTGAAGTACCAAGTGGGTTGTACAGTGCTGCAGTACCCGGTGAATTGTGAAGTACTGAAGTTCCCAATGGTTTGTGCGGTACTGAGATGCATAGTGCATTGTGGCGTACTGAAGAACCTATGAATTGTGGAGTACTGAAGTACCTAGTGATTCATGCAATACTGAGGTACCTAGTGCATTATGGAGAACTGTAGTACATCGTGTATTGTTGGGTACTGAAGTACCTAGTGGATTGTACAGTGGTGAAGTCCCTCATGCATTGTGGTGTGCTGCATTACCTAGTGGATTGTACAATACTGAAATACCGAGTCGATTGTGCAGTACTCAAGTGCCTGGTGGATTGTGGAGTAATGCAGTGCCTAGTGAATTGTGCAATACTGAAATACCTAGTGTATTGTGGAGTACTACAGTATAGAATCATAGAATCATAGAAGTTACAACATGGAAACAGGCCCTTCGGCCCAACATGTCCATGTCGCCCAGTTTATACCACTAAGCTAGTCCCAATTGCCTGCACTTGGCCCATATCCCTCGATACCCATCTTCCCCATGTAACTGTCCAAATGCTTTTTAAAAGACAAAATTGTACCCGCCTCTACTACTGCCTCTGGCAGCTCGTTCCAGACACTCACCACCCTTTGAGTGAAAAAATTGCCCCTCTGGATCCTTTTGTATCTCTCCCCTCTCACCTTAAATCTGTGCCCCCTCGTTATAGACTCCCCTACCTTTGGGAAAAGATTTTGACTATCGACCTTATCTATGCCCCTCATTATTTTATAGACTTCTATAAGATCACCCCTTAACCTCCTACTCTCCAGGGAATAAAGTCCCAGTCTGTCTAACCTCTCCCTGTAAGTCAAACCATCAAGTCCCGGTAGCATCCTAGTAAATCTTTTCTGCACTCTTTCTAGTTTAATAATATCCTTTCTATAATAGGGTGACCAGAACTGTACACAGTACTCCAAGTGTGGCCTCACCAATGCCCTGTACAACTTCAACAAGACATCCCAACTCCTGTATTCAATGTTCTGACCAATGAAACCAAGCATGCTGAATGCCTTCTTCACCACCCTATCCACCTGTGACTCCACTTTCAAGGAGCTATGAATCTGTACTCCTAGATCTCTTTGTTCTATAACTCTCCCCAACGCCCTACCATTAACGGAGTAGGTCCTGGCCCGATTCGATCTACCAAAATGCATCACCTCACATTTATCTAAATTAAACTCCATCTGCCATTCATCGGCCCACTGGCCCAATTTATCAAGATCCCGTTGCAATCCTAGATAACCTTCTTCACTGTCCACAATGCCACCAATCTTGGTGTCATCTGCAAACTTACTAACCATGCCTCCTAAATTCTCATCCAAATCATTAATATAAATAACAAATAACAGCGGACCCAGCACCGATCCCTGAGGCACACCGCTGGACACAGGCATCCAGTTTGAAAAACAACCCTCGACAACCACCCTCTGTCTTCTGTCGTCAAGCCAATTTTGTATCCAATTGGCTACCTCACCTTGGATCCCATGAGATTTAACCTTATGTAACAACCTACCATGCGGTACCTTGTCAAATGCTTTGCTGAAGTCCATGTAGACCACGTCTACTGCACAGCCCTCATCTATCTTCTTGGTTACCCCTTCAAAAAACTCAATCAAATTCGTGAGACATGATTTTCCTCTCACAAAACCATGCTGACTGTTCCTAATTAGTCCCTGCCTCTCCAAATGCCTGTAGATTCTGTCCCTCAGAATACCCTCTAACAACTTACCCACTACAGATGTCAGGCTCACTGGTCTGTAGTTCCCAGGCTTTTCCCTGCCGCCCTTCTTAAACAAAGGCACAACATTTGCTACCCTCCAATCTTCAGGCACCTCACCTGTAGCGGTGGATGATTCAAATATCTCTGCTAGGGGACCCGCAATTTCCTCCCTAACCTCCCATAACGTCCTGGGATACATTTCATCAGGTCCCGGAGATTTATCTACCTTGATGCGCGTTAAGACTTCCAGCACCTCCCTCTCTGTAATATGTACACTCCTCAAGACATCACTATTTATTTCCCCAAGTTCCCTAACATCCATGCCTTTCTCAACCGTAAATACCGATGTGAAATATTCATTCAGGATCTCACCCATCTCTTGTGGTTCCGCACATAGATGACCTTGTTGATCCTTAAGAGGCCCTACTCTCTCCCTAGTTACCCTTTTGCCCTTTATGTATTTGTAGAAGCTCTTTGGATTCACCTTTGCCTGATCTGCCAAAGCAATCTCATATCCCCTTTTTGCCCTCCTGATTTCTCTCTTAACTCTACTCCGGCAATCTCTATACTCTTCAAGGGATCCACTTGATCCCAGCTGCCTATGCATGTCATATGCCTCCTTCTTATTTTTGACTAGTGCCTCAATCTCCCGAGTCATCCAAGGTTCCCTACTTCTACCAGCCTTGCCCTTCACTTTATAAGGAATGTGCTTACACTGAACCCTGGTTAACACACTTTTGAAAGCCTCCCACTTACCAGACGTCCCTTTGCCTGCCAACAGACTCTCCCAATCAACTTCTGAAAGTTCCTGTCTAATACCATCAAAATTGGCCTTTCCCCAATTTAGAATTTTAACTTTTGGGCCAGACCTATCCTTCTCCATAGCTATCTTAAAACTAATGGAATTATGATCACTGGTCCCAAAGTGATCCCTCACTAACACTTCTGTCACCTGCCCTTCCTTATTTCCCAAGAGGAGGTCCAGTTTTGCCCCCTCTCTAGTCGGGCCATCCACATACTGAATGAGAAATTCCTCCTGAATACACTCAACAAATTTCTCTCCATCCAAGCCCCTAATGCTATGGCTGTCCCAGTCAATGTTGGGAAAGTTAAAGTCCCCTACTATTACCACCCTATTTTTCTTGCAGCTGTCTGTAATCTCCTTACATATTTGCTCCTCAATTTCCCGTTGACTATTTGGGGGTCTGTAGTACAATCCTATCAAAGTGATCTCTCCCTTCTTATTTTTCAGTTCTACCCATATGGACTCAGTGGGTGAACCCTCGGATATATCCCCTCTCACTACTGCCGTGATGTTCTCCCTAATCAAGAACGCAACTCCCCCTCCTCTCTTACCTCCTGCTCTATCTTTCCTATAGCATCTGTACCCTGGAACATTGAGCTGCCAGTCCTGCCCCTCCCTTAGCCATGTTTCAGTAATAGCTATAACATCCCAGTCCCATGTACCCATCCATGCCCTGAGTTCATCTGCCTTGCCCATCAGACTTCTTGCATTGAAATAAATGCAGTTTAATCTGGACTTCCCTTGGTCTTTGCCCTGCTTTCTCAGACCATCTGTCCGGTCATGTTCTGTACACTCTCCCTTACTGCCTTTTGTTTCTGTCACCACTTTATTTCCCACTGACTTCCTGCATCGGTTCCCATCCCCCTGCCACATTAGTTTAAACCCTCCCCAACAGCACTAGCAAACACTCCCCCTAGGACATTGGTTCCAGTCCTGCCCAGATGCAGACCGTCCAATTTGTACTGGTCCCACCTCCCCCAGAACCGGTTCCAATGGCCCAGGAATTTGAATCCCTCCCTCTTGCACCATCTCTCAAGCCACGTATTCATCTTAGCTATCCTGTCATTCCTACTCTGACTAGCCCGTGGCACTGGTAGCAATCCTGAGATTACTACCTTTGAGGTCCTACTCTTTAGTTTAACTCCTAACTCCCTAAATTCAGCTTGTAGGACCTCATCCTGTTTTTTACCTATATCGTTGGTGCCTATATGCACCACGACAACTGGCTGTTCACCCTCCCCCTCCAGAATGTCCTGCAGCCGCTCCGAGACATCCTTGACCCTTGCACCAGGGAGGCAACATACCATCCTGGAGTCTCGGTTGCGTCCGCAGAAACGCCTGTCTATTCCCCTTACAATCGAGTCCCCTATCACTATAGCTCTGCCACTCTTTTTCCTGCCCTCCTGTGCAGCAGAGCCAGCCACGGTGCCATGAACCTGGCCACTGCCACCTTCCCCTGGTGAGCCATCTCCGCCAACAGTATCCAAAACGGTATACCTGTTTTGGAGGGAGATGACCGCAGGGGACCCCTGCACTGCCTTCCTACTCTTCCTCTGTCTGTTGGTCACCCATTCACTATCTCCCTCAGTAATTTTTATCTGCGGTGTGACCAACTCACTGAACGTGCTATCCACGACTTTCTCATGCATTGTGGTGTGCTGCATTACCTAGTGGAGTAATGCAGTGCCTAGTGAATTGTGCAATACTGAAATACCTAGTGTATTGTGGAGTACTACAGTACTTAGTGCATTGTGCAGTTCTGAAGTACTAAGTGGATTGCACAGTATTGAAGTACCTAGTGCATAGTGGAGTACCGAAGTACCTAGTGCTTTGTGGAGTACTGAAGTACTCAGTGGGTTGTGGGGTACTGAAGTACTCAGTGGGTTGTGGGGTACTGAAGTAGCGAAGTGGATTGTGGAATACTGAAGTATTTTATGCATTGTGGAGAACTGCATTACCTAGTGGATTGTGGAGTACTGAAGTACTAGTAGATTGTGGAGCACCGAAGGACCTAGTGCATTGTGGAGTACTGAAGTGCCTAATGGTTTGTGGGGTACTTAGTACCGAGTGGATTATGCAGTACTGAATTACCTTGTAGTTTGCGCAGCACTGAATACCTAGTGCACTGTGGGGTACTGACGTACTTAGTGCATTATGAAGTAGTGGAGTGCCGAGTGTACTGTGGAGTACTGAAGTACCAAGTGCACTGTGGAGTAATGAAGTACCGAGTGCATTGTGCAGTACTGAAGTATCGAGTGCATGGTCCAATAATGTAATGCCCAGTGCACTATGCAATACTGAAGTACCTTGTGCATTGTTCAGTAACGTAACACCTTGTGCACTGTACAATACTGAAGTACCTAATTCATTGTACAGTACTGAAGTACCTAATGCATTGTGCAATACTGAAATACCTAATGCATTGGCTCAGAATTTGCTCTGAGTGGTGAACGAACGGCACCCGCCACTCATTATATATAAACTTGGCCACAAACGATCCATGGGCTTTAATGCAGGAACATCCTCTAATGGTGAGCTGCGAAAAGGTCAGCGTCCTCTCCCGGGGATCTGTGATCCATGTGAGCAGGGAAAGGATCTCTCTGTCCCTTCAACCAATCAGACTGAACCCTTGAACAGCCGCGCAACATCAGAATCAGGAAGTGAAAGCTACAACAGTAAATTCAATGTAAAATCAGCTAAAGAAAATGAAATAAAGAAAGGGTAAGAAATATTGAATTAAAAGACAAGGATTAAGGAGACATAAAGAAAAAGTAAAAAAATAAAAACATTTTTCAAAATCTCCAAGAATTAAAATCGGAAGGAATGAGACAACACGTTTTTAAAAGTTAAAAGACAGAGAGGTTGTTTGACAGTCATTAAGACATACCACGCCGTTAAAAGTTAGTTTAGACCTAAAAAAAACGCAGCGTACCTTTTTCTGTGTAGAATAGTTTGTTTCCAGCCTGGCAGTGCAGCACATTCATGCTGGTTCATTCATTTCACCGGCCAGCTCTCCTTCCCGCGCAGCTTTCAAATGAGCAGGGAAGCCCTTGGAGCAACTTCCGGATTTGAGTGCTTTGCTGAACATCAGCGCTGGCTGGAAGTTACTGTTCCATTTGTCCTGAAGTAACGGTGAGCTCTGTTATTTTTGGAGCAAATTCCAGGCCATTGTGTAATACCTAGTGCATTGTGAAATACTGAAGTACCCAGTGGATTGTACAAATCTGAAGTACTCAGTGCATTGTGCAATTCTGAAGTACTCAGTGGATTGTGCAACAATGAAATACCCAGTGGATTGTGTAATAATGAAGTACCCAGTGGATTGTACAATATTGAAATACTCAATGGATTGTACAATATTGAAGTACCCAGCAGATTGTAGAATTCTGAAGTACCCAGTGGATTGTTCAATACTGAAGTACCCAGCGGATTGTACAATACTGAAGTACCCATCGGATTGTGCAATACTGAAGTACCCATCGGATTGTACAATACTGAAGTACCCAGTGGATTGTACAATTCTGAAGTACCCAGTGGATTGTGCAATACTGAAGTATCCAGCGGATTGTGCAACACTGAAGTACCCATCGGATTGTACAATACTGAAGTACCCAGCGGATTGTACAATTCTGAAGTACCCAGCGGATTGTACAATTCTGAAGTACCCAGTGGATTGTACAATATTGAAGTTCCCAGCGGATTGTACAATTCTGAAGTACCCAGCGGATTGTACAATTCTGAAGTACCCAGTGGATTGTACAACACTGAAGTATCCAGCGGATTGTGCAATACTGAAGTATCCAGCGGATTGTACAATACTGAAGTACCCAGTGGATTGTACAATACTGAAGTACCCAGCGGATTGTACAATTCTGAAGTACCCAGCGGATTGTACAATTCTGAAGTACCCAGTGGATTGTACAATATTGAAGTACCCAGTGGATTGTACAACACTGAAGTACTCAGTGGATTGTACAATATTGAAGTACCCAGCGGATTGTGCAATACTGAAGTAGACAGTGCATTGTGCAACAATGAAATACCCAGCGGATTGTGCAACACTGAAGTACCCAGTGGATTGTACAATTCTGAAGTACCCAGTGGATTGTACAATTCTGAAGTACCCAGTAGATTGTACAATATTGAAGTACCCAGTGGATTGTACATTACTGAAATACCCAGTGGATTGTACATTACTGAAGTACCCAGTGGATTGTACAATACTGAAGTACCCAGTGGATTGTACAATACTGAAATACCCAGTGGATTGTACATTACTGAAATACCCAGTGGATTGTACATTACTGAAGTACCCAGTGGATTGTACAACACTGAAATACCCAGTGGATTGTGCAATACTGAAGTACCAAGTGGATTGTACAATACTGAAGTACCCAGTGGATTGTACAATACTGAAGTACCCAGTGGATTGTACAATACTGAAGTACCCAGTGGATTGTGCAATACTGAAGTACCCAGTGGATTGTGCAATACTGAATTATCCGGTGGATTATACAATACTGAACTACACCGTGGATTGTACAATACTGATGTACCCAGTGCATTGTACAATGGTGAAGTACCCAATGGATTGTGCAATACTGATGTACCCAGTGCATTGTACAATGGTGAAGTACCCAATGGATTGTGCAATACTGAAGTACCCAATGGATTGTGCAATACTGAAGTACCCAATGGATTGTGCAATACTGAAGTACCCAGTGGATTGTGCTATACTGAAGTAGACACTGGATTGTGCAATACGGAAGTAGACAGTGCATTGTGCAACAATGAAATACCCAGCGGATTGTGCAACACTGAAGTACCCAGTGGATTGTACAATAGTGAAGTACCCAGTGGATTGTACAATTCTGAAGTACCCAGTAGATTGTACAATATTGAAGTACCCAGTGGATTGTACATTACTGAAATACCCAGTGGATTGTACAACACTGAAATACCCAGTGGATTGTGCAATACTGAAGTACCCAGTGGATTGTACATTACTGAAATACCCAGTGGATTGTACATTACTGAAGTACCCAGTGGATTGTACAATACTGAAGTACCCAGTGGATTGTACAATACTGAAGTACCCAGTGGATTGTACAATACTGAAATACCCAGTGGATTGTACATTACTGAAATACCCAGTGGATTGTACATTACTGAAGTACCTAGTGGGTTGTACAATACTGAAGTACCCAGTGGATTGTGCAATACTGAAGGACCCAGTGGATTGTGCAATACTGAAGTACCGCGTGGATTGTACAATACTGAAGTACCCAGTGTATTGTACAATACTGAAGTACCCAGTGTATTGTACAATACTGAAGTACCCAGTGGATTGTACAATACTGAAGTACCCAGTGGATTGTGCAATACTGAAGGACCCAGTGGATTGTACAATACTGAAGGACCCAGTGGATTGTGCAATACTGAAGTACCAAGTGGATTGTACAATACTGAAGTACCCAGTGGATTGTACAATACTGAAGTACCCAGTGGATTGTGCAATACTGAAGGACCCAGTGGATTGTGCAATACTGAAGTACCGCGTGGATTGTACAATACTGAAGTACCCAGTGGATTGTACAATACTGAAGTACCCAGTGTATTGTACAATACTGAAGTACCCAGTGGATTGTACAATACTGAAGTACCCAGTGGATTGTGCAATACTGAAGGACCCAGTGGATTGTACAATACTGAAGAACCCAGTGGCTTGTGCAATACTGAAGTATCCAGTGGATTCTACAATACTGAACTACACCGTGGATTGTACAATACTGATGTACCCAGTGAATTGTACAATAGTGAAGTATCTAGTGGATTGTGCAATACTGAAGTACCCACTGGATTGTACAATACTGAAGTACCCAGTGGATTGTACAATACTGAAGTACCCAGTGGATTGTACAATACTGAAGTACCCAGTGGATTGTGCAATACTGAAGTACCCAGTGGATTGTACAATACTGAAGTACCCAGTGGATTGTGCAATACTGAAGTACCCAGTGCATTGTACAATACTGAAGTACCCAGTGGATTGTACAATACTGAAGTACCCAGTGGATTGTACAATACTGAAGTACCCAGTGGATTGTACAATACTGAAGTACCCAGTGGATTGTACAATACTGAAGTACCCAGTGGATTGTACAATACTGAAGTACCCAGTGGATTGTGCAATACTGAAGTACCCAGTGGATTGTACAATACTGAAGTACCCAGTGGATTGTACAATACTGAAGTACCCAGTGGATTGTGCAATACTGAAGTACCCAGTGGATTGTGCAATACTGAAGTACCCAGTGCATTGTACAATACTGAATTATCCGGTGGATTATACAATACTGAACTACACCGTGGATTGTACAATACTGATGTACCCAGTGCATTGTACAATGGTGAAGTACCCAATGGATTGTGCAATACTGAAGTACCCAGTGGATTGTGCTATACAGAAGTACCCAATGGATTGTGCAATACTGAAGTACCCAGTGGATTGTGCTATACAGAAGTACCCAATGGATTGTGCTGTACTGAAGTAGACACTGGATTGTGCAATACGGAAGTACCAAGTGGATTGTGCAATACGGAAGTAATCAGTGGATTGTGCAGTAATGAAGTACCCAGTGGATTGTGGAAAACTGAAGTACCCAGTGGATTGTACAATACTGAAGTACCCAGTGGATTGTGCAAAACTGAAGTACCCAGTGGATTTTAAATTCTGAAGTGCCCAGTGGATTGTGCAAGACTGAAGTGCCCAGTGGATTGTGCAACAATGAAATACCCAGTGGATTGTGTAATAATGAAGTACCCAGTGGATTGTACAATATTGAAATACTCAATGGATTGTACAATATTGAAGTACCCAGCGGATTGTACAATTCTGAAGTACCCAGTGGATTGTACAATACTGAAGTACCCAGCGGATTGTACAATTCTGAAGTACCCAGCGGATTGTGCAATACTGAAGTCGACAGTGCATTGTGC
Organism: Heptranchias perlo; assembly: GCF_035084215.1. NCBI lineage: Eukaryota > Metazoa > Chordata > Chondrichthyes > Hexanchiformes > Hexanchidae > Heptranchias > Heptranchias perlo. The sequence goes on along the minus strand of NC_090337.1, from coordinate 63,514,799 downwards.
AACAATGAAATACCCAGCGGATTGTGCAACACTGAAGTACCCAGTGGATTGTACAATAGTGAAGTACCCAGTGGATTGTACAATAGTGAAGTACCCAGCGGATTGTGCAACACTGAAGTACCCAGTGGATTGTACAATAGTGAAGTACCCAGTGGATTGTACAATAGTGAAGTACCCAGCGGATTGTACAATTCTGAAGTACCCAGTGGATTGTACAATTCTGAAGTACCCAGTGGATTGTACAATTCTGAAGTACCCAGTAGATTGTACAATATTGAAGTACCCAGTGGATTGTACATTACTGAAATACCCAGTGGATTGTGCAATACTGAAGTACCCAGTGGATTGTACAATACTGAAGTACCCAGTGGATTGTACAATACGGAAGTACCCAGTGGATTGTACATTACTGAAATACCCAGTGGATTGTGCAATACTGAAGTACCCAGTGGATTGTACAATACTGAAGTACCCAGTGGATTGTACAATACTGAAGTACCCAGTGTATTGTACAATACTGAAGTACCCACTGGATTGTACATTACTGAAGAACCCAGTGGCTTGTGCAATACTGAAGTATCCAGTGGATTCTACAATAGTGAACTACACTGTGGATTGTACAATACTGATGTACCCAGTGCATTGTACAATAGTGAAGTATCTAGTGGATTGTGCAATACTGAAGTACCCAGTGGATTGTGCAATACTGAAGTACCCAGTGGATTGTGCAATACTGAAGTATCCGGTGGATTATACAATACTGAACTACACCGTGGATTGTACAATACTGATGTACCCAGTGCATTGTACAATGGTGAAGTGCCCAGTGGATTGTGTAACACTGAAGTACCCAGTGGATTGTGCTATACTGAAGTAGACAGTGGATTGTGCAATACGGAAGTACCAAGTGGATTGTGCAATACGGAATTAAACAGTGGATTGTGCAGTAATGAAGTAGCCAGTGGATTGTGCAAAACTGAAGTACCCAGTGGATTGTACAATACTGAAGTACCCAGTGGATTGTACAATACTGAAGTACCCAGTGGATTGTGCAATACTGAAGTACCCAGTGGATTGTACAATACTGAAGTACCCAGTGGATTGTACAATTCTGAAGTGCCCAGTGGATTGTGCAATACTGAAGTACCCAGTGGATTGTGCAATACTGAAGTACCCAGTGGATTGTACAATTCTGAAGTACCCAGTGGATTGTACAATACTGAAGTACCCAGTTGATTGTACAATACTGAAGTACCCAGTTGATTGTACAATACTGAAGTACCCAGTGGATTGTACAATTCTGAAGTGCCCAGTGGATTGTGCAATACTGAAGTACCCAGTGGACTGTGCAATACTGAAGTACCCAGTGGATCGTGCAATATGGAAGTAAACAGTGGATTGTGCAGTAATGAAGTACGCAGTGGATTGTGTAACACTGAAGTACCCAGTGGATTATACAATACTGAAGTACCCAGTGGATTATACAATACTGAAGTACCCAGTGGATTATACAATACTGAAATACCCAGTGGATTATACAATACTGAAGTACCCAGTGGATTGTGCAATACTGAAGTATCTAGTGGATTGTGCAATTCTGAAGTATCAGGTGGATTGTGCAATTCTGAAGTACCCAGTGGATTGTGCAATACTGAAGTATCTAGTGGATTGTACAATACAAAATATAGGATTGTACAGTTCTGAAGTACCCAGTGGATTGTGCATTGCTGAAGTACCTAGTGCATTGTGGGGTGCTGACGTACATGGTACATTGTGCAATGCTCAAGTACCCAATGTATCGTGCTGTACTGAAGTTCCTAGTGGATTATGGGGTACTGTAGTACCGAGTGAATTATGCAGAACTGAAGTAGTAAGCGGATTGTGGAATACTGAGGTAACTTGTGCATTGTGGATTACTGCAATACCTAGTGAATTGCGCAGTACTGAAGTAGCTACTGGAATGTGCGGTACTGATGTACCTAGAACATTGTGCAGTATGGACATCCCTGGTGGATTGTGGAGTACTGAAGTACCCAGTGGAGTTTGCAGTACTGAAGTATGTAGTGTATCGTGGGAAGATAAAGTACCTCTTGCATTCTGGGTTGTTGAAGTACCACATGCATTGTGGAATACTGAAGAACTGGATGCATTGTGGGGTATTGAAATATCTGATGTATTTTGGGATACTGAAGTACTTCATGCACAGTGAGGTACAGATGCCTTGTGGAATATTTAAACCAAGTTTGCTTTCGATTGCTAATCGTGTAAACACAGCGCAATCACAACCGTTTCAATCTCTGGATTGAATCCTGCCCTGCGGAGGGCACCTTATTTCATCCCAATTTTAAAGCGGTGACCTGCACTTTGTTTTTATTTTTGCACCTTCCCTCCCTCTTCCTTCCTAATGTGCCTGATCTGTTTGGATTAGCTGTTATTTCTGCAGACAACCTGAAGGAGTAGCCTTTGCACTGACGGGATTTTTTTTTGTATTTCAAATAAAATACTGATCCGCATTACGATTAACTTGATGTGAGTGTGCGGTTTAATTTTGCAGCTCAGACTGTCCTGCTTTCGCCTGGCTACTGTTTCACATTGCACCATCACCCTGGGGCCACCCTATCTGGATCATCACAGGCCCTTGGAATCATGGGTAACCAAAGCCACCACTTTTTATTTTTTGACTGAAATGAAAGAATATTATATTTTAGTATCTGCCATTTCACTCTTATCTCCCATATGACTTCTTAATCCATCGGAGTGTGTGAAAGATAATGTTTTGGGGGGAAATAACATGAGAGAGAAGATAGACTCCCTTGGACCAATATCTTCATTGCTTGCTGGATAAACGGATTATTTCAGCCATTTTCTGCTGCTGACAGCTTTTCTTATTAACCGATTTTTTTTTAATCTGCTGAGGAAGAAATGTGGTTTTATGTCACAATAAAACGTTGGTCACATCTAATTCTGCCCTCAAACAAACAGATTTTTGAAAGCTTTCGCTGAGAAATTTGAAATAACTTTAAAGAGGTTTTTTTGGATAAAGTCTTTATCTACCAACATGTTTGGCTGCAGAGTAAAAAAAAAATTCCTCCCTTCTCCCTCCCCTCAGTTGTTTTTTTCTGCTGATCTGTTGAAAATAAAATACACACACACACACACACACACACACATATATATATTTATATATAGGCTTCGGGACTTAAGACGCATAGCAATCTGAATTTATCGTTCAAATCGCATAAAATAATGAATTACTCCAACTCCTGTGACTATTTGGCTGCTTTGAAGAGGACCAACATCAGTCTTTGCAAAGAAGGTTGAAGTTAAATTCGGGAAGAGGGGATTGGAATCAGCTGAAGGGGACAGGGTTTAAAACAGACCGGCAAGATTTTCTTTGCTAAATAATTTATAAAGAGCCCGTTTATAATTTCAACACACCTAGAGCACAGAGGAGACAGAGTTAGTGACTGAAGCATAGATGATACCTACATTTAAAAATGGGATAGATTTGTGGCGGAAGGCAAGGGGGTTAAACGGTTATTGGAATAGGGGATTAAAATTATTGCTCGTATGGAGTATAAACACCAACACGGGCTTTTTAAAAATTCGTTCATGGTATGTGGGCATCGCTGGCAAGGCCAGCATTTATTGCCCATCCCTAATTGCCCTTGAGAAGGTGGTGGTGAGCCGCCTTCTTGAACCGCTGCATTCCATGTGGTGAAGGTTCTCCCACAGTGCTGTTAGGAAGGGAGTTCCAGGATTTTGACCCAGCGATGATGAAGGGACGGTGATATATTCCCAAGTCGAGATGGTGTGTGACTTGGAGGGGAACGTGCAGGTGGTGTTGTTCCCATGTACCTGCTGCTCTTTTCCTAGGTGGTAGAGGTCGTGGGTTTGGAGGTGCTGTCGAAGAAGCCTTGGTGAGTTGCTGCAGTGCATCCTGTGGATGGTACACACTGCAGCCACTGTGCGCCGGTGGTGAAGGGAGTGAATGTTTAGGGTGGTGGATGGGGTGCCAATCAAGCGGGCTGCTTTGTCCTGGATGGTGTCAAACTTCTTGAGTGTTGTTGGAGCTGCACTCATCCAGGCAAGTGGAGAGTATGCCATCACACTCCTGACTTGTGCCTTGTAGATGGTGGAAAGGCTTTGGGGAGTCAGGAGGTGAGTCACTCACCGCAGAATACCCAGCCTCTGACCTGCTCTTGTAGTCACAGTATTTATGTGGCTGGTCCAGTTAAGTTTCTGGTCAATGGTGACCCCCAGGATGTTGATGGTGGGGGATTCGGCGATGGTAATGCCGTTGAATGTCAAGGGGTGGTGGTTAGACTCTCTCTTGTTGGAGATGGTCATTGCCTGGCACATGTTTGGCGCGAATGTTACTTGCCACTTATCAGCCCAAGCCTGGATGTTGTCCAGGTCTTGCTGCATGCGGGCACTGACTGCTTCATTATCTGAGGGGTTGTGAATGGAACTGAACACTGTGCAATCATCAGCGAACATCCCCATTTCTGACCTTATGATGGAGGGAAGGTCATTGATGAAGCAGCTGAAGATGGTTGGGCCTAGGACACTGCCCTGAGGAACTCCTGCAGCAATGTCCTGGGGCTGAGATGATTGGCCTCCAACAACCACTACCATCTTCCTTTGTGCTAGGTGTGACTCCAGCCACTGGAGAGTTTTCCCCCGATTCGCATTGACTTCAATTTTACTAGGGCTCCTTGATGCCACACTCAGTCAAATGCTGCCTTGATGTTAAGGGCAGTCACTCTCACCTCACCTCTGGAATTCAGCTCTTTTGTCCATGTTTGGACCAAGACTATAATGAGATCTGGAGCCGAGTGGTCCTGGCGGAACCCAAACTGAGCATCGGTGAGCAGGTTATTGGTGAGTAAATGCCGCTTGATAGCACTGTTGACGACACCTTCCATCTCTTTGCCGATGATTGAGAGTAGACTGGGCAATTTTCCACATTGTCGGGTAGATGCCAGTATTGTAGCTGTACTGGAACAGTTTGGCTAGAGGCGCGGCTAGTTCTGGAGCACAAGTCTTCAGCATTACAGCCGGGATGTTGTCGGGGACCATAGCCTTTGTTGTATCCAGTGCACTCAGCCATTTCTTGATATCACGTGGAGTGAATCGAATTGGCTGAAGACTGGCTTCTGTGATGGTGGGGATATCGGGAGGAGGCCGAGATGGATCATCCACTCGGCACTTCTGGCTGAAGATGGTTGCAAACGCTTCAGACTTGTCTTTTGCACTCACGTGCTGCACTCTGCCATTATTGAGGATGGGGATGTTCACGGAGCGTCCTCCTCCCGTTAGTTGTTTAATTGTCCACCACCATTCACGACTGGATGTGGCAGGACTGCAGAGCTTTGATCTGATCCGTTGGTTGTGGAATCGCTTAAGCTCTGTCTATAGCATGTTGCTTCCGCTGTTTAGCATGCATGTAGTCCTGAGTTGTAGCTTCACCAGGATGGCACCTCATTTTTAGTTTCACCTGGTGCTGCTCCTGGCATGCTCTTCTACACTCCTCATTGAACCAGGGTTGATCCCCTGGCTTGTTGGTAATGGTAGAGTGAGGAATATGCCGGGCCATGAGGTTACAGATTGTGCTGGAATACAATTCTGCTGCTGCTGATGGCCCACAGCGCCTCATGGATGCCCAGTTTTGAGCTGCTAGATCTGTTCCGAATCGATCCCATTTAGCACCATTTACACTGGTTGGGCTGAAGACAAAAGCAAAATACTGCAGATGCTGGAATTCTGAAATAAAAACAGAAAATGCTGGAAATAGTCAGCAAGTCAGGCAGCATCTGTGGAGAGAGAAACAGAGTTAACATTTCAGGGCGATGTCCCTTCGTCAGAACCGGGCTGAAGAGCTTGTCTCCACTTTGTAATTTCTACATAATTCAATGAAACCCTCTTCCTAGAGTCTGACTGTAGGATTAACAGAGTTGCACCATGGGCTGGATGGTTGTACAGCCCAGGAGAAGGGGTACAAGCAGCAGGAACAGAGAAGGAGTGAGAGTGGGGTTAAAAAGAAAAAAGAATGACTTGCATTTATATTGCACCTTTCATGACCTAAGGACATCGCAAGTTGCTTTACAGCCAGTAAGAGTATTCATTGTTGTAATGTAAGAAATGTTAAGTGGTTTCATTCTGAAAAGCAGTACTGGTGAGGGAGGGTTGGTGCTGATGCCTTCAACCTAATTGGTTCAAACCTTCAATTGAACTGTTACACAATTATCAATGCACTAATAAATGTTCCTTCCACTTGTAACTCTGACCCCGGCTGCATTTGCCTATAATAATAAAGGGCTGGTCATAAGATATCAGGATCAAGTCTTCACACAGGCAAAATTAATAAAAAGCAGGTACACGTGGTATCCCTTCAATGAACTATTACACACATATAAAATTCTTCACAGATTTAAAAACTTAGTCAGTCTTCACTGAATATTAGGTAAGTGAATAGAAACCGAGAGTGCAAAGCCCTTCTACACCTTGTCCTCTCATCTTCACTTCTAGCAAGACCAAAGAGCACAAGAAACGTTTGGGATGTAAAAAGGCCATTCAGCCCAACGAGCCCACCCCTCGAGTAAATTAACTCCCTATGGCCGAAATAGAGCTTTTGTCCCACTAGGCATGAATATTCTAAAATTGTGGAATGCTAATGGGTGCCAGGTGTCTTTGGATTGAAACATTTAAACCAGAATTAACCAAATTATAGATTCTTTGAGCAACAAGGGACACTTCCTGTACAGATTTCATTTCAACAGCATGGAAAGATTGTGTTTTCCAACCACTGTCAGTTGTGGGGACGATTGCTATGGGAAGGTGCACACATCACTGAGATGAGGCTCCTTTATTGAAATGTATTGTGATATATTTGTGTTGATCATAAATGGGTTTGCTTTTACATTAAAGGAAGTGCATCCATATAGTTCTGTGATAGCCTGTGGGCTCCAGATCTCTATTCTGCCTTGCCCTTGACATGTCCTGGGAGCCAATAAGGGCTCCGTGAGAAACCATCTCACATTACCTAACATCAGAGTGGGCACTCACTCAGCCCTTGCCATGGGAGATGGTGAGGTCTGCAGGATCTTGCCAGCGTCTAGTTAGCGACTGAGCACCTACACTGTCACCTGGCATCCTTTGGAAGCACCACATAGACATGGCCTTCCACCCCCTTTCTCCGACCCCTTAATCTCAATGGGGTAATGCTCTCCCATTCTTAGCTTCTGTCCTCATTTCCAGCACAGCAATGGGGGGTGGGGGGAAACCGGGGTGGGGGGGGGGGTAGGAAGACAATGATGATGATGAAGAGGAGCAGCAAGGAAGATATTTCTCCCTCGTCGCTTATGACATTGATGAAGAAGAGAAGTTTTAAGTAATTCATGGCACGAGAAGTATTTGAGATGTCTCGGAGAGATATGATGGGCGTGGGGATCGTGGTGCGCAATTAACCCTGTGGTTGAGATGCAGGCAGCACGTAACATTCGTGCTGCCTGCTAATCTACATGATTGGTGCATGCAGCCAGCGCTACCTGCGCTGTGAGTAGCTGCACCCACCAGCAGGGGGCCCCAATATTGGGAGTGGCTAGCACTCCTCAAAGGCAGCCTGCACCTCTTAAAGGGGAGGTGCTCTGTGACTGCAGGAAGTGATGTGTTAAGTGATTCTTGGGCTGGAATATATTGAGGAATGGCTGCTACTGCGAGAGAGCGTGCACCAAGGTTCTCAGACGGTGCACTGGAAGCCTTGGTGGAAGAGGTGAACAGACAATGGTCCATCCTATATCTGCAGGGGGCCAGGGGGCCCTCCAGATACATCCTCAAGAGGCAGTGGGAGGCTGTGATGGATGAGGTCAATGCCAGGAGCATCACTCCACCCACATGGATGCAGTGCAGGAAGAAATTCAATGATTTGACACGAGTGGTCAAGGTGAGTGAGTTCAACTGTCACATGGCATATCCTACCAACTGCACCACTAGCCTCATCCACTGCTCCACGCACGACACCCCCACCCCCCATCACCCACCTACCAACAAACTCTTTCAATTAGTACGCAGCCCTGCGAATCAGATGCTGCGTCTCACCCTCACACATTACCACTCGTGCAAGGTGGACACCCACAACTCACACACACTGGCAGCTATTCAACCATGACAGCCACATCACCCAAACATCTTGCAGGACATTCACTGACATACTTCCCTCTTTCTTGCAGGAGAAGGTGGTGCATAACAGGAGGCAGCAGGAAAGACCTGGGGAAGGACAAGCACGCCTACACGTCCTCACCCCCATGGAGGACATCGCGGTCGTTGAGTGGTTCGTCGTTGCTTCCATGGTCACTGGTGGTGCTGGAGGTATCGATGATGAGTGTCTCTGCATACCTAATCCTCCTTCTCACTTTCCACTTCTCCCTCAGCCCACAATCTTTTCTGACTCACGTGCTGCCGATGGTGTCAGCATATGCATCTTACTTTCTCCTCTCCCCTCACCACAACTCAACCCGTGTCCCTTTGTCATTTCAGATACCCAAGACCTGGAACCGGCAACATCAGAGGAAGATGACCGTGATGATGCAGACACACAGTTACTCGATATTACACTGGCAGCCACCAGCTCAGATACTGACACTGTGCGTACGTTAGAGGCTACAGAAGACGACTGATGGGCACACACAACCAAATGTTTGGTGCACTGGAACGCCTGCCAGAAAGCCTGCGCACAATGTCAAGGGGCATGGAGGAATCCAGCCCCATCTTGGCACAGAGCTTTGTGCAGAGCTTGGAGCCCATCCATTCCCACATGGAACAGGTGGTCACCTCCATCAGCAACTGTGGGACCCACCATGGTACAGCGTCTCAGCTTCCATTGCAGCACAAACAGCTTCCATCCAAGGTCTGCATGCTTCATTTGGAGCTCAGAATGCTGCTTTAGAAGCTCAGGTTGTTGCGTTACAGTCTCAGACTGCTGCTATCGTGGCTCTGGGTACTACTGTGGAACAGGGCTTCCAGGGTGTCACAGCACTCCAGCAATCTGTTCTCCAGCAGATCACCAGGATTGCTGAGGCGGTGGCGCCATGGAAGACGAACCTGCTGTCCCTTCTCAGGATGACAGCATTCCTGCTCCCACTCCGCCAGTGCCCTTGCTGTTGCCTGTCAGCCAGCCAGGCCAGACTGTTGCAGCCCAGGCCGTGATGGTGCAGTCTGAAGCTGGGCCCACCTGGCCCAGAGCTGTTCGAAGTCATCCACCAAGGCCATCTGCGTGCTCCTCAATTGAAGGTCAGCATCCTCCCAACACCCATTCTCCAGCCTTTGGGGATGCAGCTCGTAGGAGCACTAGGAAAGGCAAAGACACACGAACAACAGGCACAAAGGGAATGCACAGGGGTGAATAGTTTCAGTTTGTTTGAATCATTTGATGTGTAAAATCTATAAATGTGGTTATGAATTTGTATTTGGTGGTGGTTTTCATTTCTGCGATGAGCTGAGGGAGGAAGCAATGTGTAATCATGAGGAGGACAATTTGATGTTCATGTGGGATCGGAAAGGTAAGGAGTGTGGGACCGTTGGTGAATGGGGAGATGTCCTTCAGGTTACTGGTATCTCTCGTTCATAATCTGATCACGCTGGCAAACAGGGCCTGTCTACCTTGTTGCCTCCCTGCCTCTTCCTCCATTTCCTGCTGCACTGCCTCCTTCTTCTCCACTTCCTCCTCCTCCTCTTTCTTCTCTTCCTCTGCCTGTTGCTCAGGTTCTCTCCGGTTAGCTGGTGGCAAGGGCTGTTCCCTCATAATGGCGAGGTTGTGCAGCATGCAGTATACAAATCTTGATACCTGCTCAGCTGAGTACTGCAGGGCTCCGCCAGAGCGGTCCAGGCAGCTGAAGCATTGCTTGAGGACACCTATGGTGTGCTTGATAATGTTCCGTGAGGCAGAATGGCTCTCACTGTAGGCCTGCTGTGCACATGTGTGTGCGTTCCGGACCGGAGTCATGAGCCATTTCATGAGGGGATAACTCTAGTAGACAGCCTTTGACTTGCCATGCTGGTTGAAATATAGCTGGCATGGAGGACTGCCACAGGATGAAGGAATCATGACTGCTGCCAGGATAAGAGACATTGACCCGCATGTGGTTGCACACCAGCTGCATATTGAAGGAGTGGAATCCCTTTCTGTTAATGAATGTGGCCGAGTTCAGATGTGGAGTACGCATGGCAGTGTGCATGCAGTCAATGGCACCCTGCACCATGGGGAAGCCTGCAATGTGAGCAAACCCTCGTGCTCGCTCCTGCTGCTTGTCTCTGTCAAGAGGGAACGTGATGAATCTGTTTGAGTGCGTACAGAGCCTCTGTGACCTCCCTCATAGAGCAGTGGACTGTTAACTGCGAGATGTAACTTCTATCGCCAGCAGCAGCCTGAAAGGAGCCAGAGCCGTAAAAATTAAGCGCTACAGGTTATCTTGACAGCCACAGGCACTACTGTCCTTGCCCTGCTTTGAGGCTGCAGTTATGACTGCAGCAGTTGACAACTCAATCATGACCTCTTTCGTCAACTGCAGTCATCGGATACACTGGTCATCACTGAAGTTGAGGTAAGAGAATTGGTCCCTGAAGATCCTCCTTGGATATGGCTCCTGCTGAGTGCCCTCCTCCTCCTCCTCCCATTTCTAGCAACTTGTCCTGCTCTGTGTGGCCTCTCTGCATGCTCCCAGTCATATTCAATTCCCAGAGAAAGCCTTGGCAGGCCACCCATATCTGGAAGCAACGTTGTTCAGCACACGATTTTAAAAGTCACTAACAGTACTGCAAGACCAGCCCGACCACTCTCTATATAACGTTGCAACTTTCTCCAAGTATAGGAAACTTCCACAAACACCCACAATTGTACCAGCAGCCAGAGTAACTAATCCGGCAACTAACCTGCAACTCCTGCATGATCCCTTTAAATAGCGCTAGTGGGGAGGGGTCCTTCATGCCGTTTAACTCCTGTTCAGTTGTGGGAGGTTAGGACAGTGCGTTGGCTGGAGCGAGTTCGAAAATAGCACTGGCTGCTTCAAATCAGCATTGTACACTGATTTACATTATAATCTCCCTACTTTACATGCTGCTGGAGTTCGTTAGGTGCAAACGCCTTTACCAAGATGGCGTCCTGTGCAAGTCAAGCTGGAAATGTGCGCGCGTATCTCGGACGCCGTTTTTGGGGTTTAGGAGTCCGCATAGTGCCTACACAACGGTCGCTACATGGCCCAATTTAGCCCTTGACAAGTCTCTCTGGGGGTAATTATGACTTTGTGCGATAGTGTAAAGCGGGTTATAGTGAGTCAGCAGTCCGTTTTACATCTCTCCCCATTTTTGTTTCCGTTCACTTCAATAAAAATAAAAAAATCAGGGGAGATGTAATACAGGCTGCCGATTCGCTATCGTCCGTTTTACACTATCGCACAAAGTCAAAAGTACCCCTCTCCTCCCTCTCTCGTACGTATCTCTAAGACCCTTTTCATATCTTTAATATCCCTTTTAACCTGTTTAAGCAAATTCCTATCCTCCTCTCACATTTCCTTTCCCTTTTCCCCGTAGACTTTGCATCACCTGATTTCTTTATTACCGCTGTTTTAATTGTCCTGTTCCTCCATTTTGGGAACTACCTGTTTCACTTCAATCCGTTTCTCTTGAGTATGTATTTATCCTGCAGCTGCAACATGTTATAATTTTCAAACTGATCCATTTTTTCCTGGCGCAGATATTTTCAATGATATTTCCCAGTTAATTTCTTTGACTTCATCCTTCATTCCTTTGAAGTTGGCCTTTCTAAAGCCCTGTATTTTTGCCCTGATTCCTGCTAGTGCTGATTGCTAGATAATCTTAAATGTGATCATAATGCATTCACTAATCCCCGGAGAATCCACTACTTCTATTTTATGGATGGTATCCTGATCATTTGTAAGAAGCTGGTCTGGGTGTGAGTCGCCCCTAGTGGGGTCTCTGACACACTGGCTCACAGAACAATCCCCTCCCACATTCACTATTTCGGATTCTGTTCCATCAGGGAAGCCCCAGTTTATGCCAGGTTGATTGAAACCAGTCATTATTACAACAAAACCTCCTTATCTCTTCCTTTGGTATCGTGCCATCCTTATCTTGCCCAAGGGGTCTGGGGCAGAGTCTTGTACCTGACCCTCTTCTCTGCCTGTTTGTCAAGCTAGGCTATTCCATCTTGTGGCCTCCCATGAGAAATCAAATCATCTCCTTTGATAAATGTTCCTGAATATACACAGCTCCCCCCTCCTCCTCTCCTGAGAATCCTCTATCCCTGCATGTTGAATTCACTCCCACTTTCTGGAGTAAGTCTATTTCTGTAACCCCTATAAATACATAATTTTCTGCTCCTACAAGCGCCTCTAACTCAGGTATCTTATTCCTCATATGTGTAGCATTCACTTACTGTGCTAACTAACATAGTGTCGTCAATAAACGTGGATATACGGCTCCCTATTCCCTATTTCCCTATAGTGGCCCCAGTGTAGATCACTGGGGGACCCCACTTGTCACATCCTGCTAATTGGAGTATATACCCATTAGCCCTACTTGCTGTCTCCTATCTCCTAACCAATTCCCTATCCATGTCAATGGGGGCAAATTGTCTACAATGCAGAACTTCCACATGTCCCTTGGGCTGTGCCCCTGACCCCAGCCTTATTTCCCGGGGTCAAGGGCATTTAAATATTTGGACAGGTGCCAGTGCTATTTGTGGCAAAGGTGGGGCACCAGTTGTGGCTTGGGGGGGACAATGGGGGGGAAATCTCTCTGCACCCTGCCGCAAGAGTAAGTGAGCCTACAGTCCAATCCCAACATTGAGAAACGTGTCCCCCAGACACTGAATGCTGCTTGTCGTAATGCAATGGCTCACTTGGTGAGGAACTGCGTGACTCTAACTAGCCATTCAAAATTTAAATCACCCCTCCCCCAGGACCTTTCCATGCCGGATGCCAGGGATGCACGTTATACACCCATCGCACTTCAAGCAGAACTATGGACAGGCACTAAACGGCCCGGGGACCAGGCGTCACAGGTTCGAACCCCATTCCGTGCCTCAGGTTATGCCAGCACTCTGTCATAATCTGAAAGGAAATTCGGCCTCACTGCCTCATGCGGCACACACCAGAAGGATCCCAGGGTAGCTCCCTGGTCTGTGCTGTTAGCTGATCTCAATCGGGAAGCAGTTATGGGCACTACACTTGACCTGGGTGAGGTAGGGATCTAACCTGGGCCCTTCCTGCTCTGGCTGGTTCAGTTCCACATTGGGCAGTGCACATACCCACTGAGCCATTGGGTGGGGAGGGATGATTAAGAAAGAAAAGACTTGCACTTATATTGAGTCTTTCATAACCTCAGGAGATCCCAAAGCACTTCACAGCCAATTAAGTACTTTTTGTAGTGTAGCTACTGTCATATTGTGGGGAAATATGGCAGCCGATTTGCACACAGCAAGATCCCACAAACAGAAATGAGATAATAACCAGATCATCTGTTTTTATAATTATGTCAGTTGAGGGGTAATTGGTCAGGACACCCGGAGAACTCCCCTGCTCTTCGAATAATGCCATGGGATTTTTTACATCAACCTGAGAGGGCAGACAGGGCCTCAGCTTAACACCTCATCTGAAAGACGGCACCTGAAACAGCGCAGCACACCCTCAGTACTGCACTGAAGGGTCAGCCTGAATTATGGTCTCTGGAGTGGGGCTTGAACCCATGACCTTCTGACATAAAGGAAAGAGTTCTACTACTGAGCCAAGACCGACACCTAATTAATTGAAGTTTTAAAAATAACCTGTTTTTAAAAAAAGTAGTCTGAGTAATACGATGAGACTGAGAGATGGATATCACAGCTGGGCGAAGTGAATCATTTGTTAAGCCACCTGTTGTGGTGTGCTGGGATTTTGGATGCTATTGAAGACTTTGGCATTCAGTGATACCAATTTTCTGTATTACTGACAGTTGAGGATTTGGCATGAGTTCGGACTACACGGATAATTCATTCTGAACAACAAAAGTATGCGTTCGCCTACTGGTGAATAAATCTTACGGGGACAGAGTCAAGGATCTGGGACTCTTGCTTGTTGGAAGGGAGAAGATTGAGGGGGGTTGTGATTGAAGTAATCAAAATAGTGAGGCTCAGAGATGTAGAAGATCAGTCAGGGCGACTTGTATTGATAATGAGGGATGTGAACTTCAACTGAGAATGCAGTAAGGGATCTTGACTGAGAGTGTAGCTGATTATCAGAACAGCTTTCCAAGGAAGGCTACAGAAGCAAACAGTTTAGATATCGTCAAGGCAAAATTAGGTGAGCATTTTGAAGAGAAATGCACTATTAGATACAACTTCTAGCACAGAAGGGAAGCAGGATAGATGGGTCTATGCGGCTACATTTCCTCTACGTCACAAGAGAAATAAACCATTGGTGGGGCAGGACTTCTAGCTGCCCCTTGCCTGTGCCCCTGACTCTGGCCCATTTCTCTCAGAGCAATTTATTTATGGAAGGCGGGGGCTGAAAGAAAAAAAGAAAGACATCCATTTGTACAGCGTTTTTCACAACTTCAGGATGTCCCAAAGTGCCAAAGTGCTTTACAACCAATTAAATACTTTTGAAGTATAGTCACTGTTGTAATGTAAGGAAAAGCAGCAGCCAATTTGTACACAGCAAGATCCCAAAAACAGCAATATGTCCAGTTCTGGGCACCACACTTTTGAAAGGAGGAAGGATGTGAAGACCTTAGAGAGGGTGCAGAAGGGGTTTTGCCAGAATGGTTCCAGGGATGAAGGACTTCAGTTACGTGGACGGACTACAGTTGTTCTCCTTAGAGCGGAAAGGTTGAGAGGAGATTTGATAGAGGTATTCAAAATCATGACGGATCTAGACAGAGTAGATAGAGATCAATTGTTCCCATTGGCAGAAGGGTCAAGAACCAGAGGACACAGATTTAAGGTGATTGGCAAAAGAAACAAAGGCAACATGAGGAAAAACCTTTTTTTACACAGCGAGTGGTTAAGGTCTGGAACGTACTGCCAGGGGTTGGTGGAAGCAGATTCAACTGTGGCCTTCAAAAGGGAATCGGATAAGTACTTGAAGGGAAAAAAAATTGCAGGGCTACGGGGAAAAGGCGGGGGAGTGGGACTGGCTGGATTGCTCTTGCAGAAAGCCAGCATGGACTAGACGAGCCGAGTGGCCTCCTTCCGTGCTGTAACCATTCTATGATTCTATGAGATAAATGACCAGACCATCTGTTTTAAGTGTTGGTTGAGGGATAGAGCCTCTTCTCACTCAAATTACCTCTTTCTACCCTGCCCCCATATTCCTCTATTCCACTTCTCCCGCCTGTATACATCAAACCGCACCTTAAATGAATCAATGCTATTTACTTCAACCATTCAAAGTGGCAGGGAGTTCCACATTTTCACCTCTCACTGTGAAAAGAAATTGCTCCTAAATTCTTTATTTGATCTGTTACTGACTATCTTACATTTATGCCGTAAAACAAAAAGCAAAATACTGCAGATGCTGGAAATCTGAAATAAAAACTGAAAATGCTGAAACCTTTCGACTCTGATGAAGGGTCGTTAATCCTGCCTTCCTCTCTCCACAAATGCTGTCTGACCTGCTGAGTGTTTCCAGTATTTTCTGCTTTTATTTTACATTTATTCGCCCGTGCTCTGCACGCACCCACAAGTGGAAACTGTTTTCCCATATTCATCCCATCGAACCCTCCATAATTTTAAAGACCTCTATTAGGTCTCCTCTTAGTCTTCTCTTTTCCAGAGAAAAGAGCCCCAGCCTTCTCAATCTTTCCTGATAGTTGCACGTTCTCAAACCTGGTAGCAACCTTGTAAATCTTTTTTGTGTCAATCGGATGAGATGTTAAACCAAGGCCCCGTCTGACTGTTCAGGTGGGCATGCAATATGGGAGTATTCGAAGAAGAGCAGTTGAGTTCTGCCAGTGTCCCGGCCAACATTCATGCCTCAACGAGAATTACCAAAGTGGAATAACTAGTCCTTTATCTCATTGCACTCCTAAAGTAATTTATTGAAGTACTTTGGGACGTCCTGGGGACATGAAAAGCATATATTAAAAACAAAGTGAGTGTTGACACCACTGTGTCAGCCAACGAGTTGCACTGTTTCAGCCAATGAGTTGGACGCAGGGCGGGACTTACGGCAGGACTTACTGTCTGATATAGTTAGTCTATACATCAGACAAAGTCTACATCAGACAAAGTCTATTTACTCAGCAAACAGAGTTTATTTAAACAGTTCAGTATAGCAAACAGTTTACTCAGCCAACAGGATCTATTTAAACAGAGTCTCCATGAGCTGCAGCAAACAGAATGCATGATCGAAACTACAGCAAAGTCTCCTGATAAAAGCAGGATTATTTCTCCAGCAAAATACAGTGAGTGGAGGACAGTTACACATTACAAATTATGTGTGTAAAATCAATCTCAAACACTTACAGCAGTGTGGTCTCCAGGCGTGATTGGCAGGGGAATTACCCAGTCATCTCCATTCTGGCCGGGACTTGTGGTGTCACTATATGCAGCCACATTAAAAGTGCAAGAATGTACTTTTCTTAGTTCTGGGAATTTCACAATCCCCTGGTCCTTGGGGAACCCCTCGCCCTCTCACTGTGCGCAGGCGATGCGATTGAGGTGGAACTGCAGGTTTTGATCCTTTCCTTGCCTGCCTGTGGCGCAAACAGTGCTGAGGCAAGTCCTTAAAGCATGCAGACGGTTAACTCTCTAGTCACATCCCATTATTTTGTTGGTCATCTCATCCGAACCAAAAATATATATATATATAATCCGAGAAGCAAGCAAAATTCAATGCCACAGGAAATAAAAAAAACTTTCCTTTTGAATCAAAATTTTTTTTTCAATTATTTTTTTTAACTGCCACGGCCTCTTCAAGAGTGAAGTGATTTCTCTCTCCCCCCCCCACCCCATTTATTTTTATCCTTTCAGTTTATGTATGAAACACAGAAAGTAGATTGAAAGCATTCTGGAGGCATTCAGCGAGAGAAGAAAAGAAATCCTCTGAGCTTTATTACATATGAAGATTCTACAATAAAAATCAATTTCTGCCTCTTTATGCGGTTTGAATGACAAAACGTCCAGCCATTCAGGGGCCATTGTGTGCTGCGAAGTCATTCAGTGGCATTGCACAGAAAAAGACCTC